>NC_057854.1:92284524-92591503 GCF_015237465.2 Chelonia mydas
GCTAAGGAGTAAGACTTTGAACTTAATTCAATATTCTATGGAAAGCCAGTGTACAGGGTGGAGAACAGGTTCGATGGGCCTGCGTGCAGTGAGTCATTTCTGAGCCTGCTGTGTCATTCCTAAGCCTGATTACTTGAGGGCTCCATGTCAATCAACCAGCACTCAGCCAGTCCACAGGCAAAGGTTTAACCAGGTGACCCCAAGGCCAGGGATATAGGCTCCCAAGGAGAGCAGCCATTCCAGTCTGCTCAACGTCGCTACCTCAGAGAGACTATCCCTTGTTGCTTCTGTTCCAGCCCCACCCTGTGCATGTTCCTGCTCCAACCATGTTTCAACCCCCTTCTTGATTCCTGCTCTGACCCCTGGCTCCAACCCCAGGCCCGACAGCTAGGCCTGACCGCCGATGCGCCAATCACTAGGCCTGACCATCCATTTCTCAGTTTCTGACATTGTGGTAGCCTGTGTTGTTGAGGAGGTACGCTGCAGCATTTTCTTTTAGCTGGAGTTTCCTAAGCACCGAAGGCTTCATGCCCAGGTATATTACATTGCAATAGTCCACCCGAGAGGTGACAAAGGTGTGAATAGCTGAGGACAGGTCATTATCCGTCAGGATGGGATGCAGTCTCCTAGCCAACTGGAGGTGTTAGAAAGTGTTGTTCACAGATGCTGCTATATGAGAGCGTAGCCGCAGTGAGGAATCCAAGAGTACTAAAGTATAGACTATATTGACCAATTGTGGTGTGTACCTTCAATGAAAGCAGACTGCACTGTGGCTGCTAACTCTTCAAAAGGCTTCCTCTTGCCCACCACATCACCGTTTACTTAGGTTCAGCTTCAGCCAACTCTTCTTTGTCCATGAACTGATCTTGTCCAGTCACTGTGCATTTTGGTGGTAGTGGTGTGATCGTATGGATGAAGGAGAAGTAGAGCTGGAAATGGCCTCACTGTAATATACCACCCTGTCCTCTACATTTTGCTGGCACTTGATTCCAGTTGCCTGATCATTTTATCTAGTGCAGGGGTGGGCAAACTATGGTCTGTGGGCTGGATCCAGCCCCTCAGGGCTTTGGATCTGGCCCACGGGATTGCCCCCCATGGTGCCACAGGCCCCGCGCCACTCTCAGAAGCGGCCAGCAACACGTCCCTGGGGCCCCAGGGGAGTGGGGGGCAGAGGGCTTCATGTTTGCCCTTGCCTCCAGGCACCGTCCCCTGCGGCTCCCATTTGCTGGGAACGGGGAACCACGGCCAATGGGAGCTTCGGGGAGGTACCTGGAGGCGTAGCAAGGGCAGCGCATGGAGCCTGTGCCCCCCACTCTAGGGGCCGCGCATGGACGTGGTGCCGGCCGCTTCCCGGAGCAGTGCCGTGTGGGGCCAGGGAAGGCAGGCAGGGAGCCTGCCCTGGCCCAGGTGCACGCTGCTGCCACCCTGGAGCCGCTTTAGATAAGCAGCACCGGGCTGGAGCCTGAACCCCTCCTGCACCCCACCCCGCAACTCCCTGCCTGCACCTCACACCCCTCTGCACCCTAACTCCCTGCCCTGAGGCCCCTGCTGCACCCTGCACCCCTCCTGCACCCCAACCCCCTTCCCTGAGCTCCCTCATACACCCCTCCTCTGCCCCAATCCCTTGCCCTGAGCCTGTTCCTGCACCCCAAGCCCCTGCCCCGGCCCTGCATACAATTTCCCCACCTAGATGTGGCCCTCGGCCCAAAAAGTTTGCCCACCCCTGATCTAGTGGCTGCATGTAGATGTTGAAGAGGTCCAGAAAGAATTGATCTCTATGGGATTCAACAAGTGAGGAGTCTAATAGTGGGGGTACAGGTCTCCATTGACTTCAATGGGCTTTGGTTCATGTCCATAGTATGTGATCACATCCAAGCATATGCTTAACTTTAAAGACATGAATTGTCCTTTTGCATGCAATGGGACTTCCTGCATGTTTTAAGTTTAAAGATGCTTTGGGCCCTCGATGGATCAGGACCATATTATGACAACCAGTCCCTTAGTAATACCTACAACAGATACTTGGATAGATAAAAGACAAAGCTCAAGAAGTCTTTTTTTTTTTTTTTTATTGTGTTTTTTCATTGCCCTCCCTACAATGCCTGAATAGAGCTCCTCTTAAAATTTCTGAAATTAATCATGTGATAACTTTGATTGGACTGACCAATACTTTTCAGCTTGTTCAATTAAAAAGTATCATCTACATTGTCTACTTTTAGGATCAGTAAAGTTGCAAACATCTTAAAATAGCTAAACAGTTACCATGATTCTAAACCCTGATGGAGACAGATGAGCCTAGCACTCCCTCTAGTGGAAAACAAATGCAATAGAATACCTTTCTACCGAAATAACTAGAAGCTCAGTTTAGTAGGAATGATCCATCTCTGAAAGTGACTTTAGCACAAGGCTCTGCACCACTTTAGCTGGGTAGCATTACGTGAGGGTTATGTGATGCGCAGTCTTTGAGCTTCCCTCTGCAGAGTGTGATATACAGCAAGTCCTCCAGGAAGCGTAGAGATACTACACTTCATGGAGGACTTGCTGGACGCTCTTTATGCAGACTTTGGTTTCTGACATGCTTTGTGCTGGGACAGAAACGAAGAAGCCCAGCACAGGACAGTTGCAGGCTGCAGCTACGCAAAGCATCAGCAAGTTTGTTAAATCATTTCTGTACATCGTTCTCTTAATAAAAAGGGATATCTTGCCACCAGTCTGTTCATCATAAAGACACTGCACTGAGGATCAGTTTCAGCCCGTTGGAATCTGATACTGCTCAATACATATAGTTACATGTGAGTTATATTTTAAAGCCAGTCCTGTCAACACAGGTTCCAAATTTCTTCAAAGTTCTGGAGTGTTTCAGTGTGAGGTTTCAGAGTAGCAGTTGTGTTAGTCTGTATTCACAAAAAGAAAAGGAGTACTAGTGGCACCTGAGAGACTAACCAATTTATTTGAGCATAAGCTTTCGTGAGCTACAGCTCACTTCATCGGATGCATTCAGTGTGAGGTGTTTAGTTTGGGTCCATCACTGGTCCAGAGCTGTAATCTTGGTAACTTTGGGGGAATTCATAGATTCTGTCTGACTGGCCTATTGGCAGTTTTTTGTGCAGTCATCATCATGGCATTGAGGCACCACTGTATCCAAACAAACCTATGTGATGATCTTGAATCACACGTGGTCACTTTAGTCAAAATTTCCACATGTTGGTGCCTAAAGTTAGACAATTAAATCCATATTTAGGCACCTAAAAACATGGCCTGGTTTTCAACATGCTGAGCCCCCAGTGAAGTCATTCAGAACTATGGGTGCTCAGCATATCTGGAAAAACAAGTTGCTTTTAGGTGTCTCATTAGGAATTGACATGTGTCAGGAGGTACACGAACCATTTCCCTCCTTGGCCTGGTTAGCTGGGCCTAGGTCACCTAGGCAGAGCCAAGGATTAAACCTCTTCTTTTTTGTGTCAGGCCTGTTGATGTTTGGAACGAGAATATGGAGCTGTTAAGTGTCTGGGGAACAGATGGAGTAGGAGCTTCTTAACCTACTGGGCCTAAGTACCATGGATAATAGGAGATAGAAAATAAGGAGTGGCTTATCTAGTCTTTTCTCTCTCAAACTCAGGAAGAGATTTTGCTTTCCTGACTGGTTCCCAGAAAAGGGCTTTCATTCTGATTTCATTTGTACGTAGACAGGGAGAGTTCCTTATTGGAAACTTTTGTTTATACCCTGAGAAACTACCGTGTTCCTGTTTTGGGAGCATGCTGGAGAGACATCCAAGCCAGTGCAAACTTGCCTAACTGTATGCACCTGAGTTTGGGCCTTAACATTTTGCACTCACCCAAAATTTCCAAATGGTAGTGCACCCTGTTGCAAGGTAGCTAGATGGAGCATTTTGCTAAGGTATAGCTTCCAAGCAATAGTAAGTTTAGACCAGCGGGCTCCATAGCACTGCAAGTGCCATCTCTTCTTCAGGAAGTCCTTCTTCTAGGCCAGCAATGCCTCAGGTTTGTCTGTGGATAG
This sequence comes from Chelonia mydas, assembly GCF_015237465.2. Taxonomy (NCBI): domain Eukaryota; kingdom Metazoa; phylum Chordata; order Testudines; family Cheloniidae; genus Chelonia; species Chelonia mydas. The sequence continues at coordinate 92,288,543 of NC_057854.1, forward strand.
CATAAGTCAAGCTACTCGATGGAAATACTTTTGCATGCATCAGTTAGAGAGAGGTCAAACTGAAATCCAACCCTGTGGTTTTACTCTTCTAAGCTCCACCCGCAAAATAAGCTTCGCCCACTTGCGCAATGTCAAAATGAGACACTTGAGATACTCAAATTCTGGTCAGGCATGCTCTGCACTGGGCTTCTTGTGCTTGTCTTCTCCACAGTGGGGTTCAAATACACCTCTTGCTGAGCTCCTCTTGCTTCCCATATGTGGGTGTCAGATACCACTAGAATGCCTCAGCTATGCCCTTCTCTTTTCTTAGGGCAATGTGTGCATTTACACAGTACACCGAATTACATGCGGCTCTGTCAGCTTGTGAAACCTATTCAGTTGCAGCTGTCAGTCTCCGCTCACTTTCCTTTCCACAAACCTGCAACGACCTTAGGAAACATTCTCTGGAAATATCTATTTTCCCCTTCCTTTTGCGGTCTGTGACTGCACATGCCACGTGCAATTACTTCTGTGGCTATGATGAGTGACAATGAATTTTCAGTCTATTCCCACCCTCTAATACTATGACAGTAACCTAATGTTTCCAGCAATGGTGTTCCAGGCATCACTTGACTCAAGCAGTCTAGGAAAGAAAGGGTCTGAAATGTCCTTACATTTCCCTACTCTTTTTGGGCTGGCTCCTCTCAGCTCCACAAACTGCTCCTGCCCCCTCTCTGAGAGATCCAAAGGCCCAGAATAAAGAATATTCCTAGGGTTATCTGTTTTGGTCTATTTCAAGGCCCCAAAGAGAACAATTAAAGGGACAGAACCAATACCAACTGACCTATCAGAGAGTAGCGATAATGAAATATATTTGCCAAATGCAGTTTGTGTGCACCCCATGAAGTGTGTGTGTGTGAAACATTAATTGAATTGAATCATTTCAAAAACCAAATAAATTCCTAAATTTCAAAGCCTGTGAGTCAGGGAAATTTGCTGAGTAAATGATTTGCTCTGGATAGTTTGCACACCTCTAATAATAATTAATCCGTATTTATACTGCAGGTAGTAGTAGTCTTTTATTTGTTGTTTGTATTGTGGTACTGCCTAAGAACTCCAATCATGACCCAGAATCTACTGTGCTGAGCATTGTACACAGAACAAAAAGTTGGTCCCCTGCCCCAATGAGTTTACAATCTAATATCCACACTAGGCAGGCCAGTCATCGTGTGTCCTGCTGTTAATTCTCTAATTGTGTTAATCTGCAATTCACTTTGGATTAAAGAAATACATTTTTATTGTGGTGAGGTTTGGGGAAGGAAAGGAAGGACTATTAAATTGAGTCCTAATCCGATTTGGTTTTTTTATTCCCTGATGTCTCCATGTAGTTTTTTTAAACATACTGTCTTGAGTAAATCCTGTGATGTGCCCCCTTTAAAAGGGCCTTAAAGGGGGTTGACGCGCCCCCATTGAATACCCCATCATAGGCCATGTCCCAGCAGCTTAGAGCTGGTGTAAAAACTCTACCCTGGCTTCCGTTTCCTGGGAGTACCCCATGTGCACTGCGCTCCAGCTACGTGGTATTGATATAATGACCTATACAGGGCCATTATATGATGGTGCCATTTAGAGCAACCTGAGGGCTGCTCTACATTGTGTTGGGGGGCCAAGAAGACCCTCAGCCTGGGCCAGAATTCAGGAGATGTAAATGTATTTTAAGGCCACCTTTGCCACCTCCTCTTTTTTTCTGTCCAAAGGATAATTTGGCCTTTTCTTTAGAAGGCCATCTTAAGCAGCCTGCCTTTCTTATGTCCATGAGATGAAGTGATCGGTCATAACCCCCCAGTTTCTCGAACAGTAGCTTCCCCAAAAGGACTTGGTCATTACCTGAAAACTCCAAATGAGGCTGTGAAAGAAGTCAACGCTGTGAGAAGTGTCATTCTTGAAGTTTTTTTCCTTATGATCCTTTCCAAGAAAAAAGTAAACACCTGTGTGTGTAGCCAGGACCTTGTTGAAGAAGCCACAAGTTGATACGTGGAGGATTTTCCAAAAGGCCTAGAGCAGCTCTTAGTAAAAGTCTTTGTGAGAAGAAAAAACTTCTAAATATCTCATTGATATTGAGAATGGAAAACAACACTTTCCTTTCTCAGCTTTTAAAGTGCCTTTTTATCCCCATCGGTCTTCCTAGTTCCAGGTAGGGAGCAGGAGGGATATCAGATCTTTTAGTCTCTCTTGCTCTTCCCCACCCAAAACAAAAGCCATAACATGATCCTCCTTATACTGTACCCCCACCTAACAATGATCAGTTAATGATTTAATACAGGCTGAACCCAGCCAGCCTGAACAAACATGAGTGCACAGAGCCTGATTGTCTTCTCACTCATTCTGATGTGACTGTGTATGTGTATATTCAGAACCTGGCCCTGAATACTTTCCCTTGAGTCTACTGTAGCTCATGAAAGCTCATGCTCAAATAAATTGGTTAGTCTCTAAGGTGCCACAAGTACTCCTTTTCTTTTTGCAAATACAGACTAACACGGCTGTTACTCTGAAACATGCCACATTAATAGAAGTGTTAGGTGGGACAACCCAAGGGGCAATCTATCATCTCCATTAAGAGCCTGCCCAATTAAGAGAAGAGGCCACGCAAACAAAAAAGCCTGAAAGTATTTTAAGACTTACAAATACAGTTGTACCAATGAAATTCTCTTGCAATTCATCTGTATTTCTGATTCTTTTAATCTTTCTTTGGAAACTTCTATATTTAAAAAAATCCAGAGTTTGAATGTCACAAGTGGCTTGATTATTCATTTGCACCATTAAGCAGCATTTATGCTACTGTTTCCTAACTCTTTGGTACTGACACACAACTCTAGACGTGCACCAGGAGTACTCCGAGCTCAACAGGTTGCAACCCACCTCTTTTGTTTTTGCACCCTTTTCATAACACCCACTCCTTTCATCAACCTCCTCCTTTGTTCCACATTAGCCCTTCCTGCTCTTATCTTGGGCCCATTTCCATAATCCTCTCCTGCTGAGGGTGCCAGCTCGCTGCTCCTACTGGTTCCACACTCCGTAAAAGGTGGTTTTCTGGTCCTGCCTCTCTCTTGGTGGACCTGAAGCCTTTTACCTGCCTGTGATCTGCCATTCTGCTTCTCCGCCTTTAGACTCCAGGTGCACCTGACTCTCCCAGTGGCCTCTGCCCTGCCAATGCACTTGAAGGTTTCTAAGAGAACACTGGAGTGGAAAGCATCTCCAGTCCTCCCCTGTCCTGGCCCCATCCATCCTTTCCGGATCTAGGGAACCCCATCCATGCAGAAGAGATTTGCGGGCATGGAGCAAACATACCTTCACACATGCACAGTGAGGTGTGTTTCACAGCATTTATACCTCATTTTGCTCTCTGCTCCTTCGTCTCCAGTGTTTTGATCCCTAAGGCAGTAAAATTCTAGATAATTTTCTTTCATTTTCAGCACAAATATGCAGTATATTTGTAATCTCTCCTATTCTTTATTCGCTCTTAGCTGTGTGATCTGAGCAGAATACTGGTTTGAAGGATATGCTGCTGCTGAGAAGAAATACTTGGTTTCACATGAACACCAATCTGAGTTTTCCTTCATTGCATTGATCAAACTGTAGCAGCAAATAAAGCTTGTAATTAAAGCAATGAGGTGATACATCTCTCTGGCTTATCAATGACTCTACTCTGCCTTTTAGAAGACTTTAGTACTAAGGCATATAATGGGTGTTATGCTCAACCTACCTTAAGGGCAAGATGCAGCTAATAAGCGTCTTGCTGCTGGCTCAAACTAACATGTACAATAGCACGCTGGCTTTTTGTTTTCACTGAGACCAGCGTACAATGTTCCACCCTAAAAGCTTCACACAAGCTTCTGAAGAGCCTAGCAAATGCAGCATGATTTAACGGTGTGGACATATGTCACGTAGCCTAAGCAACTTCAGAACATCCAGCCGCCTGTATGGCCAGCCCCTAAATGCCACAGGATCTGCTGCAGTAGCCCAGCCAGCCCACTCTCCGGCACACTGGTGCCATTAAAGTTAGACCGTCCTGAATGAATGCAGTCAGGGCTTTCCTTCTACCTGATGCACAGGTTTCAGGAAGGCTGGAATGGGGTTTAGTGAAGAACAGAGAGAAATGGATCTCTACTCGGATTTGAAAAAATAAATGGAAGGGCAGGGTACTGCACTCTCAAAGCGCATTATTGTTGAGTTGTACCCCAAAAGCAGTATCTGTCTATAGTACATACAAAGAGTGCCATCTACTGGCACATAGGGATAAGATCTGCATATTGTTCATAAATATGAACGTCCCATAAAGTTTCTGTCACGCTGCAAGATCGCTTTTAGCTGAGTAGATGTTAACCACTACTGTACAGCCCTGGTCAGTTCTCTTCTATGATATGCATTCTGTGGGCTTAAGGAGAACATTGACTTCTCTCACTGGGAAAGATAACAGTCGCCAATCAGTTAAAAAGAAAAGGAGAATTCATGAGTGCTGGGGCAGTAAATTCTCCAATTGCTGGATTAACAAGTCTTGTTCCTGGGAAATCTGCTCTGAAGAAAATTGGCTCAGTGTTGAAACAAAAGACAGAACCCTCTAGGCTATTCTCTAGGGAAGATATATCCCACGATAACAGAAGACAGGCGTGTCCCTAGGACTCTGATAAATAGCTCACTAAGAAGCGGAGATACCTCACTATGAAATACATTTAGACTTGTTAAGAGGGGATGTTTGTTTGTACTAAGCTCTGCTACCTGGTGAGAAGGAAGAAGCTCTTTCCTGCTGGGGAAATGTCTGCTGTCATCTCTCTGATGGCTCTTATTTATGCTCGAGGAGGAGTAGTCATGCTGTCTGATTTATAATGGATAGGACTGGTGGACTGATGAAATACAATATCTGTACCCTTCATTTTTCCTGCTGGTAAAGAGGAAAGGATTGGTGTCAAAGAAAAGACCTGACAGAGCACCATGGAATGGAAATAAGATGTCCAAGGATAAGAGCACAGGATAGATTCAGGGCATCTGGCTTCTAGTCCCAATTCAGTGATAACTTGTCTTGCTGTGCATTCCTTTACTCCTCAGTAAAATGGATATAATTGATAAGTACTTAACACCTGTATAACACTTTACAAGCAGTAATTAGTTAATGGATCCTCCCAGGTCTGTGTGGCATAGGTGGTATTTTACAACCAAATCTTTCCATGTCTTGGACTGTGTACCTTGAAGCTGGGAATTCACATACTGATTAAACCATCTCACTTTGGGATGGGACTGACACACGTCTTTCTTTATGCAAAAATAAAGGGTACCAAAGGGGATTGTGGTAAGAAGTTAGCAATACAAAAGGCATGATGCATGCAGGTGAAGTTCTAAAGCAGAGATGCTAATGCCATGGGGAGTTCTGCATGAGTCAGACAATTTGTCCCTACAAATGTAGAACCTCCTAGATCAGGGGCAGGCAACCTTTTTGACCCGAGGACCACATTGGGGTACAAAACTGTATGGCGGGTCAGGTAGGGAAGGCTGTGCCTCCCCAAACAGTCTGGCCCCGCCCTCTCCCACTTCCCGCCCCCCTCAGAACTTCCACCCCCCCCCAGGATCCCACCCCCTATTCAACCCCCCCGGTCCCTGTCTGCCCCCCGACCCCTAACAGGCCCCCTGGATTCCCACACCCTATCCAACCCCCTGTTCCTCAACCCCTGACTGCCCCACCCCAGAACTTCCGCCCCATCCAACTGTCCCCTGACTGCCCCCCCGGATCGCCTACCCCCCACCATGCACGCCACCACCCCATTACCATGCTGCTCAGAGCAGCAGGAGCTCGCAGCCCCGCTGCCCGGACAGAAACACGCCGAGGCGGCGGGGAACGGACGGCAGCTAGCCTCCCCGGCCAGGAGCTCAGAAGCCGTGGGCCGTAGTTTGCCCACCTCTGTCCTAGATAGATAGCCAGTGGGAGTTTTATAACCAACAGCATGAGGGGTAAAGTTTGGCTAATGCTGAACACTTTTGAAAATCCCACCCAATATATCTAGAAAGGTCTAACATGAAGGGGCAAATGCTGCTTGTCCTACTCATCAAGAATTCCCAATGACATTAATTGACGTCTGGCATTAAAGGGGAGTAGGGGTCTAATGGTTAAGGAGAAGCACCGTTCCTAGGTAATACGCACAATTGGAATTCTGTTTCCATTTAAAGAGGTTTTTAAAATAAAGTAAAGCCCTCTGTGATTAGGAGACTGCATGTCTTGTGCAGAATCAGCAATTCAGGAAACTTCTGAACTGCATAACTGATCCTTCTGTACCCTTAACTCAGAGTATGTGAGCTTATGACGGGGCTAGATAGGCCTTTAGTCTGACCCACTATGGCTGCTCTTATGTTCTTATGAGTCCCGGGGATCCAAAAATCAAACATGGGGCCTGATTTTTTCAGAGGAGTGAGAAACTGCAGCGCCTCCTGCTGACTCCAGCTGGAGGTGCACACGTTCAGCTCTTCTGAAATCCAGCCCCCACATGGCAGCCCATAAATTCTCCTGCCTGCCATGAGCCAGCATTACACAGCTCATCCACGGGGTGAGGGAGGAGACGAGAGATCTCATGGGGGAAGAACATGATGCCTCAGAAAATAGCATAAGGCTTTCTTGTACAATACAAGAGTTTTTGGCAAAGGCCACAACAAAGATTTGCAGAACACTGCTGAGGTTCAGAATTAAATGCAATAAGAAGGTATAGTGCTTTCCTCCGGCACCACTCTGCCTGTTTGTAGTGATATAACCTGAGGCCTTCAGCAAATGCAGGGCCTAATCACATCAGCCACACTATCAGAGGCTCGTTCATCTGCACCCCTCAGACAGAGACAAACACCTACAAGATCTCTATCAAGCATTCTTACAACTACAATACCCACCTGCGGAAGTGAAGAAACAGATTGATAGAGCCAGAAGAGTTCCCAGAAGTCACCTACTACAGGACAGGCCTAACAAAGAAAATAACAGAACGCCACTAGCCGTCACCTTCAGCCCCCAACTAAAACCCCTCCAACGCATTACTAAGGATCTACAACCTATCCTGAAGGATGACCCAACACTCTCACAAATCTTGGGAGAAAAGCCAGTCCTTGCCTACAGACAGCCCCCCAACCTGAAGCGAATACTCACCAACAACCACATACCACACAACAGAACCACTAGCCCAGGAACCTATCCTTGCAACAAAGCCCGTTGCCAACTGTGCCCACATATCTATTCAGGGGACACCATCACAGGGCCTAACAACATCAGCCACACTATCAGAGGCTCGTTCACCTGCACATCCACCAATGTGATATATGCCATCATGTGCCAGCAATGCCCCTCTGCCATGTACATTGGTCAAACTGGACAGTCTCTACGTAAAAGAATAAATGGACACAAATCAGATGTCAAGAATTATAACATTCATAAACCAGTCGGAGAACACTTCAATCTCTCTGGTCACGCAATCACAGACATGAGGGTCGCTATCTTAAAGCAAAAAAACTTCAAATCCAGACTCCAGCGAGAAACTGCTGAATTGGAATTCATTTGCAAATTGGATACTATTAATTTGGGCTTGAATAGAGACTGGGAGTGGCTAAGTCATTATGCAAGGTAGCCTGTCTCCCCTTGTTTTTTTTCCTGCAACCCCCCCCCCAAGACGCTCTGGTTAAACTTGGATTATTGCTGTGCACATTGTAAGATGAGCTGTTGCCAGCAGGAGAATGAGTTTGTGTGTGTGGTTTTTGGAAAAGGGGGGGGTGTGGGGGTGGGGGGGGTGAGAAAACCTGGATTAGTGCTGGAGGTGACCCACCTTGATTATCATGCGCATTATAAAGAGGGGTTTCAAAGGGGGATGGGCTGTTGCCAGCAGGAGAGTGAATTTGTATGTGGGGGGGGGGGGGGGGGGGAAAGGGTGAGAAAACCTGGATTTGTGCTGGAAATGGCTCTACTTGAGGATCACTTTAGATAAGCTGTTGCCAGCGGGGGAGTGAGGTGGGAGGAAGTTTTGTTTCATGGTCTCTGTGTGTATATAATGTCTTCTGCAGTTTCCACGATATGCTATGCATCCGATGAAGTGAGCTGTAGCTCACGAAAGCTCATGCTCAAATAAACTGGTTAGTCTCTAAGGTGCCACAAGTACTCCTTTTCTTTTTACATCTACCAATGTGATATATGCCATCATGTGCCAGCAATGCCCCTCTGCCATGTACATTGGTCAAACTGGACAGTCTCTACGTAAAAGAATGGACACAAATCAGATGTCAAGAATTTTAACATTCAAAAACCAGTTGGAGAACACTTCAATCTCTTTGGTCACTCAATTACAGACCTAAAAGTGGCAATTCTTCAACAAAAAAACCCCAAATTAGACTCCAACGAGAGACTGCTGAATTGGAATTAATTTGCAAACTGGATACAATTAACTTAGGCTTGAATAGAGACTGGGAGTGGATGGGTCATTACACAAAGTAAAACTACTTCCCCTCCCTCTCCCCAAACGTTCTTGTCAACTGCTGGAAATGGCCCACCTTGATTATCACTACAAAAGATTCTCCCCTCCCCCCGCTCTCCTGCTGGTAATAGCTCACCTTACCAGATCACTATCGCTACAGTGTGTATGGTAACACCCATTGTTTCACGTTCTCTGTGTATACAAATCTCCCCACTGTATTTTCCACTGAATGCATCCGATGAAGTGAGCTGAAGCTCACGAAAGCTTATGCTCAAATAAATTTGTTAGTCTCTAAGGTGCCACAAGTCCTCCTTTTCTTTTTGCAGATACCGACTAACATGGCTGCTACTCTGAAACCAGTATTTAGATTGTTAGCTCCACAGGGCAGGGGTTTACAGGTTCTTAAACAGAGCAGAGCATGTTGCTGGCTTTTTTTCAAATTGTTAGCAGCAGCAAGAAGATGGGAAACCGTGCTGAACTGTGGCAAGCCAGCCTATGTTTGAAAATGGATCTACCTTGGTGTATGGACACCTTTTGAGACTTAGTTTGTCCCATCACTCACCCTGCCCCCAACTCTCTACTGCTCACTCATAGGCCGTCCTACTCCTGCCCCCATTCCCCAATCAGGGTACTCCTCTAGAACCCTCTTACCTCTCAATCTTGTCCTTCCCATACACCAACTGAAACCTTCCACCTAACCCCTAAACTCCACTCCTGATTATTCCCAACACATCTCTTCCTTCTGCATCCTGGCCCCCGGCTCATACACAAGCTCTTTGCAGCTGGAACCTCACTCATACACCACTGATAACTCCTGCCCCCAGACAACTCACCTGCCTTCCACCCCCTCCCTCTAGTCTCTGCCCTGCCCTCACATAAGCTTTCTCAATTTGGCAGACAAATGCTGCCTAGTGAGTGGCTCCATTGCAGAGCTCAGGTTGCATATCTGTAGTGCTGATCGTGGGCTGCTTCTTGCCACTTCAGAAGCAGAGGCTGTGAAAGGTCCTGAGGTGCCATAGACAACTATACAATTCACACTGCCCCAGGTGTGACCCTTAGACGTTCTGAACAGGGAGGTCCATCTGAGTGAGGCAGAGCTGGCTCCAGGTGAAGATATTCTGCACTCCACGCCCCTGAGGGACTGGAAAGGGAGGAGCCAGGTCTGGGTGCTGCAAGACTGGTGCTCAGGTGTACTGTGCATGCCCCACCTTCCCTTGGCTTTTACTTCTACAGCTCTCTGGAGTGTAATTGCTAACAGCTGCTGGGGAGAGAGGAAGTGAATCTCTGTAAACGCTGGCTGGAGACAGTGAGAGTAAAATATGCTACAAAGCTGAGCTACTCGGTGGCTGTTGGACAGTTGAGAAGACATGGAAGTAGTAAGTGTTGTTATATCGTTGTTGCCTTTGGCTTTGCAATGCTAGGGCTAATGGATATTCCCCTGGGACATGTTTGCTGTTTGACTTTTTCTTGCTCTGCTTTATAGTTTCAGGTGATTGTCTTTGTGACTAGGCAACAGGTGTGGAAATAACCTCTGAGCGTTGCCTGAGGAGGACATCCCAGACAGCCTGTCTGCTCTCTGTTTCTTCTGGTTAGCTGGGGTCTCTTGTCCTGCTCCTGTGGTGGAAACTTAAGGGGCTGGGGAAGAAACTTCAGCTGGGGGTGTTGTGTTCTCCATTAACAATGCCTGTTTCTCCTAGTTCTGATATCAGCCTGTACTGAGCTCCTCTTCTCCATTTGCATCTAAGCACGGGTGGACTTGCAGGAAAAATCTAGGTAGCTAGTTAACAGGTGATGCACCTCTTATTGTGAAATAGAGCAGTCCGGGAAGTATGTGGCAAGTTTTCAGCTATCTGTGTTGAGTGTGTCGTGCAGGGTCAGAGTGCAGTTGGGATCCAACAAGACAAGCTCCTCTGATCCATTTTCTGTTCAGACTTCACCAACCAGTAACTTTCACAAAGGGGATTGCAGTTCTTTCTCTCAAATCTGTCATGTGTACTGTCTGAGTGACAGTATGCTTTCTTATACCAAAATATTAAATTGCCAATTATCCTACATGTGTATAGATTGATCTAGCAAGATACTATTACCAGCACCAAAATCCCCTAGCTGTTCCTCTTTCTTTAGACAGATCCTTTGTTTTGCTTTTTCTTTTCTTTTCTTTTTTTTAATTGGGAGGTATTTATATTGGAATAGCAATTTATTTGCCAGGGGAAAGTCAGTTCCCTGGCTGTAAAACATCAGTAGCTTTCAAGCCTGAGAATGTCTTTTTTTTTTTTTAAGTTGGTGTTGTACTTGCTAAGTGTATTATGACTACAGCAGGGCAAATAATTCACTGACTACTTGCTGCAAGTTTCTGGTAATCTCTTAAATATAGTGACTTGGTGAATTCTCTTTCATTGCCTGACTGGCTCTAATTTATAGCTAGCTGCCTCTGACCACAGCCTTGAGCTCTGTTATCTACTCTCAGAGGGCTGACATGGAGACTTGGTATAGAGGGACTACTAGCTTGCATCGAGAAATGTACTTATGGATTGAGGTGCTGCTTTGTTTTAAGGCTGCACTGAGGTTAGCCACATGGTCCATCTGAGTGTGACTGACTGTTGTCACACAGGCTGAATCTGTGCAAAGGGTTTGCAGTGAGTGTTGGACCCCCTCTAATCAGTCAGGTTTGAAATTATCATGATTCTGACGGGAGGATGTTTATATAGCTAAAAGGCCTGTGAATCTTACCCGGACATCTCAGTTCTACTCCTTTCTCCACCAAACATTCCCTGGAAGTCCAGTGCCCTTTACCTGTTTGGGCACCTGGTGGTCCTGGAGACCCATCTCCCATTTTGTATCTTTTGGAGACAGGTCTGTACCACTCCTGTGGCTTTTGGAAGCCCTAGGAAAAGACCTATCCCCACCCAGAACAGGCAACTGGAAAAGAAAATACATCCTTTACCCCCTGCAGCAGTTTTATATTGTCAAGTAGGGGAGCGGGGGGCTTGACTTCTAAGCACCTCTGATGCCTGGAATTGAAGCTCCCTAACTCTGTGAATACTTGATTCCCAGGGAGCCCTGAGGCTACTGTTAAATGCCATTTAAATTAATACGTGGGCCAAAGGTGTTAACATAACCTAGTTGAAGAGCAACATTAAGCAGTTTAAAAGAAGGTTCTGGTTTGGTGTACAGCGACCTCAACCTGCATAGTACGATGGCAAACACCATTAAAAATCACTTTAACCCAGCGGTTGGCAGCCTTCGGCCCGCAGCCCAGCAGGGTAATCCGCTGGCGGGCTGCGAGACGTTTTGTTACGTTGATCGTCCTCAGGCACGGCCCCCTGAAGCTCCCAGTGCCCGCGGTCCGCTGTTCCCAGCCAATGGGAGCTGCGGGAAGTGGTGTGGGCCTCAGGGATGTGCTGGCTGCCACTTCTCGCAGCTCCTATTGGCTGGGAACAGTGACACACAGCCACTGGGAACTGCGGGGGCTATGCCTGCGGATGGTCAATGTAAACAAAACGTCTTGTGGCCCGCCAGCAGATTACCCTGATGGGCTGCATGCCGAAGATTGCTGACCCCTGCTTTAACCTTTTTTATTAAGGATGAAGAAAAGAAGGGAAAACAGTGAAAGCATTTGAAATTAAGATATTAAGTAAGGCTTTAATTTTAACAACATCTCTTGTTCCCTTGCCCTTACACTGGAGAGTTTGTGTTTTTAGAAGGAAAGCTGCCCTTGTTTGACGGTCTCTTAGATGGTGTGAAAGACTGTAATAACTGTCCTTGTGAAGAAAAGAGAAGTTAGCTGAGATGGGCTGGAACTGTTGCTGTTGAAATCTAATCCTGTAACCTAGAAGATACACGCGAGAGGGGAGAGAAAAGAACATCAAAAGCAGAGAAAACAGCTTCTGTCTCTGGTGTTGACTCACATGCACTTGCAACCTCGCTGCTGGTGAAACACCGGCCCAGCCCATGGCCTTATCGGTCACACTGAAACCTGGTTAACTTGTAGCAGGACTAGGCTGCTTAGGGCATTGCTGTTGCTTCTTTCTGGTCACGCTGCTGTAAGCTTGTTGCAAAAAATGTTGTCTTAAGCAGAAGGAACGAGAAAAGTAATAAGGTGAGGCAGGAAAAGGGCGCCGGGGATCAGGGGAGAGATACAGGGTCACATCTCAGGTGGTGGGGTGTGTCAAATGACTTCCTTTCTGGCCCAATTTGGTCAGGACATCTCAAGATTAGGGTGAAGAAGGCTAGGAGTCCTTGGGGGACAGGCGTGGCAGCAGCCATAATGGTGAAGCTCACTCCGGTTGCTGATTTTGGCGTGGAGGGGGGAAGTCTTTCCTTAAGGACCCCCAAAAGGGAGTGATGGATGGAATATCCTGTAATTATTTTGTCTCCTATTCAGGTCTAGTTTCCAACACCTCAATTCTAGTTCACCATTTCTAGTTCCACGCTCTTCTTATTTACCCAGCATGGTCTTAACGCAGTCCTTGAGTTCTGTCAGCCGGCCTCTTCGTTTGGACTGATTCATTCTTTGTCTGCCTTCTGCAACTCTTTCCACCAGCATTTGTTGTTTTATAGATTATTGCAACATCTTATGAAATTACATTCACTTTTTACAATTGAACTCCCAATTAGAGTAAATTTGTAGTTATCACAATAGTACCATGCTAATCTTTACAGGTTACTCTCTGCCTGCGGTATTTTCCTTTCTTACCACATTGGGTGCTTTGGTTGCTATTGTAGGGTGCGCTTCAGGCTATTTCCTATTTCTACTCCAGAAATTCATGGGGATTTGGGGAAGAAGTGACCGTATATTGGGAAGAACCTCAAGATACCTGGTAGGTTGGTAGGGGTGGAGGGCCACCATGGATTTCATTGTGAAACTGACCTCTGTAGGATTTGTCTAGCTAGCATGTGCTTGCGTCTCTTTACCTCCGCTATTACATTTGCGGTTCGACAGTGTCCTCATTCACTTGGTCTTGTTTCCATAACAGGCACCCTCCTGCATGGAATGTTAGATCTGCTCAAGTGTTATAACTTTTCACAAATAATTTGCCCAGCTCTAGTACGTATGGTCGTGCCAAGTGTGCCTTTCTTAGGTCTGTGTTTCATGGGCATACAAAGTGTAGCAAGTGCCAACTACCTGAATCTGACCAGGTTTGTGATATGTGTTTCCTTTTCAAGAAGTGTGGGGAGGGGGAAGGTGGGGAGAATTGGAGAGTCTAAAGTACTATGGCTGCAGTTAGTCTAGAAATATTATAAAGCTTTAACAACATCTGCACTTAAAAATCACTCTTCCTTCCTAGATCCCGTGTCTGCAAAGTGGGGGGGGAAATAGCAGTTCAGCAAAGAACACGGACACTTAAAGAAGCCAGGGTGAAACTAGATAATCTGTCAATTAATTAAGCAAAGTGAATTATAGTTGCCATTTCAAGGCAAGAGAAATAACCTGAGGGAAAGAGGGATTTGTATTCACATCCTTTTTAATTAAGGCAAGGGTGGGGAGAGGGAGGACACAGAACAGAAGACAGAACCATTAACTCTTGCCATCCCATTTTACCATTAGGTGGTTAACAAACAGGTGTGGGTTTAATGAACTACGTACACTGTACCAAAGAAGACCAGTCTTGTCTAACATGCTGATTGCGTTTATAAGCACAAAAATACTGGTTTCCTCATGTACGGTTGCGTATGTCTCATGTATTACCCAGTTTCTCATTGGTACCATTAAACACCTGAAATGCATTTAAGGAGCTATAAACAGTGTTAAGTCCTTCAGGTGTTGCTTCAGTATACACAGCTGCTTGGTGCCCCTGCAACAGAAACAATGGCACCTGATTTTGTCCCGTTGTCCGTTTGGTGTACGTGTGGCTCTCTGTGGTGACTTGGACAGGGGGTGAATCAGTTTTTCTTTCTTTCCGGAAATCTCCATAATAGACTAGTCCAGCTTCTTATAGTGAATCACACAGCTGGCCCCAATTATGAAATATAATAAAAGCAATTCACTCTCCTCTGCGGGTAGGTTCTTTACATCATACGCTGTTATGTGAAAGTAATATTACTGAAAGGGGTTATTCAAGAGAAATGCAGTGTTTAATAAATTGTGCAATTAAATAAAATTCAGTAAAACCTCAGTATGCTATTCAACTGTTCTGCCTTAATGTTAAGGGTCTAAACACTTCTTCTGCCCTGCCCCCACCCTGAAGAAGGAAGTTCTGTCCTAAATTTTTTCCAATTTCCTCATTAGACAGGTTCTCATGAAGTATCGCAATTCTTTGCATTGAACTAAATAGTTAACCTGGTGCAGTGCACCTAATGTAATCATGGCATATGACAAGTTTTATAGAGCAGTCCAAGTCCAAGGACTTGAATAGCTCATAAATTTGATGTCCGGCTTTCTTTAGTTTTAGTCAGGACTGAATTCAAAAAGTGTATTGCAGATAAATATCACAGACTCCTTATTTTTCATCATAGGACAGCAAAATGCCTGGGACAAACCTACAAAGTTCACTAAACTTTGCCCACACCTTTTTTTAAAATTTAAATTAAACAAGTTTGGGGTTTTTTTGTTTTTTAATGCTAATCTTTCAGGCAAATGTAGAAAACTGACTTTTACTGAAAATATATTCTCCTGCCTGGATAACTTGCCTTTCCTACCCCATGTTATGTGTTTATCTGGCACGCTGAATGAGTAGTGGTGATTATAAATCTGAGGATCAAGGAAAGTGTTGGAAATCTGATACAAGTTCCATGCTGCACTGACCTGAGATAGAATAAGCGGTAATTCACTCATTCTTTTAACAGGTTTCAGAGTAGCAGCCGTGTTAGTCTGTATTCGCAAAAAGAAAAGGAGGACTTGTGGCACCTTAGAGACTAACCAATTTATTTGAGCATAAGCTTTCGTGAGCTACAGCTCACTTCATCGGATGCATGTAGTTGTAGCTCACGAAAGCTTATGCTCAAATAAATTGGTTAGTCTCTAAGGTGCCACAAGTCCTCCTTTTCTTTTTGCGAATACAGACTAACACGGCTGCTACTCTGAAACTTTTCTGAGAAGGAGACTCTAGAAAGCTAGTCTGTGGGTGGACAGGGTATTAAAGGCTCTGGCAGCAGCAGGCGCACATGACTGTGTTTCATGTCCTTAAATAAAACAGTTTTCTTAATGTCAGTTAGCTTGTATCATTCCCAGCACTTACCTCCATCGGCCCCTGGCCCCCACGCTTCATTATATTGAAACAATTAGCACTTGAAAAGTACTAGCTTATAGAAAAGGAGTACTAACCAATTTATTTGAGCATAAGCTTTCGTGAGCTACAGCTCACTGAGGCGTGGAACTAGTGATGAGTCAGTCTTCATTTGGGGGCAGATCAACTGAAATCAATGGATCTATGACCAATTTACACCAGCTCCCTTCTTGTTTCCCTATTTGGTGTACGCAGCTGCCTTCTTACCAAAAATACATCCTGGTGGATGTGTGTACGTGAAATTTGCTCTTGATTTGAAGAAATCTTTTGGCTCAGCTGCTGCTTGGTTAACCATGTCTCTCTGGTAATAATAGTGCGTCCATCAGTCTCAGAACTTCCTCTAGGACTCTCCTTTCACTGTGCTGTCATTCAAAGGGGTCCCTGAATCCCAGTTCTCATCTCCACCTCCCTCATTAGTAATGACTCCTCAGCCCTTGTCTCTCACCTCAGCCCTGATCGGGTGTGGTCTGAGTGTCTTCTCATGCCATTGTCTTTAATGGAATATTGGTGTGTTCAGCGCCTTGCGGGATGGTAATGAGTGTAACCAAGCAACTGTCTTCCAATCCGCACCTATGTGGGTCACTATCCAGTGTACCTGTAGCTGTGTCGATCCCAGGATGTGAGAGAGACAAGGTGGGTGAGGTAATATCTTTTACTGGACCAATTTATGTTGGTGAGAGAGACACGCTTTCCAGCCCCACAGAGCTCTTCCACAGGTCTGGGAAAAGTACTGCCGGCATCACAGAAAAATGCAGGCTAGAACAGAGACTTTAGAATAAGTAGTTAGGACATATTGTAAGGATCTGTTGGAGGTAGAGTGGCCCATTAACACCTCTGCAACAAAGGGACAAAAAGAGCAGGTGAGTGGGTTACAGATTGGATTTATGGCATATTACAGCAGTATTTCTGTTCAGTCCATGATTTTTAGTGTTTAGCAGAGCAATGAATTTCAGCTTCCAGGCTTGTCTCGTCTTTTGAAAGTGTTGTGCAGGTTTCCTTTGAGGATGCAGTCTGATAGGTCAGATCGCTTTGCAGAAAGCGTTCATCCACAGGTGATAAGCTGATCTTTCCTGTGTGAGCTCATTTAAGAGTTTGAGTAGCAGCCGTGTTAGTCTGTATCCACAAAAAGAAAAGGAGTACTTGTGGCACCTTAGAGACTAACCAATTTATTTGAGCATAAGCTTTCGTGAGCTACAACTCACTTCATCGGATGCATAAAGTGGAAAATACAGTGAGGATGTTTTTATACACACAGACCATGAGAGAGAGGGTTTTTTTTTTTTTTCATGATCTGTGTGTATAAAAATATTATGCATCCGATGAAGTGAGCTGTAGCTCATGAAAGCTTATGCTCAAATTGGTTAGTCTCTAAGGTGCCACAAGTACTCCTCATTAATAGTGTAGTGATTGTCTCATTTCACCCACGTAGTTATAGGGACACCGCGTGTTGTGATAGGCATGTGTAGGATCCATGGATCTTGAAAAGTGTTGATCATTGTAGCAGTGGAGATGTATTGTTCTGGCAGTGTCTCATGCCACTTTGCACTGCTGTGTTGTGGGGAACTTGCCACTGATGATGATCTTGGAGAGATTGTGGTGATGGTTGAGGCCAACCAGAAGTGGGGTTTGAGGATGGGGTCCCCACTGAGTATGGATTGTAGTTGTTTGATTACCCCACATGGATTCCACTGTGAGGTGACAACTAAGTGTGTCATCAGAAGGGATTTTATTTTTGCACTGAAGCAAGTTCTCTTGGGGTGTTTGCGTGGCCTGTTCCATGATTTGATCTACTTCTCTGGGGGAGTGTCCTTGTTTGGCAAAAGCTTGTCTCTCTCCAACAGAAGTTGGTCCAATAAAAGATATTACATCACCCACCTTGTCTCTGTGTCTGAAAGTCACTGTTTACTCCTTTTGGAGACTGTAAGTCAAGGGCAGGGGTTTATGCTGAAGTAGCTCGTCTAAATTTAAACACGAGACTTAATATTGGTCTTCTGTTTAGTTTCGGGTGAGCGGTATGGTGTTTGCACCCTTTGGCAATTCACGTAATGTCTTTTGTAAATGGCCATTAAATTTTAATCCACTTTTCCACCAAATGAACCGTCTGGACTAATTGCCTCTTTGGAGAATGCCAATAACCTTTCTGCTGCTTTTCCCCACCTTTAGGAAGGCATAAGTGACTTCAGAGCACTCAGAGCAAAATTTCAAAATGATGCCAATTTTTCAAATACTGTGTCACAACCACCCAAGAAGCCTCCTGCAGAAGGTGTACATCTACCAAGCTCCGACACTAAGGGTGTGTCCAGTCCCAGAATCCTGAACCAAGGGAAAGTGCTGGAGTCTGAACAAAAGAGAGAACAACTTTGTTTTGCCGTGCATAGCTCAGGGCTAATGCAGGCCAAACCTTTGATATTGCCTAGGGTCAAGCATGGCAACTTGTACCTAGCAGGGAAGAATGAAGATACAAAGAATAAAGCTTTGGAGGGATCCCTTTGTGGAGATGCACCTCCTAGAGGGGATTCACAGAAACCCTGTCCAACTTCTTGCATTTATCAGCAGGCAGCTGTTAATGCAAATTCGGGGGAAGGACTGTTAAACTCCTTCCATCATACTCTGCAGATCTGGGAAAGTGCTTCAGCTCAGAATGACAGAAAGTGTGCAGTGCTTCCGCCGCCGCCGTGTGTAAGTGGGAATCCTTCTGCTCAGCCAGGGGTTCTGAACGCTGCCCTCGGAGCAGAGAGCAACAAAATGAGAAGTACTTGCTCCTTCCCAGCGCTGGATTTCTCTACCCAAAAGAGATCTCTCCCAGACAGCAAAATGTCTGTACTGCCCCAGTTTTCATCACCTCACTGTCCATCCAGAGGTTACAAGAGCACTGAGCAAAGCCCTAAGGTGACTGGATTCTCTCAGCCTGCTTATGATCCACACAAGCCAAGTGAGACCTCTCAGTATCTGAAAGGTAAATCCAACCTCTCAACATTTACGTGGTATTTATATGGCATTCTGCCAGTTTTGAGGCTCAGCTATGAAAACTTTAATGCAGATCCAAAAGAGAGAGCATATAGGATCAGTTTGGATGGGTACCTACATGCTGCAGAATTGAACAGGAGGCTTCCAGAGAGAACTCTCTTCTAGTGGTGCTTCGCCGTAGCAAGATATGGCGAGAACTGATATGTAGGGGTGCACAAAACTGACAAATAATTTTGGTAGGAAAAGAAAGGAAGGTGAGTAACTGGCTAGCTAGGTCCTTTCAAACTCTGTTGGGGGGGCAGAGGACTGTGGGGGGGGTGGGCGGAGTTCAAGTTCTGGAAACAAGGTTAAGGAGGAAGAATGTGTTTCATTTGAATCAGTTTGCCTTCCTTACACTGAACATTGGACAGACTGGATTCTTATGCCATGGTATTCATGTTTCATATGCGCTGCAAAAAAATTAAGGAATTTATTTTCTATAAAGCTAGCTTTTGAGTAAAAATGGAGCTGGTTTGAATCCTCCAATCTGTACGTTTCCCCCAACTTTGGGAAGTTCAGGTCCAAACTAAGAATGCGCTTGCTCCTTTGGGTATTTCTTCTAGAAACGTGCTACCAAGGAGGTATTGAGCAGCAAGTTCATTTTATCAGCTTCAGATTTAGTGCCAAAATATTGAAAAGATTAAATCCTTAGCCCTGCCTTGAGTACAGGGGACTGGATTAGACGACCCTCTCTAGTTCCCTTCCAGTTCTACGATTCTATGAAATCCTGTTTGCTCTGGAAAGCTACCTTACTGGAACTGCATATTTAAAAAAGTTATACTGCTGAAGTCTAGAAAATGAAAAACTTATTGGCACAGAAAATTCAATTTTTTTTAACAACAAATCAAGAAACAGATCACTCTCAAATGTGGCCCCATTGTGTAACAATCTGAAGAAACAGAAAAAGAGCCTTCTGCTTTCTTACTACTACTTACTTCTCCTCCTTCTGTAGCACCACTGAAAAATCAGGCCCCACACTGAGTCAGTGTCTACATATAAAATGAGAATAGGCAAATTTTAACTGGGAAGGAAACTGTTTGACATTCCTACCAATTTTTGCCAATTTATGCAAACAGTCCTACATGCATTTTACTGGAAATGAGAAGTAATAACTGACTCTCTCCTTGTGGCTCTTGTTACAAACAGCATCAGAACCTTTCCTCCATCAAGCTGGCACAGAAAGACAACTTGATGTCAAGGATAGCAAGCCTCCAAAAGTTAAACCACTTCCTTCAGTTGAATCTCTTGGTTCCCCTCCAAAGAAACCTCTAAGGCCCCCAAAAGTGAATCTCTGTGCCTTCCGGCAGTCAGCTCCACATGTCAACAGAAAAAACAAAACAGGTAAGAGATTTTTTGTCTTGGTTTTCAACCAGCTCTGCTAGAAACTCCTT
Organism: Chelonia mydas; assembly: GCF_015237465.2. Lineage (NCBI taxonomy): Eukaryota > Metazoa > Chordata > Testudines > Cheloniidae > Chelonia > Chelonia mydas. The sequence goes on from NC_057854.1 coordinate 92,308,631, forward strand.
TGATTTTAAGTTTTCTGTCAGAAAATGCCATTTCATCGAAGACCTTGTTTACGCGACACGGCACCGTGAGCTACGCACTGCGCCGGAAGGCAGTCCGTGTCCATGCTCGCTGGTGTGTGGGGCAAACATGGCAGTGAAAGGCTCTAGCAGGGGAAATTGTGGGGAAAGGCTCCTAAGGGAGCTGCCAGAGCCTTTCCCCATGCTTCCCTGCTGCAAGAGCCTTTCACTGCAGTGGGCACTGTTTGGGTGTGTAGAGAGCTGTGTAGGGTATACACCCCGGGGCTGAGGCGTATAGGGCATTCTACTCACCTAAGACATGCATTACCATATACCCATGCTATCTGGGCATGTAGCATCTGCACTCTACATGCCACTGCAAATGTATACCTACCGTAACTTGAAATGTTTTGTGGGAACAGGGTGGATTTTTTTTTTTAAAGACCTTTTGGATGGAAAGGGAGTCAAGATTTTGTTTTGACGGTTTTTTTGGGGAGGGGGTTCAGATTCAGAACCAAAATCAACTTAAAATTTCCCATGGGACAGAGGCCATTTTCCTACCAGCTGTAATTTCTAGGCATTCTTTTATAATGATTATTATTGCTGACAACTGCAAACTAGCTGCTCAAAATGTGAGCTGATTTGTATCCCTCTTTTGACTATTTCAATGGGAAGTTCCATAAACTTCTGACAATACAGCTGTGGACATGCACAATGAAATCAGTAGGAGTTGGTGCATTAATGTCCTTCTTTTTTTTTTTTTTTTTTTTTTTTCTCTTCATTGAAATTCAGTGAAGCTTTAAACCCTCAAACATTGAGAAACAAAACTTTTTGTCGGGATAAACTTAACTCACTGGAACTGTATGTGTGGGATACTATGGATTACTGACTGAGTTTCTTATCTTACGTCTGCACTTGGATGTAGTGGCATGATTCCCATCTCACATAGTGCAAGTATGTCATCTCTCATTGAGCTAGCCTGTTAAAAATAGTAGTGTAGCCATTGTGGTGTGAGCTAGTTGCCTGAGTGCAAACACTCCCGGACCGTGTGTGTGTACACACGCTCAGGGTGGCTAGCATGTGCTACGCTGCTATTTTTAGAGCACTAATTCAGATGAGTGCTAGCACAAATATCTGCAGAAAGTTGGGAAACCTTTAATACCATTCCCACGAGAACCCTAGGTCTTGCATTTTCTGACTTCTAATTACATTTAAAATTATAACCTATTGTTACATTACTGAAAACTTTGTTTTAAAACTTAACTTATACCCTTTTTTGGCCATCTCCCTTTGCTGGTCAACTATTTATCTACAGAAAAAGACCATGGCCATACTAGGTCAGACCAATGGTCCATCTAGCCATTGGCCAGTGCCAGCTGTTTCTGAGGGAGTGAACAGAACAGGGCAATTTATTGAGTGATCCATCCCCTGTCATCCAGTTCTAGCTTCTAGCAGTCATGCGTTTAGCAACATCGATGGTCAAGGACACAACTCCAGGCTATCTTGGCTAATAGCCATTGATGGACCTGTCCTCCATCCATGAACTTGTCTAATTCTGTTTTGAATCCAGCTATCCTTTTGGCCTTCACAACATCCCCTGGTAATGAGTTCTACTGGTTGGCTATGCCTTGTGGGAAGAAGTACTTCCTTATGTATGGTTTTTAAACCGGCTGCCTATTAATTTCATTGGGTAACCCAGAGTTTTTGTGTTTATATGAATAGGTAAATAACAACTTCCTCCTTCATTTTATCCACACCACTCATGATTTTTATAGACCTCTATCATATTCCCCCTTACTCATCTCTTTTCCAAGCTGATTAGTACCAGTCTTTTTAATCTCTCCTCATAGGGAAGCTGTTCCATGCCCCTCGTGATTTTTGTTGCCCTTCTCTGAACTTTTTCCTATTCTAATTTTTTTTTTTTTTTTGAGATGGAGCAACCAGAACTACAGGAAGTATTCAAGGTGTGGGTGTACCATGGATTTATATAGAGGCAGCATGATATTTTCTGTCTTATTATCTATCCCTTTCCTAATGGTTCCTAACATTGTTAGCTTTTTTTTTTTTTGACTGCTGCTGCACGTTGAGCAGTTCAGAGGACTATCCATGATGACTCCAAGATCTTTCTTGAATGGAAACGACAAATTTTAAACCACATTTTGTATGTATAGTTGGGATTATGTTTTCCAACATGCATTACTCTGCACTTATCAACATTGACTTTCATCTGCCATTTTCTTACCCAGTCATCCAGTTTAGTGAGATGCCTCTGTAACTCTTTGCAGTCTGCTTTGGACTTAACTAGCTTGATTAGTTTTGTATCGTCTGCAGATTTTGTCACCTCACTGTTTACCCCCTTTTTCCAGATAATTTATGAATGTTGAACAGCACTGGTTCCATACAGATCCTTGTGGAACTGCTGCTATTTACCTCTCTATTGTGAAAACTGTTTATTGATACCCTTTGTTTCCTATCTTTTTTTAACCAGTTACTGATCCATGAGAAGACCTTCCCTCTTATCCTGTGACTGCTTAAGCACCTTTTGGTGAGGGACCTTGTCAAAGACTTTCTGAAAATCCAAGTACACTAGATCACCCTTATCCACATGTTTGACACCCTCAAAGAACTCTAATAGATTGGTGAGGCAGGATAGTTGAAATCCCCCATTATTGGGTTTTCTGTTTTTTGTAGCCTTTCTAATCTCCTTGAGCATTTCAAAATCCCTGTCCTGGTCAGGTGGTCGGAAGTGTATATTCCTACCACTATCCTCTTGTTCAAGCATGGAGTTTCTATCCATAAAGAGTCTATGGTACAGTTTGATTCATTTAAGATTTTCACTGTAGTTGACTGCTTTCTTTCACGTATAGGGCCACACTCCAACCTACTCTGCCATTTCCATATATATTGTAGCCTGGTATTACTGTGTGCCACTGATTATCATTTGTTCCATCAAGTTTCTGTGATGCCTATTGCATCAAAATCCTAATTTAATACCGGGTATTCAAATTCCCCATCTTAATATTTAGACTTCATGTGTTTGTATGCAATCACTTATAAAATTGGTCAATATTTAGTTGTCTGCCTTCATGTGATGTAATTGAATGGGATTTTTTCATTTGACTGGTTTCTTTTCAGTCTCAACTATAGGCCTGGCTTGATCTGAGTAATTGGAGGTGGGTGAGGCCTCGTTTCTTGGGAGATAGGATTAGGGAGGTAAATGAACTGGTAAGCTAGAAACAGAATGTCTGTACTAACTAAGATAAGGGGGGGGGAGAACACCTGGGGAACCATTTACAGTGGGTAAATATGTCATGCTTGTACAGAGCACAGTGACCAAGCCAATCCATAAATGTATATAAAGGAAGAGGTTTGCTGTGTAACTTCTGGATATTTGGTATGCCCTGTACCCATCCCCTGTGCTTCAGCCTGATCAACTCAAGTGTAGTTTAATTGTATGCAAACAAAGAAATTTCAGTGACATGTTTTGAAGTCTAACTGAGTTCTTGGGAACCGAGTGGGTAAGGTCTTGGACTACTGAGTCAATAGGTGGTGGGGCAGCTTCTAAGACCCTATCTGTACTTTATCAACTTTTGTCCTCTCCTCTTTACTAGGCTATAGAATATCCCCTTTAATGAAGCCTCCTCTAAGGATGTCTGTCTGAACCATGTGGTCCTCCGCATCTGTCAGCTTTCCCTCAGCTGTTAGATTAAAGACTCCTCTATGACTTTTACATGACTGCAGTCTGGTTCGGTTTTGGTTTAGGTGGAGCCCATCCTTCCTGTATAGGATCCTCCTTCGCCAAAAGGTTCCTCGGTTCCTAATAAACCTAAATTCCGAACACCATTTTCTCATCCACGCATTGAGACTCTGCAGTCGGGGCCGGCTCTAGGTTGTTGTGGGTGTTTTTTTGCCACCCCAAGCAAAAAATTTGCTGCCCCAAGCTCCGAGAGCACAACTGCCCAAGCAAAACAACTCCCTCCTCCCCAAAAACACAAAAAGGGATGTCCGGAACGCCGCCCCTGGAATTGTGCCGCCCCACGCACGTGGTTGCTTTGCTGGTGCCTAGAGCCAGTCATGCCTGTCTAACTGCCCCTTAGTGTGGAACTGGAAGCATTTCAGAGAATGCTACCATGGAAGTCCTGGACTTTAATCTCTTTCCTAGCAGCCTAAATTTGCCCTCCAGGACCTCTCTCTCCTACCTTTCTGTATGTCATTGGTACCTACATCTGCCACGACCACTGGCTCCTCCCCAGCACAGCCCATAAATCTATCTCGATGTTCGGAGAGGTCCACAACCTTCGCACCCTGCAGGCAATTCACCATGTTCTCCTGGTCATCACAAACTCAATTAGCTATATTTCGAATGATCAAATCCCCTATTACTGTACTAGTACTAGTACTCCTTTTTTTCCAGGGAAACAGAATAACTGCGCATACGAAGAGGTATACAGACAAAAGATTTTAATTTTAATGTTTACACCTGGAAACTTGTGTCAATTACCCCTCTTTGCCACATGGTCCTCTGTCACGCTGACTACTGTGCTACTCAGCCCATTCTCTTGTTCCACTGTAGTCTCGTGTTGAATGCCGTAGCAACCATATTTTGTTTGCCACTTGTCAAACGCTGTTGTTTTTATTTGCAGCTGTTGTAGAAGATGACTACATGACTCCTGAAAAGTAAGTGTGTGGATTTAACTTTAGGCTACAGAAACATATATTTACACTAAAACAAACAATAGTTCCTGTCAGAATTTTAAGCTCTTCTTCTGAAGGTGGGACATATTTGTAAACAATAAAGTGCTACTTTTATAATTCCATTATGCACAATTCTTGCATTTAAGTGACACTGAAAGAATCCTCCTGAAGAAAGCACTTTGTATAATGTGTGGGGATTCACTAAATTACATGTCTGACTGGTAGAACTCCTATTCAAGAAGACCTGGGTGGCTGAGGGAATTAATAATGGGAGTTCCTTCTCTCTAGATTATCTGTTTTGAATATAGCCTGGACAGGTCTTTGAGTGACTAGGCTTTCCTTGCTGCCAGTGTGAATTGAGTTGGTGTTCCTTGCAGACACACATGTCTGAAAAGTACCACCAATGAGAGTGTCAGATATTTGCTGAGTCGAAGGTTATGTCTACACAACCATGGTAAGTCAACCTACGCTATGCAACTCCAGCTATGAGAATAACGTAGCTGAAGGCGACATAGGTCAAGTTACTGTGGGGCCTACACCGGGGGGGTCAATGGGAGTAGAGTACAGGGGTCAACTGGAGAGCGATCTGCAGTTGATTTTGGGGTTTTTACTAGACCTGCTAAATCAACTGCTGCTGGATCGATCTCAGAGCATGGATTCCCTGCTGTAGTGTAGAACTGCCCTAAGATATGAATGACTAGCAACCAATTTACCCTCTTATACTTAGGCGAGGTCCTGATAGACACATAAAATAAGAACTTAAAGCTTACACAAGCTATAAACTTTACAACAATAGAGGAAAGGAAATTACAAAATTCCCCAAAGTCTTTAGAATGTCATGAGGTGGTAAATGGAGACGTTTGAATCTGGGAGAGCTAGGTTCATAGGTGGCTTGTGAGCCGACCTTGCAGAAAAGAAGTCTTAAAAGAACAATGCTTAGACCAGGAGACCTTGTTCTCATCTCCTGTCCTCTGTTCACTATGAACATTATTGAAAGGCTAGAGCGTGTGTGTGTGTGTATCTAGCCGGTTCTTGCTAGTGCTCCTTTGTTTAGCCTGCAGTAAACACTACATGACTTGCTTTCAGACAAGCTGTCTTCTGGTTTCAGAGCAGATTGTTCACCACACCCACGTGTGTGGGTATCTCCCCAACCCCCCTCATTTCCCATATTCTCCAGCTTGATGTTTTAGAAATGAAATGCTTTGAGAACTGTTGCCGAAACACAGACCTGGCATAACCTGCAGGTGCTGGAGCTTTACTGTTCTCCTTATCTGTCAGCAGAAAAGGATTTTGATCTTTCGTTCTGTTTATGCAGAAAGCACAGCCCTAAAATACATGAGATTTTGCTCCCCGCTCTTGGTATTTTTTTTTTTTTTATTTTATACTTGTGTGATCTTTGGAATGGGATTTGCATTGCTAGTGTTCTAAACTGGCCACCTCATAGGTACCTCTTTGAGCCCAGAGCAGTACACTGATTCCTAGGTACTCGTATGCTTAAAGTTTAAGCATGTGTTTTAAGTACCTTGCAGAACTGTGCCCAAAGACTTAAATAAAAATAAAGAATCTAAGGCCAAGTGTCCACATTAATAGTCTTAATTTGGCATTTGGAATCTCCCTACTGATGATGACCCCATAAGTGTTGTCAATAGAAGCTGAGGTTTGCATCAGTTGATTCTATCAAGGTTAATACCTGCTTCAAAGGGTCAGCATCTGTGCAACTACACCAACTGCTAAACCAGGACTTTTTCGGAGTGTAGGCAAGGCCTTGAATCGGTCCAGAAAGTCTGGCTGTACAAGGGGACTCTGATGAAGAGCCATGGGGGCTGGGAAGGGAAGAGATTGGGCTGGGCAGAAGGAATCCATCTTGGAGTGGGTAGGTAGATGGGGAAGGGCCAAAGGGACACATTCTCCTTCAGAACCTGGAATGGAGCCCAAGATTCCTGAGTCTCAACATTCCTGCCAGGAAATATCTCTGAAACCAGCTGGCAAAGTGTCTTATCTCTGCTAGTTCCTCCCCCTCCTAGAGGATGATGACCTACTACTGCTCTCCGTTAGACATTTAGCTCAAGTGGCAGCAGTCTGTGTGGTAGACCTAAAGGTGCCAACCCTGCTGATGGCCCATGTGGATGTTAATGTTTCCATGTGATGGGATTTTTTTTTTCCAGTTTGCTTATTTTAAATACATACAAAACCATGTTAAACAACATGAAGATTGCAAAACTAAGCACTGAAAAGGTAGGAAATGCCAGATTTCCTACGATGTGACAGAGAGACTGCCAAGACTCATCAAGCCCTCAGATCGCTACCCCTTCCTGCTTATCCACGTGGGCACCAATGATACTGCCAAGAATGACCTTGAGCGGATCACTGCAGACTACGTGGCTCTGGGAAGAAGGATAAAGGAGTTTGAGGCGCAAGTGGTCTTCTCATCCATCCTCCCCGTGGAAGGAAAAGGCCTGGGTAGAGACCATCGAATCGTGGAAGTCAATGAATGGCTACGGCAGGTGGTGTCGGAGAGAAGGCTTTGGATTCTTTGACCATGGGATGGTGTTCCAAGAAGGAGGAGTGCTAGGCAGAGACGGGCTCCACCTAATGAAGAGAGGGAAGAGCATCTTCGCAAGCAGGCTGGCTAACCTAGTGAGGAGGGTTTTAAACTAGGTTCACCAGGGGAAGGAGACCAAAGCCCTGAGGTAGGTGGGGAAGTGGGATACTGGGAGGGAGCAGGAGCACACGAGAGAGCAGGCCTCCTGCCTCATACTGAGAAAGAGGGATGATCAGCAAGTTATCTCAAGTGCCTATACACAAATGCAAGAAGCCTGGGAAACAAGCAGGGAGAACTGGAAGTCCTGGCACACTCAAGGAATTATGATGTGATTGGAATAACAGAGACTTGGTGGGATAACTCACATGACTGGAGTACTGTCATGGATGGATATAAACTGTTCAGGAAGGACAGGCAGGGCAGAAAAGGTGGGGGAGTTGCATTGTATGTAAGAGAGCAGTATGACTGCTCAGAGCTCTGGTATGAAACTGCAGAAAAACCTGTGTCTCTGGATTAAGTTTAGAAGTGTGAGCAACAAGGGTGATGTCGTGGTGGGAGTCTGCTGTAGACCATTGTACCAGGGGGATGAGGTTGACGAGGCTTTCTTCTGGCAACTCACAGAAGTTACTAGATCGCAGGCCCTGGTTCTCATGGGGAGACTTCAATCACCCTGATATCTGCTGGGAGAGGAATACAGCGGTGCACAGACAATCCAGGAAGTTTTTGGAAAGTGTAGGGGACAATTTCCTGGTGCAAGTGCTGGAGAAACCAACTAGGGGCAGAGCTCTTCTTGACCTGCTGCTCATAAACCAGGAAGAATTAGTAGGGGAAGCAAAAGTGGATGGGAACCTGGGAGGCAGTGACCGTGAGATGGTCGAGTTCAGGATCCTGACACAGGGAAGAAAGGAGAGCAGTAGAATACGGACCCTGGACTTCAGAAAAGCAGACTGACTCCCTCAGGGAACTGATGGGCAGGATCCCATGGGAGAATAACATGAAGGGAAAAGGAGTCCAGGAGAGCTGGCTGTATTTTAAAGAATCCTTATTGAGGTTACAGGGACAAACCATCCCGATGTGTACAAAGAATAGTAAATATGGTAGATGACCAGCTTGGCTTAACAGTGAAATCCTTGCTGATCTTAACCACAAAAAAGAAGCTTATAAGAAGTGGAAGACTGGACAAATGACCAGGGAAGAGTATAAAAATATTGCTCGGGCATGCAGGAGTGAAATCGGGAAGGCCAAATCACACCTGGAGTTGCAGCTATCAAGAGATGTTAAGAGTAACAAGAAGGGTTTCTTCAGGTATGTTAGCAACAAGAAGAAAGCCAAGGAAAGTGTGGGCCCCTTACTGAATGAGGGAGGCAACCTAGTGACAGAGGATGTGGAAAAAGCTAATGTACTCGATGCCTTTTTTGCCTCTGTCTTCATGAACAAGGTCAGCTCCCAGACTACTGCACTGGGCAGCACAGCATGGTGAGGAGGTGACCAGCCCTCTGTGGAGAAAGAAGTGGTTCGGGACTATTTAGAAAAGCTGGACGAGCACAAGTCCATGGGGCTGGATGCGCTGCATCCAAGAGTGCTAAAGGAGTTGGCAGATGTGATTGCAGAGCCATTGGCCATTATGTTTGAAAACTCATGGTGATTGGGGGAAGTCCCGGACAACTGGAAAAAGGCTAATGTAGTGCCCATCTTTAAAAAAGGGAAGAAGGAGGATCCTGGGAACTACAGGCCAGTCAGCCTCACCTCAGTCTGTGGAAAAATCATGGAGCAGGTCCTCAAGGAATCAATTCTGAAGCACTTAAAGGAGAGGAAAGTGATCAGGAACAGTCAGCATGGATTCACCAAGGGCAAGTCATGCCTGACTAATCTAATTGCCTTCTATGACGAGATAACTGGTTCTGTGGATGAGGGGAAAGCGGTGGACGTGTTGTTCCCTTGACTTTAGCAAAACTTTTGACACTGTCTCCCACAGTATTCTTGCCAGCCAGTTAAAGAAGTATGGGCTGGATGAATGGACTGTAAGGTGGATAGAAAGTTGGCTAGATTGTCGGGCTCAAGGGGGTAGTGATCAATGGCTCCATGTCTAGTTGGCAGCCGGTATCAAGTGGAGTGCCCCAAGGGTCAGTCCTGGGGCCGGTTTTGTTCAATATCTTCATAAATGATCTGGAGGATGGTGTGGATTGCACTCTCAGCAAGTTTGCAGATGACACTAAACTGGGAGGAGAGGTAGATACGCTGGAGGGGAGGGATAGGATACAGAGGGCCCTAGACAAATTGGAGGATTGGGCCAAAAGAAATCTGATGGGGTTCAACAAGGACAAGTGCAGAGTCCTGCACTTAGGATGGAAGAATCCCATGCACCGCTACAGACTAGGGACTGAGCGGCTAGGCAGCAGTTCTGCAGAAAAGGACCTAGGGGTTACAGTGGACAAGAAGCTGGATATGAGTCAACAGTGTGCCCTCGTTGCCAAGAAGGCCAATCGCATTTTGGGATGTATAGGTAGGGGCATTGCCAGCAGATCGAGGGACGTGATCGTTCCCCCTCTATTCGACATCGGTGAGGCCTCCTCTGGAGTACTGTGTCCAGTTTTGGGCCCCACACTACAAGAAGGATGTGGAAAAATTGGAAGGAGTCCAGCGGAGGGCAACAAAAATGATTAGGGGACTGGAACACATGACCTATGAGGAGAGGCTGAGGGAACTGGGATTGTTTAGTCTGCGGAAGAGAAGAATGAGGGGGGGGATTTGATAGCTGCTTTCAACTACCTGAAAGGGTTCCAAAGAGAGAGGATCTAGACTGTTCTCAGTGGTAGCTGATGACAGAACAAGGAGTAATGGTCTCAAGTTGCAGTGGGGGAGGTTTAGGTTGGATATTAGGAAAAACTTTTTCACTAGGAGGGTGGTGAAACACTGGAATGGGTTACCTCCTGGTGGAATCTCCTTTCTTAGATATTTTTAAGGTCAGGCTTGACAAAAAGCCCTGGCTGGGATGATTTTAGTTGGGGATTGGTCCTGGTTTGAGCAGGGGGTTGGACTAGATGACCTTCTGAGGTCCCTTCCAACCCTGATATTCTATGATTTTAAGGTTGCCTGTTGAACCTTACATGTGCACACGGAGTGCAAATTTATTAGGATTAGCAGCTAATTATAGAATCATACTTCCCCCTCCCCCCAACCAGACCCAGTGGGAAGTGCACATCTGGATTTGGCTGTTTGCAACTCTGCAAAAACCTTCTGCAAATACACTTACATCTATTGGAGGTTCAGCATTTATTTGACGGTTTGCTTTTAGTTGATCAATTACATCATAAACAAGAAAGTCGTGGTAATTTGGCTGCATTTCTGGAAAACGGGAACTGTAGTGGCAAGAAGTGAACAACTCTGGTGTGAAAAACCAAATACCATATATGGATAAATATCTATTTCGCTTTGGATGCAAACATTGATATGGGCAAGCACCTTTTACTCATGACTATTCATGTTTGACGAAAAAATACAATGGCTGAATTGAAAATTCATGTATTTTAAATAACACAGTGGGGAAGTTAATGCATGTAATTATAGTTTTCAATCCATTACACTAAATACCACACATTCTAAATGTTACTGATGCAATCAGTTTATAAATTAACCAAGTTTCCTTGTATATGCCAAGCAGGAAGAGACTTATTTTTCCACGTGTTCCACTGTATATTAGCAGTATAATTCTTGTTTAGAAATTAAACTGTTCAAGTAATATATTGCAGCAAGGATTAGTTACTTTGAACTCCTAATATGATATAGATAGTAGGTTGTTTAATATTTAACAGTGAAATTATCCAACTTGAGTTGCAATTCACCCTGCCCACATGATAAATTAAAATGAGATCATGGACGCTTTGCACAACCAAAACTGTGCAATGAGTTCCCTGGCCCTACCATGATCATTTAGGGATGTGGATTCGTGAAGGTGCAGTGGTTAAAGGGCTGCTTGCATCTGTCCCTTCTCTGAATGCACTCCCCCTCTCTTCAGAGAGGGAATCATGTGATTCTACTATTTCGAGACTGGACGCTGGGCTACCGTATCCTGTATATGCATTGTGTTTATCCAGCACGTCCCTCTCTGGATTAAGTGCCTGTGGTTCCTCCCTTCAGGAGTCTGTCTTCAGATACTTTGGTTTTAACCGGCTATTTAATCTTAACAATAGAATAAAACAGAGCAGAACTTTAAAACAACAAGCAGTCTATACATGTCTAGCTCCTCGAAAGCCCAATTATCAGTAATGATGGCCCAGGCAGGATTAGATACTTCTGTCAGCCTGAACACCTCACCAACAACATCCCCCAACAGCTACTACCTTTGCGTGTGGGGCGGCGGGGGGAATCAATTTTTATCCAGCCAGAGATCTTGTGTCTTCTCAGGGTCCCTGTATGGCAAAACAAGTTTTCAAACTTGGCTGGGCCCCAGGGGTAGAATCCTCACAGCTAATAGCTCGAGCATTGTCTCTGAATGGTCCTCAAGTGTTTATCAGGATCCTGGGCTCTTCTCAAGCAATTGTTTTGCTGCTTGCTTGCATTTTCCACCAGCCCTGTAGATTCAACGTCCTATAGTCACCAGTTCACTAACTGATCAACTTACATAATCATGTGCGAATACAGTAGCAGCTCTGTTTATCACAGTGGGTCTAGCACAGCCCTGTCCACCACGGTGAATATGCATCCGATGAAGTGAGCTGTAGCTCACGAAAGCTCATGCTCAAATAAACTGGTTAGTCTCTAAGGTGCCACAAGTACTCCTTTTCTTTTCACTGTGGCAGACATTCATTGGGGCAGCAGCTGAAATCCTGCATGATGCTGGGGGGAAGCAGAGGGTGGCTAGAGCTCTTGAAATGGACATGTTTGGGGGAGATGGGTAGGAATCTGTTTCTGCCTCCACAATATTTCCTGGAGATAAGAGAAGGACATGACTATGCTCCACCCTGTGTGCATACAGAAGGGGGGCAGAGACAAGAGTGGGCTTGGAGGAAGGGATAGAGCAGCTGCTGCAGTTAGGGCTGCCAACCCTCCAAGATTTGTCCTGGAGTCTCCAGGAATTAAAGATTGTCCTGTGATGAAACCTCCAGGAATACGTCCAACCAAAACTGGCAACCTCAGTTGCAGTATGTGGGATCAGGCTGGCCATTAGGGAGCAGGTATGACTCACGGTCCTGCGTTCCAGCCACCACAGGCTCCCGTGGAGACACCCAGCCTGGGAGAGGAGCAGGCGCATGCCAACCAGCTGCCAGGGAAGCGTGGGAGACAGCACAGGACAATAGCACCTGGGCAGAGGCTAGAGGGAGCGCACAGGGCACCAGCCACCGATGTGGGTGATGGGACAGAGCTCTGGCACCAGGGTGGAGGCAGGGTGTCGGGGGGGGGGGAGGGGGATGCAAAGTGCACTTGCTTCCTTCCCACCCCATCTCAGTAGCTCTCCACACCCATTCACAGGGAGCTTCTCCCCTCCCCATGCTGTAATTTAATCCCTAGAGTATAGCACAGTGATAGGGTCATTAGAAATGAATGCATGAAGTGACTGAGCAATCTGCATATGAAAGCTACATACTGCCAAGTTTGGCTTGATTTCTGGTAGATCCGCTAATAAAATGAACAGGGTGCGATGGGGAAACTTTGTTCAGCAGTGGCACAGACTTATTTTTTAATAGTTCTACCTCAAGCACTGACTTCAGTATTTTAATGTTTGTTTCTTTTCTTACCCTCTGATTTCCTCCCCCTCCCGCTTAACTGCTTAGTAGGAAAACATAATCTTTACTCTGTTCCTACTAAGTTTAATAGCAGTATAGTGACAGCTTAAGGGTTCCAGAAATGGTTTTCTGATAAACTTGTGTTAAGGGATCTTGTCAGTTGGCTTTTAATAAAAGAAAAAAGTTTTCTAATGTTCTTACATCATTATTTCACACTCAATGTGCACGCTCTTATAGCTATCCAGTTCTAGCATTTTTAAAATGCCAAGTGCAAAACCTTGCTAGAAAATTGCATTGATTTGCAGAAATCAGAAAAGGAAACTTCCTCTGTTTTCTGTGTGCTCTCAACAAAGCCTCTCCCACTTATACTGGTTGAGAGTTTGCTAGAACTGGACTTCAAGCTGTGTGGGTTTCTCCACTCCCTGCATCCAGAGGAAAAATGTCTATGGTTCAATGCTTCTATTCAATTTCAGTGGTGGAGCTGAAACTTCTGCACCAGGGTGGGCCCCACCCCTGCCCCCTGCAGAGAATTATCAGTACGTAGCAACCCGAACAAACCAATCACACTTCAAAGAAGCAATCTGCATGCTGAAGTGCAAAAGTCTCTGCTGTTCTTGTGGTCGTTATTATGTATTTGTATTCTCCTAATCCCAAGGAGCCCTAGACCAAAATCCTGTTGTGCTCGGTGCTGTACAAATGCAGAACAAAAGGACAGTCCCTGCCACAAACAGATTACAATCTAAGTAAAAGGCAAAAGACCCATGAGGGAGTATCAGGAAACAATGGGATACTGTTGGTCAGCATGACAGGGAGTGGACTCTGCATACAAGCAACCTAGTAGCGTGTTGTAGGCTCATCCCAATGATACACTGGGGATTGTCATGAATAATTTCCAGAGCACACTAGTGCGACTCAGTCTCCTGACTGGCAAGGTTTTGGTGATGCAAAGTGGCCATGAGCTCACTTCAAGTGCAGTGAATGTTGATCACTAAGGGAGGCATGGCTGCTGCCTTTTGTTCTGGACCCAGGTTGTGGGATGGGGTTGGGGGATATGTTGAGGTTTGTGTCTACACAAAGCCCAGTAACTTGGGCTTTATGTGGGCAAGGTGAATTTCAACTGAAGTTTTCCTATGGATGATTTCTAGAGTATATGTAGCATGAGACAGTGTGCATCTTAGTGCAGGCCTGTTAATTAAGATAGAAATTCCTGTAATAATTCATTTCTCATAGATTGTATGCCAAAGTTCTTCAAGATCCATTACTTTATTGCGTAGGGTTTTTCAAAAAAACTCTCCCACCCCACCCCTTCCTCTCATCATTCCCTAGTGCTGAATCTGAAGAAGTACATAATTATGAAGAAACCATGTCGTATGTGAAACAATCTGGGAACTCTCTAACCTCGTGTGCCATTCAGGATATTGCTGACTGTGAGTCTGTTAAGCCAATTAATATAGGTATAGTATGTGGGGTGTAACTACTTTTTAAAGAAATGGCATTGTTCCTCCTAATCTGTTAGAAGCTCCGTTGCGTGTCTGAGTTACCCTTTTTCACAAAAATGCCCCGTTTGTGACTAAAGGGAAATATTCCTGCTTTACGGCCTAACCTCACCTCTCCTCTTTGCCACTAGAAGGAAACAGACTTGTGTGTGAGACTGAAAATGTGTGTGGTGGAGTTATAGGATCACGATGTGGGGGAGGGGGCTGAAGTAGAACGGCAATGGAAAAAGTCACTTGACTGTCGAGGAGGGGGCAAAGGAGGAGACGTTAACTTCGCAGACTTTAGCCTCCTTTTTGTTTTGTTTGTGGTTTTTTTGGGGGGGGTGGGGGTGGGGGTGGAGGTGCTACTTCGAATGCATGGAACTCTTCCATCCCCTTATGACTTATGCCACCTTCATTACCCTCTTCCCCCCCCCCCCCCACCTTTGCCTTGTTTGTTCTGTCAAGTTTATTCTTGTGCTTTTTTTTTTTCCTTGTTCCCCTTCCTGGTGGCTCTTCCTCCCCGTTTTTCCTTGACTGAATACAACTTATTTGCTCAGGGTTGTGTTTGGGACAGGCCAATTCTTGTACTTGATCCAAGGAGCGTGAAAAGATTAAGCTGACAGCGTGTGAACCAATCCTCATTCAGGGAACTGACCATTGGGCCCTGCAAAAGTGGGTGTTTTCCCCCATGTAGCCTAGAGTACCCTTGGCTGAATATGTGGGCCAGTCTTCTCTATAGCCACAGTTCCCTTTCACAGGCTGTAGTTCAATGGCATTAAAACTGTGGAAGATTGTATCTCCAGAACATGCTAAAATGCAGTAATTGTTTATAAATCTTTATTCTAGTATCGAGCACGGGAATCCGAGAACACGAAAAGGTAGGTCATTTTCTGCAACCCTCACCTGACATTATAGATAAATCTATAAGACATGCTGGTGCTATGTTTTGATGCCTTGGAAACTTGTGACTATTGTATCCTTCACATAATGGGCTGTTCTGTGGGATCCTGTGGGATCTATGGAACCAATTTCCTTAGCTCCCTTTGAAAACCTTAGCCTCATGCTTCTGATGTTTAAAGAAATAGTGATACAATCTAAATTTAACAGCATGTTTTATATCAAACAGGTCTTGAGTAAGTCTCTGAGAGCTTTAAAATTCCATAAGGGAGATGCCTGTGTAAACCTCTGTCAAAGATAGGAATGTGCTGGTAATTCTCTACTCAAAGGCTTGATGGCAAAAACTGTGTTCATGCTTCCTCGCCACAGCAACATATTTAGGCAGCGTCTGATGGGTACGGAAGAAAATAATTGAACTGGTGTCAGAAAATATCCCTTAAGGGTGTGACTTCTGGTTCTGTCACACATGAAGGGAAATCAGATGGGGCCATCGCCTCTGAAATTCTTAAATCTGATTCCAAGAGGGCAAAAGACTTGAAAGTTTTTAAAAAAAAAAAAAAGTGCTTATTTGCTTTGAGTGTGGTCCAGTTTCAAATTTTAGCTCTGAACTGAAACGGGATCAATGTGTCCAGGAAATATCCTCATGTTTCAAGTGGCTTATCTATAATGCAGTAGAGGAGGCGTTTTGGCTTTCTTTATTTCTAATGGTCAAAAATGCAGATTGTATTTAGAAATATTTTGTGAAACAAAACTAATGTTTAAAAGATTAGGCCCAATCTTGCAAGCACCTCAGCACATGCTTGACTTTACTCCCATGAGTAATTTCATTGACTTCTTTCTTTCTTTCATTACTCAGGTCAATATGCACATCTTTTTCAGAAACTGCTCTTATGCTAGAAAATAAGGGAAAGATCCTGCTTTTATGCTAATCATAAAACTCATGTTTAAATGCAGGTGACTACGTGGGTTAATGTTGCTTGTACAGAAACACACCTTAAAATATCAAATATCGAGTGGCATTGTGTAAAGCTTGGCTTCTTGCCGAACAAGGCATAATAAGTGAAGGTGTTTTACTTTCTTTTTCAATAGAAGCAGAAAACTTTTCTGTTTGCCTCATCCAGGTAACTTCTTCATTTATTTGAATCACTTTTTATTTCTGCTCCTCTAAACAGGTTTAGCAAAGGCAAATTACCTTTTTAGCTCTGTAATAGAGCTGGGTAAATAACCTGTAAGGTATTCACAGAATATTTTATTTAAGAAATACAGTGAAATTCCACAAACACACTTGTGAATACAATTGCATTTTCTGGCAGCGTTCAAGGTTTCAAACTTCATTTTTGTTTTGCAGTGGAACAAAAACAAAACCTCTCAAACGATTTTGCAAAAAGCTGAATTGTCAAAATGTCCTTTTCCTCTCCCCCGGGAAACCTGAACTTTTTAATGTGGGAAAGGGAAAGAGACTGACTCTATAGCCTAGGAGACCCAGGTTCAAGTGTGTGATCTGGGATGACAAAACTCTGCTTTCAGTCAGGCACATTAGGAAGTCTCCCATCACTCTCTAGAAGTCACCAGAGAGCCCTGAACCCAGATCCAAAACAACTTGAAATGAATTTTTCATCCAAACTGATGTCTCCACAAAACA
The DNA here is from genome assembly GCF_015237465.2 of Chelonia mydas. Taxonomy (NCBI): domain Eukaryota; kingdom Metazoa; phylum Chordata; order Testudines; family Cheloniidae; genus Chelonia; species Chelonia mydas. The sequence goes on from NC_057854.1 coordinate 92,325,605, forward strand.
TTTCAATTTCATTTAATTGAAAATATTCCAACCAGCTCTACTTAAGAATTATTTGTCCAGCTCTTCAACTAGATGTGATGAAGGAAAAAGGCAACTTTGAAGTTCACCCTGGATTATTGTAAGAGTAAAAATAAATACTTCAAACGCTGTAGTAAATGTAATTTATTGTAGTTTGGTAACCTGCTTGCTTTAATGGAGATTGCTGTAGCATGTGATAAATTGGATTATTTTTGTTAAATGTGTGCCTGAGGGGAAAAAAGCAATTTGGGAATAGAATGAGGAGAGACGTTGCATCACCAAAGTGGCTTGGGTGTTCAGAGGGACACCAAAATGATTTCACAAGTAAACATACATGAAAGTGGGCTTTGGGATTATGTAGTAGGATGGGAGGGCGACTGTAGAGGAGAGTGTGGAAGGGATGGTGTAGTCGGGGAGAGTTCTGATGGAGTCAGGAAACAAAGAGGGAGAGGGAGACGGAGACTGTATGAGGGAGAGCTAAGCTGTGCCAAATCAGAGTGTGTGAGGGGCACTGAAACAGAAACACATGTCAGAATTGGTTCACCCATCCTAATATATGTCTGATCTAGTGCTGGGAGTTAAACATAAAGTGAGCCGGTCAAGCTGACTAGATAAATATGGGAGAGGTGATAGGAGTTGTGGTCTTGATAACCCAGAAGGTCAGTGGCTATGGACTGCTTCATCTTTCTCTCATCAACCCGTACTTTTTTTTTTTTTTAGTTGGCAAGACTTTTTTCTGTAAAGCTGGACCAGGGTCAGCCACATGAAACCACCCAGGCGAGATCGTCCGCAATGGATCTAGTCTATGGGCTGTCCATTATCAAAGAGTCCATTCCTCCTGGCTTGCTGTCATTCAAATTGTGATTAGTGCTTTGAAAATTATTGCTCTGGGTTACCATCTGCTCTGTCTGCATGTTGGAGCTGACTCAGATTTTAGCGCTGGCATTATGGAATATAATATTGTCTACACAATACAGCCTCATCTCTCTCCTAACAAGTAGAGTAGGGGGGAGATGCTATGTAGTAACACATCTATCTTAGCCTGGGCTTGTGTAAGTATTTTCTAATATTTCAGCACTGAAAGAGTCGCAGAGGATGAAAAAAAGGAAAAATTGAAATGGGATCTTGGTAGAGAGAGGCAACAGCAAATGAATAAAGCATCCAAGGTAATATGTCATTGAGGTGCCCCTTATATATTTAGGTGCAGTGTTGGGGTGGACAATGAGGGACTAGGGTATGATGCAGTTTTGTTTTTAAAGCACAGTGAAACTAACTCTTGGCCCAGGGATTGGAAGCAGTCTTTAGCCTCCCAAATGAGGATAGATGATGGAATTTTAAATCCTTTGTTTTCTCCCTTCAGTGATGATAAATGTTTAGTAATATGACCGATACTATTTCTGTTTCTGAGTTGCATATAATCTGTTATACCTCTGTTCTATATAGTGGGTTAATAGTTGAGCTATGTTTTTTCACGTTGCTTGTAAATTATGAATCTGATTCAAGCACTGCACTAACCACATCTACATTTCTCTCATTAGATTAGTGGTGGTGAGGACATGCTACATAAATCACAAATACATCAAGGCAACGAAGGTAGGAAGAACAAGCTACAAGCTAAGCAGGGAGATACAACTGACATCATCCAAACTGGGAAGTGGCTGGCAAAAGATGGAGTAGAACATTGTAAGTATCACATTGCCTTTGTTTTATTGTACTCTTTCTTCAAACTTCTGTTCACTTTTTTTTTTATTACCTAAAATATCTCAGGCCTTGTCTGCATGAGAAAGTCACACTGGTCTAACTTACCGTGTAATTTAAAACCAATTAAGTTACAGTAGCACAGAATGCTGCGTGGACACTAATACTTCTTTAGTTTAAGACTATCTGTTCAAATTAGATTGTCCTGACTTGGGAGTGTTGAACAGAGTTGTGCAAATAACTGATTTTTCAGCTCTCTGGAAGTTTTGGTTTGAGTTGAACGAAAACCAAAAATTTTCAGTGAATTAAAAGTAAGCAGAAAAAAATTTCATATCAAACGATGCATTTTTATGTTGGGCATTAACTTAAAAGTGAAGGAAATGAAGGGCTAGACTGTCAAAACTGGAACTGGTGGTGTCCCCTTTCTATGGAGTAACCAGGGCACTAACCTGGAATATGGAAGACTGGGTTTGAATCCCCACTCTGGAGCTGGCACTTGAACTCGGGTCTCCAACATACCAGGTAAGTGGCCTAAGCACCACACAAGGATGTTCTGAGGTGGGACTCTGGCTTCAACATGAGAGACATTCTACTTTGTACAGAGTCCTTGAATAGTCATTGGGGAAGAGAGTAAGAATGATGCTATAGGCTGTTGGTTAGGGCACTCAGCTGGAAGGGAGAAGAGCTGAGTTCAAGATCCTACTCCAGAGCATGGATTCAAATGTGGGTCTCCCACATCCCAGGTGAGTGCCCAAACCACAAGGTTACTGGGTGTAAGGGGGATGGCCTCATTACCACCACTTCCTCTGGGTTTTGCGAATGGCACCAAAGTCCCCTTGCGAATCTAGGCTTAAGCTTTTTTTGGTTGAAACTATTTATTTGGCAAATTCATCACAAACTTAGGCCAAATAGCTTCAATTGACCACATATACAAATAATTTTTGTTGTTTGTTTTTCATTTGCCAATTTCCACCCCCCCACCCCTTGCTGGCATGATTAGTTCTAATAAGACTACAAAATTTAAAGAATGAGCCCTTATTTTCTTCATTATGGTGCAGACCCAGAGTGCTAATACATTGTTTGGGCTTCTGTTATCATCTTAAGCTATACAGTTGCCAGACGCACTCCACTTACTTTAGTTTGTAGTGAATGGGGAACATATTTCTTCTTTTTCAACTTATTCTGCAGCTTCCAAGTGTAAATTGGCTTTCCCTGTAAGTAATTTATTTCAATTCATTCCTGACAGCGATGTTATTTTTAAACCACGCTGCTTAACTTTGCTGCCATTGACAGAGACTGTTCAGGATTGAGCTGTAGATTATGACTGATCTCTTGAATGGCTGGAGGTAATTTTGGGTGGAATTTTTAGTATTGTTCAAGGTTGGCCTATCTCTGCTCCCATTGATGTAAATGGGAGCAGAGTGCGGCCAATGCTAGGTGCTTCTGAAAAATCAGAGAGACCAAAAGTGAGAAGTTAATTTTGCTCTGAAGCATTATGATGAAATATGGGCAGAAATGTGTCAGTGTTGCATATTTCTGGTGTGGCAGCTGAGCATGGAGGCATCCATTTAAAAATACTAGTTGCTTTTGGCTCTGTCTCTTAAGTTCCTTAATCCAACCCGTTTTTTTCCTTCAAACTCCTTCAAGGCCTAACTAGGCTTGGCAAGCTGGTCAACTGATCACTTAATATTTGACAGTGATCAAATAATGTAATATATTCTAGCTAGGACGTCCTGATGACAATGGCAGCCTATCTTTTGACTTGCATCATGATGCCCGTCTTCTTACAACAAAACCAAACCAAAAAACCCCATAACTCCATTTAATTGTTTCATATTTTTCTGAGTTACTGAACTGGAGTTGTATTAACTTGTGTTTTGAAATTAGGCATAAGTATCTCTTGAAGGCTAAGCCTATTGGAGAACATAAAGTCTGTCTTTTTTTTTTTGTTCTAATAAATTAGTGCTTTAAAATGTTTGACCAGTATTTAAGGCTGTAAGAAAATCATGGGCCATAACTCGGAACACACACCGCAGGGTGGTTGTTGGGTTGTGTTGTGTTTTGTTTTGTTTTTTTTTTGTTTGTTTTTTTTTACAGTTGCCACAGATTTGAGTGGTGTTGGCACTGCAAGCTTGTGTGCCAGGTTGTAATACCATTCCCTCAAATTTGGCCTAGCTTCTCTCCATCATGACAGAGGCAGCTGAGCCAAATTTGGGTGATCGGGGTTGGGGGTTACAAATTGGTGAATGAGGTAGCAACAGCACTCAAATTTGGGTTGTCGGGGTGGGGGGGTTTTCCCCCTATTTGTGAGGTAGCAACAGTACTCCAATTTGGATGGCTACCTCTCGGTCACACTTGCCTTCAAGAGCTATTGGGACATATCTGAGCTGCTGCCCTGCTTAGAAGGCAGGCTGCATGCCTTGGAAGAAGGTGCTGAAGCGTATGGGTGGGTGAGCACCCGGGGTGGTGAATCTATTTTAAAAGCAAGTATATAAAGGCAACCTGTTTTTTGTTTTTCAAATGGATTATGCACTGAGCACACCAAAACCTCAGCTTCAACAAACGGTGGCTGCAACTTTTGAACCAGAAAAAATCCATACGTTTGTACAGCCTTACATATACTTGACTTGTAAATTTACCAATAATTTTTGGACTGGTCAAATGCACAACCTTAGACCTAACATTGTTGGAGGAGTGTCCATTGAGCTGGTGTCTATTTTTTACCTAACTGAAACAGTTCACACATTTAATTGTCCTAGTTCTCTGTGTAATAGACATCAGCTAAAATCACAAATGAGACTTTTTTACTCTACCGTGATTTGCAGGTATATTCCCCAGACTTAAGTAATCTATCAATCCTTACTCTCTAAACCATATCAACCACTCCAAAGATCCTAACAATTCAATCTCTTCATTTATTTCAGTAAATGCTCATCTATTTTATTTTATTTATTTTTTTAAATCCTATTTTGGTTCTTGCAGTTAAAAAATTTCACAGTTGAGGGCTTCAGGTACTGAGCAAACTGGTAAATCTCTAAAATAAGTCTTTAAGACTCTTTTTTTGCTTTTCTTTCAAAGCAGCTTAGAGCAATCAAAGACCCTTCTTAACTCCTAGATCTAAGGAAGTTTGGCTTCCTCTGCAACTGACATATTTATTGTGACACCAACATGAGTTATCAAAGATGATCATCCTTGACCTGATAGTAGGTGATCAGAAGAGCTTCTAAGGCAAGATGCTGTTTCATTTTCAGCTCGCTATGTGTGCGTGGGTGCCCTGAAAGCAGATGAAGACATGGTGGCTTTGAGCCAAAGGATTCTGAAGCCAATGCAGACATCAGAGGATGTGTATGATGATGTAGAAGATATAAAGCATGCTGTGTGAGTACATGCTAACGACTGGGTTTTGAGATGTCTTCTAAAACCTGCAATATAGTAAACTGATCTATCCACCTGTCTTGATACTTCATTTTCCAGGAATCAAGCCTCTGACGCCTTTAGCTCGTTCACTTCAGATAGCTGTAAGTATGGCAGAGTTGGGAAGTTTGAACTTGGGGATCATTCATTACATTGAGGCATACCTCCATTTAAAAGGGTGCCTCTTGTGCCTGGAGTGGAGCTCACCCCAGAAAAAAGCGTTACATATGGCCCTATGCTGCACTTGAATCCCACACTACAGTCCAGTCCTCTGCCACGTTTCCAGTCAGCCCAGGAAAGTGAGCAGGGCACTGGGATCTCTGCCAAGACAATGAGGAAAGAATTCTTCCTTTACCCCTAAGCTGTGCATTGCAGCTGCTACTGCAGCCTAACTGCAGGAGTAGACTCTGTGACTTTAGCATTATATAGCAGTGGTGATCCTGGATCTAACCCTTAAATAGCTCTGCAGTGCTTTGAGAGTGGCCTCTCCAAAACCTGCCCGTATTCCTTTCTTTTCTTCTTCTTCCTCCTCCTCCTCCTCTTCCTCCCCCAGCCCGGAATTGCACTAGTTTCCTCTCCATGTGGAAACCTCCATGCCCATGGAACCAGGGACAGGATTTTCCACCAATATATTGTTGACGCTTCACTTGGCCATATGGATCTGCTATAATGAATTTCACCCGTAAGCACCTGTCTGTATCCATTTTAAGCAATTGTAGTTAAAGTTGCCACGTCCATATTACTAGGAGACAAAATCACAAATACCATTGTTAAACCTACCACTTTTCTGGTGGTGTGATAAATTTTTTCTTAGTGGGATTCCTAGTGTGATGTGACAGCAATCTCATGTTAGTCAAATATTATCCTAATAATGTCATTCATTGGATGAAGTTTGATATCTTAATAAATCTACCCCTGCAGCTCATATGCAAGATTTTTTTATGCCTTAGACTGTACAGTTTTAGCCATCTGATCGTAATACATTTTGTAACCACCAGAGCACTAGCACTTTAAAAAGAAAACAAGTTTACAAAGAACGGCGTGTGCATTGTGTTGAACATTCCACTGTTAGCTCGCGTATAAATACGAGTGTTCTTAGATTCTTTTATTGATCAGTACCACTCCAATGCTGAGCGTTCAGCAATGTGGCAAGCTTCCATCTGGGAATAAACGGTCTCTTGTGAATTTTTGTTGCACTTTATGCTACAAGCTAGGGGGTCTGATTCCCAGCTTGCATAGACAGCAGGGTTCTGGTAGTCTGGTAGCTAGCTGGTGCTGTGGCAGCTACACTTCTGTGTTTAGTATGCTAGCTGAGATGTGCGCTAGTGTGAATATTTACACGTGAGCTGGGAATCCCACCGCTAGCTCATAGTGTAGCTATAGCCTACGTAGTGCTAAGTGGTTCTCCTGTTCCAGAGCTGTTTGTTCTGTGTAGCAGACCTTGAAGATTGTTACCATTGAATGTGATTTGTGAATACATCTGTCTTGTTTTTAAGCTTCAGAAGACAAGTATGACGAAATATATGAAGATATTCATAATGGGGATTATAATCCAATCAAACTGGAGTGAGTTGCCATTTGTATGCCTTCAAGCAGCTGAATGCACTTCTCTGTACTGTGCCTGTTGGCTATTGGATATAAGTACATGTTTTACAACTGTAGAAGGGATATTGATTTTTGTTGTTTGACATTAGCTGACATTTACTAACTGCATTTCCAATCATTAGCTCTGTAAGATCACTCTGTGTGTGGAATGAGACTTCATACACCTTTCCACAGTGTAGCTGACTCAGCCCTTGACTATAGCAAATGGTGAGGCATTGCTCCACAAAACTTCTTAAAAGGTGCACCTGATGTCTGGTTTTTATACAGCAGAATGTGGAGTTATTTATCTTGTGCATAGTGCTCCTTTATGGACGTGAGGAGTAATTGCACCTGGGTTTAAACCTAACTTATATCTTGTGTGTGGAGAAAATATGGGAAGTTTGAAACCTAAAGGATTTGGGGGGAGGGGGAAGAGCAATGCTCTTTGGTGCCTCTAGGTGCTCCTTTAATTTAAACAAGACCGTGGTCCATTGTGCTAAATGCCATACATGCACAGCCAGTCCCTTGTCTAAATAGATACTAAATAGTAGGAGAAATGAAGCTTCCTTATCCTCCCGTTGGAGATGGGGAAATGGAGAAATAGATTGTGACTTGCCCAAGATTGCACAGAAGTTTACAGCAGAGCTGGGCATTGAAACTCAATATCCTGAGTCTTAGTTCGGTGCCGTAACCACAAGGCCATCCTTTAGATAGTCTTCCTGCCAGTACAACGTGCAGCCAGTGCTCAAGGAGTTGTGCTCACTGTATTTAGTACTTACTTATCGAGTACCTTCTATCTTGGTTCTTCTTAAACACCTCAGTATACTTCCACTATGGGAAATAAGTTTTGCAACAACCCTGTGCCATAAGCAAGTACAATTCCCCCTGTTGTAGACATAAAGAGAATTTGTCTTGCCCAAGACCATACAGGACAGAGATGTGTGGTGGAGCCTGGAACAGAAAGAGGTGGTCTGACTCCCAGGCTTGGGCCTTAACCACAAGACTGTCCTTCCATCTGTAACATCTACCAGGAACTGGACCCAGGGAAACACTGTTCCTTTTATCCGAGATTTGGAGTTCCACAAAAACACTCAATTTCTGAATGTGGTAGGGGAGGAAACTGACTTTTTTTTTTTTTTTTTTCACTAGTAACTAACTGGCTTTGAAAAATCCCATGTGTGAACTAAAACCAATGCAAGAGGGAATTTAGATTGAAGGCCTCAGTCCAGCAAAGCACTTAAGCTTAACTCTAAGCATGTGAGTAGTCCCCAGTGAGTTAAGCACATGCTTAAGTGCTTTGCTGGACTGGGGCCTAAGTGCTTCTTAGGGTGCAGTCCCTGCTTTCTGAATAGAGGATAATCTCTAGCACTGCCAATAAGGCAACTTTTGTGGGCATTCAGCATTCTTAAGTCTCACGCTTTTTTTTTTTTCCTTCCCAATGTATTTTCTTCGTACCTAGTTCGGATAGAAAAGAAAAACTAAAGCAACTTGGGAAGTTTTTCAAGAAAGACATAATTAAATTGAAGAATGCCAAGATGAAGGAAAACCGCCGGTAAGAAATGTTGTCTAAACAGCTCCTGCTCGGTTCATGTTTGGAAACTATCACTTTTTCTTTTTGTAGTTCTGGACACAGCTTGTTTGGCAAATCTGCCTCAAAAGTCATTTATGATGACCAGCTGTTCCACAGGAATTTCCATAATGGATCACGCCTAGGGTGCATCTGGTCCAGTATCTTGTCTCTCACAATGGACAGCACCAAACACTTCAGAAAAAGGTGCAAGAAACCCTGAATATGTCAATTATGGAATAATCTGCAAGTTTCTTTCTAAATCATAGGTTGGATAATGTCTTGAAGCATGAGGATGCTTATGTCCTTCCAAACTGCTAATTGGCTTGGGTTGTGATGAGGATTTCATTGTGATGGTGGTCCAGTAATCAAAGCAAGTTGAACGGATGTAGATCAGTGAAGAGGAAAAATTAATTGATTTTAATATTTTCCTTTTCCAGTTGGTGGGCAAAGACCTTCTTAAATTCAAGTTCATAAAGAGGGGAAAAAATCTTGTGTTGTAACTGTATTATTTAGCACCCTTAAAGAATCCAAAGATAATGCTTTCCATTAGGGGTATGTGACCAGTACATCCATTCTGTTAATCTATGACTTTTAAATTGTTCTTAAGGCAGCTGTTTTACTCATGAGATATTTGGTTCCTTTTGGCCTGATCCAAATTTACAATGGTATAACTGCAGGGAAGTTACTCTGGATTTACATCAGTGGGAGGTCAGAACAAGGTTCTGTTAGTCTGATCCATCATTCTTAGGCGCACCAATATCAATGGCTTTTCCCGCACTTTTTGCCTTGAGAGGCAGAATTAAACCCTAATCATCGGGGCAGAGGCGGAGGACGGCAGAGTAGAAATTTTGAAGTCCGTGGAAAGCCTCCCATCTACTTCATGGATTAGTCTGGCATAAAAACCCACTGATCTCAACCAACTCTTTTATTTTTAAATTGACTTAACTGAACCACGTTCTGTGGAGAGCTAAGTAAAGTTCTGACTTCCTCTCTCTGCACTGCTGATGAAACCTTGAAAAATGTTGCATGTCTGTAGAAGACAGGCACAGCAATATGGTATTAGCAACGCAGAGACCTGTGTGTGCTTGTGTCACCTGTAGGTTGGGAAAGGTGGTACCTTAGAGAAGATGATTTGCCTTTCACATTCAAGCTGGCAATAGTATCTGATAAGGAAGAGGAGACCATTCAGTCTCTGGTATAACAAGTTAATGACACATGAAGGAATATTGTCTATCTTTTTCTAGTACTCTTTCGAGTCCTGTTGGCTTCATATTCAAGATGCTGGCTTGTGCCAGTTTCTCACTTCATGAATGCATGATGGTTGGCTGCAGAACATAAGGTCTTTTGACCCCTCTCTGCAAAACGCCTACTGTCAGATGAAGCAGGTGCACTATGGTGCCATACTCTTTTGGTCCTGAGAATGTCTGGTGGGATTTTTTTTCTGGCTTTAAAGTAATATAGCTGTGTTTGGGAATGTGTAGTGGGAGCTACAGTATGAAAGCTGTCTGTCATGTACACAACTTCTCTTAATATCCAGCACTTGAATTTAGGGAAAGCAGACCACTTTTAGAAAGAGTTGTCAGATAAGTGGCTGCAAGTTGACTGAACCCCTGGCACTTGTGCAAAATATTATCTACACGCACATGGACGTGAACTGATTTGTCTGCTTTCATTTTCTAAAAAGAGAAGGTGTGGGTATTTAGTGGGTCTTTACACTAACTACAGGTACAGTATGTGTCCTCTCTTCTTCTAGGTACTCATCCATCATTTTGGCTGTCTTGGGTTTTTTATTTCTGTAAAAAGCTCTGATGTAAACATGCTTGCCTCATTTCTTTAAATCTGTTCTCACTCTATTTCCTCTGTTGTTCTCTCACTCTTTAGCATCTCCTTGCTCCATACCTGCTAAATTATGATCATACTAATGATCTACCATATGTTGCTTAAACTTTCACACTATACCTTCTTGTATCACAGAAAAGAGTTCTGAACACTGCTGTGGATCTTGTAAATAAGACCTAATAAGGAGGTCATCATAAAACTGCATGTTAGCTTACAGACAGGTGCATGGCATGCTGCATTCATTGACCAGTATGGGAGAAATATTTGGCCAGTGTCAGCTCTTTCCTTTCTTCTATGTTCTGGTCTTTGAAAAGGCACTTTCAATTGTGGCGTCCCCATAATAACCATTTTAGACTGTGTGTCTGCCTCTTAGCTTTGGAGGTCTGAAAAGTGTTCACGCGTATGTTAGGGAGATGCAGAATATAGACAGATATAGTCAGACAGACTGACTCTTCAAAGATTTAATGGATCATTGGGGCGAGGGGTCGTGAGAACATAATTTCTTCTTAGACCTGTAGCATTCCAGAGCCTCAGTGTAGAATCTTACCTTGAGCCACCTACCGGTTGCCATGCTGCTAAGTTGCCATGCTGCTAAGATGGCTGTTTTAACATGTTTGTATGTAAATAATTTTTTTTTCCTCCATGTGTTTTCTCTCTCTCCCTCCCGCCCCCTCCAGTATATTGTCCAGTTCGGTACCAAACTTAGGTAAGCTATGTGTGTGATTACATTAGAATGTGCCTGGAAGGGGTGGTATGGGTGTCTTGCCTCTTTTAAAATAGACTGTGTACTGTAACACTCTAAAATTGGTATGTGGCAGTGTTAATTTTAAAGACTTAATATAGGTGTGCACTTTACTTGTGGTTTTGAGGTGGGGTATGGAGGCGAGATTATTCTCGCACAGATGTAAACTGTTTCAGTAGCCGACTTGCTCAATAAAGCACTCCAGGATTCCTCTGACCGTTCTTGAGAATCTTTTGTGAAAGCCATTTCGGGTTGTGAAGGGGAAAGGGCCAGATTTGGATCTGGTACAAATGGGAATGATTCCAGTGGACTCAACTGGATTGCCTCCACTTTAACCGAGTCTGAATTGAGCCCTAGAATTTCATCCTCCTATCAGAACGAATGTACCATATTCCTCAGAATAATTTATAGGGCCTGACTGTGTCCCATGTGTAAATTGGGGCTAATTCCTTAGAAAGGCTGGTCCAGTGCTTAGGGCACAAACCTGGGACTTGAGACCTGGGTTCAAATTCCTGGCCTGTGTTATGTAGGAAGTTGGGGTAGGTGATCATAATAGTCCTTTCTAGCATTAAAAAATATAGATTTTTTTTTTTTTTAAATGGCATTAAACTAGTTGAGAGCAGAATGAAATCCCAAACTGTTACATCCCAAGAACTGTAAATTTCCAACCAGAGCAGTGCGCTCAGGCAAATGACTCTCTCTTTTAGAGATGTCTTTGGGTGTTTTTAATTATTTCTCCCTAGCCACCGGTGCCTACTCATGGGGAAGTCTCCTTCTTTTTGCCTTGAGAATCCTTCATTGCTACAACATTTAGTTTCTTTGGATTGATAGCGTTTCAGACAGGCTAGGTGCAGTCCCAGTTTTATTACAGTCAGTGGTTTCAAATACCGTACTCAGATGAATGTTTTCTGACTCACCGTTACGCTGAATGTTTTGATAACAGAGGTGGTGTCCCAGGGAAACATGGCATATGATGGCATTGATGATCAAAAAGATGCAAAGTAAGTAACCCACTTTTACAAAAGAGGATGACTACTGTAATATTTCTCCAAAACAGGTTCTTATGCTGCAGGCAACATTCCTCCACAAATCTGTGCCATACTATGTTGGCCTTCAGAGAGACACTTTCACTGTACCTTTTATAAGCTAAGCAAGGTAGGGTCAGTATTTATAGGAGTTCTCTAGGAAAAGCTCAGGTGCTCTAGGAAAGGATGTTTCTGAATTGGCAGGTGGCATCCTAAAAGTGTTGTAAGTGAACCCTAGCATAGTGCTGTCTTTTGGATACAATGTAAAGTGAAGCCTTGTCTCCTTATGGCTCATGAAACTATCCATAAGAGATGGGGATTTAATCCCCAATGTGCCCAGTCCAACTCTTGTGTAGCTGCATTTTGCCTTCTGCAAAAATGTCTCCCTGTAATCTTAACTAGATAGCACGTACTTCATTTCTTGCTCTTCAACTATTGAGCAGTATTGATGTAAACTGGTATAAGCAGCAAGGTTCCTGCATTAAGTGTTTGCGTTTCAGTGGTGTGTGAAATTCGATATCTTTTTAAATAAAAAATCCTTGTGCCACCCTTCGGTTTGAAAAGGATTGTTATAAATATCCTCAATTGTTCCTTTTTTCCCTAGAGAGAAGGACGACAAACACAAAAATTGGAAGCTAAAATTTCTGATGCCAAAAGATAAAGATCAAACAAGAAGCAGTGAAGATATAGAAAGGTAACGAAAGATCTTTTTTTTCTATAATTGTATGTATTCTTCCCAATTAAGTACAAGGTGTCAGTCTTCCCAGTCCAACATTATTTAAACTTTGAGAGAGAGCATTTTATTAGACTTTGATAACACTGAGAGAGTATCCTTTCACTTTGCAAAATTTCATGAAAACTGTCTACCAAAGTTTGCAGAAACTAGACTCGGAGGAAACGTATAACCTTGGTGTGTACGTGTGAGTGGGGAATTCTTCAAGGGTCGTCTTTCCCCAAAGTTTTATCCTGAAGTTTTGTAGCCTCTCTTCTCTCTAGTTGAGGTAGGACTATATCTATCTAATGCTGTGCAGTGTAGTGGTACAGCTCCTCAGCCTAAATACAACCTCTTTAAACAAGCATTTGAGACCAAAGTATCAGCGATTGGTCTGTGCTGGGAGAAAACACTGGCCAGAAGAACTACCTCTTTAGATGTCTCTAGGATGTGCATACAACATAGGCAGTGTCCACACAAGTACATACCATGTGGCAAGCTGGGATTAGTCCTCCAGGGTGCTGCACAGTAACTGTCTGTGTAGATCCTGCCGACACACATTAAAAGTTCCCTAGTGCTCATTGATGTACGGATGCTTTAACCCACCATGTAAGATAAGGTGAGAGCTTTGGGTAAACTTGAAAGCTTCTCTTTCTAACCAACAGAAGTTGACCAATAAAAGAAATTACCTCATGCACCTTGTCTCTCTAATATCCTGGGACCAACATGGCCACAATAACACTACATTCAGTAATGTTGGCTTTTCCTGCTGTGAAAACTGAAGTGAAATGCCTCAAACTTTCCAGTTTCACTTCAAATATAAACGTGCACAGCTCTAGATAGCAACTAATATTCTGGGTCTTTTAAACAAGCATTGCTGACCCTTCACAGGTATCACCTAGCATGTTGACTAGCAGTCACTCTTATTCCGTTCCCACTGAGACTTGTGTAATGGCTAAAGGAAGAAATGCAATGTAACTAACATGATGAGGTTTCCTCTGTTATGTGGACATAGAGATTTTAGGGGCTGAAAGTATCAATGAAGAATCTTGTTAATATGATCTTAAATGCTTAGTCTTTAAGAACTGCCTAATATTGGATCTTATTTCCTATTTTTTTTAACTGAATGGTGGAAAGTAGCTGAAGGTAAGTAACTTACAAGTGCATCTTATTTTAGTTTTAGAATATTCTGATATCGTCATCACACTGTATGACCCTCCTTTCCAAATAATGGGGATCAACACTTCTTGTACCTAGAGAAAATTAATCTCAAACAAGACTGACTTCAGTGGTACAAGATTTCACCCACAATTGGAGTTTTGCCAGTGGTTGCAATGGGGCTGGGATTTCACCCTGTGTTTAAAAGCTCAAAGGACATTTAACCCTATGCCACTGAAGGCTATAGAGAGCCCTTGCAAAAAAACTGAGCCCAAAGTTCCCTCGTCTGAGTTAACAGAAGTATATAATATTAACTGGAGATTTACCACTGAATTTCAAAGGTAAACTTCATTGACTAAAGTGTAATAATAAATGTGTTCTAGAATGGCTATTGAGGTGGAAAGGGTATACTTCTTTTTCCATCGTTTCCTATTTATTAATGATCCAGAATTGATCACTATTCTGGATCTCTTTTTCAAACCATCTTTAACATCTCTCAAATTTATGTGGAGGGGAAGATCCTGAGCTGGTGTAAACTATTATAGCTCCACTTAAGTCTCAGACTGGAAAGGCTTATTAATTTTGTAGCCTTTCTGATTTCTAATTGTACATCATTTGATAGTGTACTAGGAAAGTGGTGCTTTCAGAGCACTATGCTTCTCCATTGATTAAAAAAGAGTAATGATGTAGACTCCCATTCCTGCATTCTGTCCCATTGACTTCATTTGGACTCTACCCAGATCAGGGCCTTAAGTGTCCAATAAAATCTTAAATAGCAGGGTGGGGGTAGGGAATGGAAATTGCTGAAGGGAGAAAGCTGCCCCATTCTCCTCCTGCCCTACCTCCATAAAAATTACTAACTTAAACTATTTAAAATGCTCTGTCGTGACTGTATCCCTAAAAAAAGCACAGCTTTATGCAAAACACAGGTGAAGTGAATCTGTCACTAAGCCTAGGTTGATCCAAGCTGCATATGTTTGTTTTTAATACACACTATGAGAAAACACTGACACAGTCCACTTGCTTTGTTCTTGCAATGATTCATTCCAGACTAAATTAGAATTGTTCAGTGCTGCTGTATGCATTGTGCTGTGTGTTTATGCTGCTTCGCTCACTGAAGGATTAAAAAGGAGCTTCTAAGAATGTCTCCCTTCTTGATGCAGTCTTTCCTCTAGAAACTTCTTCAAAGCCAAGAAATATAACATAGACAAGAAAAAGAAGGTGGCAAAAGAAGAGAAGTTATTTAGAGAGAAATTTATGGTATGTGTTCTTTTTCTCTCCTCTTTAAAGAAAACAATCAGCAGTGTGAGAGGTCAACTATGGTTATGTGCGATACTTAAAGGATGAGCTACAGAAAGTGAACAATCTTTATTCATGGTACGCTAGATAGTCAGCAGCATCCTATATTCCAGATCTGTGGTTCACAGGCCACACACATCCCCTTGTAACCTAGTATATCCCACAATCTTTTCCAGCTGGGGATGGTGGGAATAGAGCTGCCTCAGAATTGGCTGGGGCCAGAATAGGGGTGGAACAGAGAAATCATCAGCTCCTCTTTCCCTCCCCTAATCCAACTTTTTGGTTCTAGTGACTCAGCAGGTGCAGTCTAACCCAGATGGTACCCTTTCCTGAGCCACCTCTCGATTGCACCCCCCAAACTGGGAGATACTGATTCAAAGGACCTTTATATAAACATTTTCCATAATGCTGTACAGGCTCGGTAGGCTATAAGCTGCCCTGCTGAGTTCGTGCTATGGTTTATAAGAGTAGCATTGCATTCTGCTCTAGCAGAGTCTTTGGGAATCTAGTCCTCTGTAACAAATGAATTGGCTTTAATTATTAACATCGTTCAAGAACTGCCTGCTGCAACGGGGAACTCAGTCTAGTCTTCTGGATGGTGAAATTAGGTGTGTCTCACAGCGGAGAGGCCAGTCTGTTTGGGGAGCGAATAGAGAGGCACTCAGAAAGAAGGGTTCTGCGGCTAGGAAGAAAGTGGGAATGGTAAACTAACAGATGCCAGTAGCTGCACAATTAGGAGATCTTTCCCAAAGGGCACAGGAAAGGATCTCTCTCAACCTCTCAGCAATACCTCTGTTCTTAATATGGAGAGGCAGGAGTTGAGCTGCCATCAGCCATCCCTGGGAGGAGCTGCAATGTGGATTAGAGACTTATCATTGCAAGTTGTCATGGCAAGTTATGACTAAGTTTCCTCTGAGAATTTTTGTTCTGTCATGTGTGGTTGTGAAGTGTGTGTGTGGGGGGGGGGGGTTGTTTTTGTTTTGGTTTTTTTGTTTTTGTTTTTAATGGGAGAATTTCTGGATCAAACCTATGCACACATGTGATTACGGTACCACCTTAAAGCCTGTTATTTAGTACGTTGTTCAGTCCATTTTTAAATGTCCCATGAGACACTTCAATCACTTCCCCCAGGAGGCTGTACCATAGTTGTAATTGATCTCACTGTCTTGAACACTTACACGGGCATTAAGGAAACTTTATTTTTTAAAATGTGGTTTAATTTACTTAAATTTATCCTCCTTTGTGTACAGCCCGAAGAATTCCTGTCCTTCTTTGGGTTTTCACTATCTTTAAACACTTGTAATAGTTCTCCCCCCAAATCACCTTAATCATTATTTTACAAAAGTACTTCCGTCTTCGATAGTTATAGTTCTGAGATCAGAAGATAGATAAAGGGCCTAATATGCAGTGATGTATTTTTTTATATATATATATTTTTAGTACAATAAGGAAATCATAATCATCAACACAGCAGTTGCACACTGTTCTGTCGCAAGCAAAGGAAAACTTGATTTACCAATCACTGCCGGAGAACAACTCGATGTTATTGACGTCACAGAAGAGAATCAAGTAATATGTCGCAATTCTGAGGGCAAATGTAAGTTTGCAACGGTTGCTTAACGACACGGGATCATGTTTTAATCAACTTTTGTGAGACAAAGATATTTAGAAAGTTGCTGCAGGCAGTTTGTGACTAGCACAGCAAGCAAATATACAAAGCTGCAGATGAATCATGTGCATATTGATTTTCTTTTCCTCCTTAGATGGCTATGTGCTATTGGAGCATTTGGATTTCAGGTAAATCTGGATTTATTTGTTTTTACAATTCCTATGGTCAGAAACTCTTGCTGTATTGAGGTGCATATAAAACTTCTCTTGCTGGTGGGAAAGTTGTGTTTTAATTTGTTCATATAAAAATAGTGTTTAACTCAGATATTTCCCTACTTGGTAATACTAAGCAGTAGTAACTTTAAGCAGCAACTTAAAGCTGTACTAATGCTAGTCTGACTGCAGCTAGAAATATACTGTGCCAGCATACTAGACTGACGTAAACTGATGATGTGCCATTGAAGTCAGGGAAGCTAGGCCAATTTAGGCCTGCTGACAATGTGGTAGATTTTTATATACGTTCAGCTTAGTATTAAAAGTTTTAAATGCATCAGATGTAAATAAGTATATAAATGCACTATTGCAACAGACAATTCGATGCATATTTTGGCAAGATGCCTATTACAGTAAAACGTTTTTTTTCTTTTGTGGGCCAGCCATTAATATTGGTCATCTGATGGACAGCCTCTTCCTGTGGAGCCTTGTGAAGAATCTGCTTTAAGCTTCCCAAAGATGGTGCAGGTGTGCCTATACATGCCAATTGTGGAAAGCGGATATGAATGTAAATTAAAAGTGTGTTTTGTTTTTGTTTTTTTCCATTTAAAAGGATCTATATATTTTAAAAAGATGAAACACCCATTGAATGTACAACAGGTAACTAGTGCAACTTGTTTAGGGAATTATCCCTCTGTTCACTACTTCTAGTGTTGCTTATTTTGTACAAGGTCTACCTAAAGGTGGACATTCAGTTACCTTACCTGTGAATTTTTCTACACTGTATGTAGCTTGGAATTTGTAGGGTAGGATTCTTAATATTTACTAGGCATTCACTGTGCATAATGATTACATGACGTTTGTCTTGTTACTGTCACTTTCTTAATGATGTTGGAAATGTAAACTTCCTGAGGAACTTTTGATGCACTTTGTATGCAAATTATGGATTCTTATGACTAAGCTATGTTTCTGGATTTGAGCCAGAGAACGAGTTGTGAAATATTTGGTACTGTTGTTGCTGGGTTAAAAACCATATTAGCGATAGAGGAGTTACTTGTATCCTTAAGAAATATTAATTTTAAAAGGAGTTTGTAAATAAACACTAAATGCAGAATTCACTTTATTATATTGATTTTTGACTTTAGAAAGCTAAATTGCTGAGCCCACTGGGGCCATATTTCAAAGGCAGAAATGACAGGTACCTAACTCCCACTGACAGAGGTAAGTGTCTCTGTCACTTGTGCATTTACAATCTAGCCCTAACCATTTTTTAAAATCTGTTCCTAAAACGGAGGACTATATCTACTAGTAATGCCTTGCTTTTGGTCTACCATGTAGTTACTTAGTCCTAAAAAGAATAGGTGGGGAATCTGATCCGCTTCTAGTCTAAAGGACCATGAGGAAATACTGCTCAGAAAAAGAATCACGCTACGGCTCTAACTCTGTCTCCTGTATGTATTAAAAGTTTTTCAAGATTCTGTGGCATGAAACACCTGTACCTGAGACTGGAATCTGTTCCTTTTATACACAGTAAGCTGAGTAGTCCTAAAAATTGTTAGAGGGTGGTTTATTCAGAAATAGATGTTTTCTGTGGCTAAGTGCACACGCCACAACAAAAATGCTGTGTTCACTCCACAGTTAGTTCAAGCCTGGCATGGAAACCTTCAAGAAAACAGAGCAGATATTTCACATTTACTCAGAAGTAGACATACAGGGATTTTTATTATTATTTTAACATGTGGTTACCATTAAGTGTGCTGGCCCGCATCCATACTTACAGAAAAAAGTTAAGCATGCACAGCTTTGCAAGGTTGCCAGCACAAATATTTAGACTTCTCAAAATCTAGATGGACTACTTGTGATGCTGAAGTGTTCATCTGGTTTCAGAACAGATTGGAATTTGTATTATGTCCGTCATCTACCGCCTTTTCAGTGTAACTATATTTAGCTAAGTTGCTATGGCAAGTTGCCTATCGCTTTCTTATATAAGAATCTTAGATTTGGGCTTTAGCAATGCAAATGCATCTGAGTCTTAATTTTTTTTTTTAAGAACACTGTTGGCCTGAATTTTTTTTATTTTTTTTTATTTGGTTTATTGAAATCAGTAAGAAAAAAGAATTACGTGTAGGATTGTTCATTTTATATATATATATATATAAATATATTGTTCATTATACAGTAACAAAGGTATCTGTTCTAAAATTGATAAAACAACCAAAAAAACCCATCAAACCATAGAGTGAAGGTGCAGCTGTAAAATACTTACTGGGGCAGATCCTCAACTTGAGCCCATGGGGACATGACAATCTACACTAGCTGAAGAGCTGGTGTCATTCCATAACTCTCTGAATCCAATCCTCTTCAACCTGTACTTTACTGACTTCAATGCATGACACTGAGGATTGCAGGATTGGGCCCTAAATCACCATATGCCACTAGTGAATTAAAAAGAAAAATAGGTTGTGTCCTTTTACAGAACAGCTTCATGTTGGTGTTGGCTGCAATGAACGTGTCTATTTGTCTTGTTTAAAACAATTAAACTGTCTCTACAAGGCATCAGTTTGCCGACAGATTCCAACATACTGTTCTGGCAAATGTATGTACTGAACAATAGCACTTGATATGTGAAAGGCTGATTGTGCATAAACTTCTGTAGTGCATACTAATTTGTACTCCAGTGAATTAGGAAAATTTAATACACACATTTAGTTGTAATCACATCAATGTGTTGCACACAGGAAGCTATTTTAGAGATGGCTCCCCTTTGTAGTTCTGTTTGAAAATTGATGAAGACTTAAAATTAAAATCTGTATAAACTTCCCACCCATTTTCTGAAAACACAAATGCTCTTGGTAATATGCCAGCCATCATTTTATTGGTACTGAGAGACAACCCAAGTTTCTTTGGCTTAGTTGTCAGTTCTGTGGCCATGGAAACACCATGTAAAGAAGCTGAGGAACTAAGAGGAAATCAAAATGCATGTTGCAAACTATGTAAAATCACTAGATCACCCATTCCATGTGCTGCAATAGAGCCTGCAACCAGATCACAAGCTTTCCAAACCAGCTTTTATACCATTCCCCTGCAATCAAGGGATGTGCCGTTGCAAGATCTCCCCCGCCCCACAGCCCCTTGCTCCTCCCCAGCTTTTTGCACAGGGAGCCAAGGTTGGATTCTGTGTGTTTGTGTTAGTAACCACTAGGTCACATTGATTTCATCCATCCCGTTAAGGTGGTTGGCTATTAATATTATGGAATCCAGTGAAATTTTGAGGTCTAAAATATCCAAACATGAGGTACTTCAAGAATACTGGGACAGAAAGTGAGATCCTGGCCCCTTGAAGCCAATGGCAAAATGATTATGAAATACTGATCCGTAAGGGGAAGTTCATTTTCTTTTATGTGTGGCGAACCTTAATTTTTCTCAGTTGTCTCTTGATATTGGCAACTAGGGGGAAATGGACTAATCATAAGTCCAACAGTACTGAGGTGTTCTAGTTTATATTTAAAACATTTGTTGCTATCATTTTTTTTTTTCTTCTGAGTTTATTAAAGTGCAAATGTCAACCATGGAGACCGCATCCCATGCAGTGCAGTACACAAAGACAAAGTTTCCACACCATAAATGGAAGGTAAAAGGCTTTTTTTTGTGATTATCTGAGACATAATTATGTGCACAAAGAACAAAACTGAAACTATGCTCAGTGCCCTTCCACAATAACGATTATCCAAAAAATATTTTAATCATAAGAGTTTAAAAAAAAACAAAAACAAAACCCTTTCCTTTCTTGGTTCTTCTGTTAATGAAATGTGAAAAGCCAAGAAAAACAAAACTCTTTAGAGAATTTGTCTTCTGAACCCCATATTTGACATTCCTTTTTTTTAATCTTTATAGTCTGAGCTCTTAATATTAGCAGCTAAAATATTTTAATGAGAAAATCATAAATATCCATTTTCTTTAAAATAAAATATTAATAGGAAAATGCAATGTACTAGTCTGAGATTACTTAGAACTTAGGATATCTGTCTTAATATAATGGGTCAAGGACACACTAGCTGTCATGTAATTTTCAGTTTTGCTTTGTACTCTAAAGGGGGAAAAAAGCCATAAGATATACAATTATAACATATGAAACACACGAACAGGCTTCCAGCAACAAGAATAAATATTACCATGTTTGCAGTATCTACTTCACAGCTTTGTGAAATGCTATCTGCCCTCCCGCCCCATTTTAAAAGATGAGAAAACCACAGATGAGCATGAACAGTCTTATAAATAAGTTACAAAGATAAGTTAAGGCAGCTGCAGCAGGAACATCAAGACTTTGCTTGAGAATAGAGTACTACTTGGTTTTATAGGAAAAAATGATTCACGCTTACCATTTGGATCTTTGATATGCTGACCAGTTCTCCTGATTATTAACAATGGCAAAGATGTGTGCATGAAATGCTTAGACCATTGCATATAATATCAACATCCTAGTTTGTACTGAGTCAGTGTTCAGTCACACAAACACATACACAAAGTGGGATTTTTTTTTAGTGTCGGTTAAAAATCTGATACCAATATCCATGAAGACTTGAAGTGTGTGTGTGTGGGGGGGTGGGGTGGTGTAGTGGGTACATTTTACTCACCAATACGTTTATAGTCCCATGTTAAATCTGAGTAATGATCTTCTAGTGTGTCTTACAAAAAGAAGCTATAAAAATAAATATCCAAATGTGTGATGGGGAAGAACCAAAAGCATACTAAAGGGAAGTGTTAAATAAGCAACAGGAAATATTGAAAATAAGACTGAGGGGAAAACAGAAGGGTGAATGCAGTAGCTTGATGGTACATTTTAAGTTGCACTTCACTGCATCCTTGTACACTACAAGTAAAATATTAAGGAAATTAGAGCAGGTGTCTTTTATCAATAGGGTGACATTTCTTTCTAGAACTAAACTAGTTAAAGACTGAGCCAAAATGAGAACACAACAAATGCACTTCAAGTATTTATAAAGATTCTATGCATTTCTTGTCAGCATGATGCTGAATCAAACAGCTGTTTGCAGACCAAGTGAAATGAAATTATGACTTTCTGCAATTAACATATGTAGAAGGCACGAATTCATTTTGTATGTAAAGTGTATGGATTTTTCTTCTAAATCTGATGTATAAAATACCCCATTGATGCTTGAGTTTTTTTGTAAATTGGGCGGGAATTGATAGAAGGTCATCTAAACTAGATAACCTCTTCTGTTTTGATGTAAATGAATTGGTATGACCACAATAAGAATACAGCAGGGACTGACAAAAAGGCTGTGTCATTTCTTCCTACGGTGTTAGTATGTCTGTCCTAAAGTACACCTTTGGAAGGACTAAATTTTAATATGTTGAGTGTGGGGTAAAAATTAAATTGTCTTGTTAAAAAAAATAATCCTGCCTTCAATCCTGAAAAGTTCAATTTTGAGTCTAGAAAATGTCAGAGTTCTGACATCCCGGTAAACCTGTGATTTGCAAAATGTAGATATCCACTGCTTGAAAATTGCACTTTGAGTAGTTCAAGTCTGTATAATTAAAATATATCTACCCTGCTTGCCCAAATGATGATAAATGCATAAGTATAACCAAAAAGTTGGCTAAAGATGTGGCTAATGACCATCTGAAACTATATCTGAGTACAGCAGCTTCTGTATCGTTAGACGCCAGAAGCATGGTCCTATATGAGTAGCATTAACTAATACAGTTCCTCAAAAGGTTGCAAAATATACAGCTGAGTTGGGTTAGTCTGTTGAATGGATAGTTTAATGTTCTATATTAATAGAGGTGCTACTCTATCAAGCCTTCTGCAGAGGCAGTGTTATCTAGTAAATTGACTAGAGGAGTTAGGACAGTTAGGAACACCTGAGTACTAATGTGGTTGCTACTAATGTGTTCTGTTGACTTATAGTACAAAAGTTGCTTAGCCTCTTTTGGGAAGTGTTTCTTCATCTGTAAAACTGGGATATTCTATTACTACCTACTCAACAAGGCATGGCTGTGTGGCTTCATTCATTAGTTAATGTTTGCACAGCATCTTAAAGATGTAAAGTGCTATGTAAGTGGTAAGTCTTACCCTAGTGCCTAGTAATTCCACATGTCCTGACCCTGTAGGAAGGGAGTGTGTCATCTTAAAGGAACTCTAGTAGTGCCAGTGTAGGATGTGGGAGAAGAGAGTTCAGTTCCCTGCTCTCCTACAGACTTGGTGTGTGACCTTGGGCGAGTGGGGATAATTAACACTTCCCTATCTGGACAATAAAGGACAAACAGATTGAAGACTATGGTGCGCAATGCTGTGGTGATGGAGGCCATGTTGTTGTCATGACTCAGATACTAATGAGTAGTAGGCCCGGCTCACCTCTCGGACGCCCTCCATCTACAATGTCCAAACTACTGCCAGCCTCCAGTAGTCCACCGCTGTACTATTCTACCCCTTCCTGCCTTAAAACTGAAAACTTGCTCTAGTTAAGGCCTGTTAGGCATATTCTATGGATCAGAAACGTCCATTTCCCCCATGCCCAGGGTTTTTTCCCCAAAGGTGTCGTAAAAAATTTGGAGCAGACATTTTATGCAGGTCATGTGCATCACTTTCTACTTTCTCCAGGCATGGGCCTGGGTCTGCAGGATCCTGAGGTACATTATCAGCACTGTATTTTTCAACGGAAGAACAAAGTTCTGTTACTTTTTGTGTTTAAAATGCTAGGTAAGCGATGCCTGGACAAAACTGGAATCCCTATTACAAAAGTGACATGAACTTACAGGGGCCAGAAGGAAATCACATTTGGCCCCAAATGTATAGAGGTAGGGGGCTGGATTCTCTACTAACTTGCATCATCACTGACACACAAGCAAAAGGCTTGTAAAATTTTACAAATACCAGGCACAGGTTCAAAGCCATGGCGATCCCTCCACCCTACAGTATTTTATTTTATTTTTTCAAAAATAGGTTATGTAACAAGCAAAGAACCCGACAATGCATTCCTTGCGTTTCTTTGAAAAGCACAGTCATTCTGCTGCAGGGCTTGTAATTCAAATACTGCAGCACTGGGCTAGTACTGTATACAGGACTCTGACAGTGAAATTGATTTTGAAACAGACTACGCTGCTCTCCTTGTCTAACCTGAAAGACAGGCAGAGAGTAAATAATGGGCACAGATAGTGGAAAAGCCAGAGTTGTAAAGTTACACTTGTGTAAGTCTAAGGTGTGATCTGCAACAAAAGTAAGGCAACTTGTTTTTAAAAATTAGTCTTTTTTTTTTTTTTTAAGCTGAAAGTGTCCCACTAATGGCCAGTAGGTAGCAAAATATCCCATATTTGTCTACATTATCTCAAATGATTAAGACAAAAGGCCCAATGTATGATGATTTTTTCTTGCTTCTTATAGAAACTTTCAGGATGTATAGTGGAGTTTAATAACACAATAAATAGTTCCTAGCCAAAGAACCTTATGGACTGTTTTTAATAGCTTTACAAGTAGAATGATCGTTTTCACTAACGTGGAAGCAGCCCCCTTGCCAAAATTCTCCTTTTACATTTTTAAATACAGTCAAGATTTTTGGCAATGTTTTCATGCAGTGTCTGTTTCTTGACTTGATTAGTTTGACCCTGGTCTCTGATAGTCAGGTGATAGGCTTAATCTAATGGGTACCATTGGCATTTGCCTAGTTATGCTATGGTATTTAATTCCTAAGTCATTTTAAAAAAAAAAGTTTTTGGTAAAAGTTCATACATGGAGTTTACCCTTGTGTAACAAAACTTTTAACCTTACACGTCTCTCTCTTTATTTTAGCAAAAGCTTATCCTTCAGTTAGCCAATAGTAAAGAAATAATAAATCTATAAGACATCCCTGCCTTATCACTATAGCAGCGAAGGTCACAGTCTATTAAGTGTTTGAAGTACATGAAAGCCCTACAGTCTGGAACGCCACTTTGAAACTTAACTGCTGACTATCCTGAAACAGTACAAGAGGGAGACCCTCTGCGCTGTAGGACTGGTAAGGTACATTTGGCAGCTGACTTGGGAAAGGGATCAAGGATAAAGAAAAGGACCTGCTCTGAGAAAGATCATTTGAAATATAAACCCTATGGAAACTCCCAGGTGCCTGTGCATTTCACAAAGGAAAACTGCCACTACCACTTAAGCAATCCAGCTATTTCTCACTTATGGGCTGAACGAGGATTGGGATGGGCCTGGGCAGCTAATGGGGTGAGGAGCAGAATGGAGTGGTTCTCTCCTCCCCCCCCCCTTCCCCACTGCCCTTGATAATACCACCCAGACAGTGTCAACTCCCCAACAATCTCTCAGGCTCTCTCCCTCCAGAAATCCCTCGTCTAGATTCTTTTTTCCTTTGCTCCTACCAAGTACCTTCAGTGTAGTGTGTTCTAATAGCTCTCTCCACCCAGTCCCTCTACCTCCCCCACACTTGCTTCTGCTCAGGAGGGCTGATACTCTGAAAGGGAGACCAGTGACTATTTCTCACCGCTCAGAAATGTTAAACAGAGCGTTGCACAAACCTGGGCATCGGCTTCATCTACTGAGAAGTTAAGAATTTTTCCTCAGGTCAGAAATCTGTGCTGCTTACAAGACAGCTATCTGAAATACTTGGTAGGAGGTGAGGCAAGGCTTGTAGTAATTTACAGGAGCCCTAACGTGACCAAAAGCAGGTTGAGTATATATTGTGCAATGCAATTGGTGGCCAGAGAGGGGGGAAAACCAAGTAGCCTTGAACATTAAAAGGAGGCCACCAGGCCAGGACTATTCCATAGACCCAAAGCAGGAGGAGGGAGGGAGAAATCTTCTGGGAAACAGCTCTCTCTAATTCAAAGCCTTAATGTGTGAAGGTCTCTGAGGGATGTGAGCCGTGTCTCATATGTGACCCTGCACTTCTGCCACCTGATATCTAAAACGGGGTTGCATGTTCCAAGATCCCAGAAACCTCCACGCAGCTGCTGGTTTTTATGCCAGAGCTGTTCACAGAGGTTGGCTGGCATCAGTTTGTAAATATTGCAGGAGTTTTATTAGAGCTGGATTTTGTTTAATATAGTTACTTGTTTATACCTCTCATCTGGTTCACGCAAGTGAGCCCCCTTGACTAGCAGAGGGGATACAATATATATGTCACTAGAGAATATCCATATTGTAGATATTGAGGCTCAGCCAAGTTTCCATACGTAAAGACAGGCAGCACTGCGGGAAGGGTTGCTTACTGATGCAGTTACTGTTTTAAAACCAGGCCCAGTTTTTCACATTTCATCTTCACTAGTAAAAGCAGTTTGGTTTATACTGTGGTGAAACTAGTGTAATAAATGAGACAAACCCGTTTCTAGTTTCCCTCAGTGCTTCGTAATGGGAACTGGAGCCACCGAAGGGAGTATTTGGGTCTGGAGGGGGTGTTTGTGCACAACAGTGTACGCTATGCCCAGGATACGACAAAACAAACGGAAAAAGAAACCACCTAGGACCAGATTCTCCGTGCAATCACGCGTGTCGAGGGACAGGTGCCTCAGCACTGAGCATCAGCGAGCTAATGCCATGATCAGACTGGCACACATTTCAAAAAAATCCATGGTGTGGCTACCCAGGCGTGGCGTAACGGAGGCCACGCTCCCCATCAAGGAGCCAGTCAGGGATCCAGTAAGCGACTGGAATTCAGCAGTGGTAGAATCAATACTCAGTCTTGGTCTGTGCAAGCCAGCCGCAGAGCATGAGCGCTGTGGTGTGGATGAGCCTGACCTCTGCTCCATGACATCATCTTAAATGCACAAACAAACAGCGTTATTTAAAATCTACTCAGCTGCTACCCCGGGGGGCGGGCCTGGCCAAGAAAGGAACACTTGCATCAACAGCGCACCCATGCTAGGAATGAAATTCTGGCTCCGCTGAAGTCAGTGACCAAAGTCCTGTTACCTTCAGTGGGGCCAGGATTTCACCCTAGAAGTGTACCAGCTAAAATGGGTGTTACATTAGGAGGGGGAAAAGGAAGTCTTAGATTAAAGCTCGCTGCGTGTACCTGCTTGGGAGATTCTATAAAGTAAAAATACATAAGTGCTCTGGTATCTAGCTACTTCTACACGCTTTGCTGTGTGTGATCACTTAAGATCAAAATGCATTTGCAGCAGATGAGGGAAAAGTATGTGGTGCAGTGACAAATGGGTAGGCTCGCTGGAATTGATTTTTCCCCTTTCTCAAGTATAAAGAACTATTAAACTGTCACAGTCGCGCTAGTGGAGATGAATGGACCAGAGTTACTCAAGTGGACTAGAGCTACCATAGGAGAGTCTGAAAATAGAAAGTGACAAAACCCTCGAAATTCCCCATTCTGTGCGATTCAACTGTCATGCCACAACACTTCCTGCTTACCATCAATGCTTTTAAAGTCCAAAAGGTAGCTGCGATTGTCAACCTGGTAAAGCTGTAAACTCATTTTCACATAATTCCCGGTCACCGGATTCTTTCGACGCACTCTAAGATGATAGGCGTTCACCACCTAAAACAGGTAACTTTCTTTCAGGAATAAAATTCAAGGTGGTAGAACGTTTCCCACCTCCCCAGCGTGAAACATTTCAAGAAAAGAACACTCTGGAAAGAATGATTGCTTTAACATACATAAATAAATATCCTAGTTTCTTCTAAAATATGTGTGTGGTCTTTTTTATGTTAAGTGGTTTTCAGTTAGGGTTGCGTGCACCTCTCTTGCCACCCTACTAAGCCCACACGTGTAACTCTCAATACAGTCTGTTCCTTTTGTACACTATTTATAAAGGATTTGCATGGATGGCAGGTCTGTTGGGATGCGAATCGTGTTTGTGGAGTTAGTCTTAGGGTGCGGACAACTATTACTCAAGCCTAATACTAGAAAAAACTTCATCGCTTACAGAACTATTTAGCTACCTTCATTCTGGTTAGAATTCCACTTCCATTTGTAGAGCTGCACTAGGGATAAATTTGGCTCATTAGCTCTCTGTCTTGCTGTGCATCTAACCAAGCTGCTAGCTGTTGCAGACCCCAATAGCTTTATTTAGGCTGTAAGCTCTTTGGGGCAGGGACTCTGTCATATGTTTGGACAATGCCTTGGGCAACGGGGACTTGGCCTCTAGGTGCTACTGTCACTCAAATAAATAATACTGAGAAAGGGAGCGGGCTTCCAGAAATGACAGCAAATCAATTCACTGAACAGAGAGAGAATATTCTTGGGGGAGAAGAGTGACACATTCAGATTTACTTTAGAGAGCAAATATTAGTTGAATGAAATGGTAATATAACTAAACACCCTTATTCTGCCCTCTGCCTGCCAAAACAGGGAGTGGGGTAAAACATGAATACAGTCACCTGTGTTCAAAAACAGTCCAAGGTTTAGAAGATATGCTTTAGTCAAACACAAGTAATTGGGCTCTGTACTTGGGTGATTGGCAGAATTTCTACAGTCTGTCTTATGCAGGAGATCAGACTAGATCAGTGGTTCTCAATCAGGGGTACGTGTACCCCTGGGGGCATGCAGAAGTCTTCTACATCAACTCATCGAGCTAGATATTTGCCTAGTTTTACAACAGGGGACATAAAAAGCACTAGCAAAGTCAGTACAAACTAAAATTTCATACAATGACTTGTAGATAGTGCAATATAAACTATACACTGAAATGTAAGTAAAATATTTATATTCCAATTGATGTATTTTATGATTAAAATGAGAAAGTCAGCCATTTTCAGTGCTGTGACACTTTTGTATTTTTATGTCTGATTTTGTAAGCAAGTGGTTTTTAAGTGAGGTGAAACTTGGGGTACGCAAGACCTATCAGACTGCTGAAAGGGGTACAGTAGTTGAGAGCCACTGGACTAGATAATCAAATGGTTCATTCTGGATTTATAATCTATGAAAAGTTCACACTCGGTTAACTCCTTTGGGAACCACTAAAACTTGTACTTGCCACAATCTGTAAAGCCGCTTTCAAACCTGTCCTGAGCTGCCTCTAATGATGGGACTCTGTTACTGCACGCAGGGGCCTGAGCTGAGACATTTTTCCACTCGTTTCACATAGCTACCCACAAATGAATTAAATGTTGGAAACGTTAACACATTATTATGGGTGATTTTTTAAATGCCAGCATTTCAAAAGTAGCATATGCAGCAATGGTAACGTTCACACACTTTACACCATTAAGTAAACCATTCTCGAATGAACTACTGGGGATAAACGTAGCTGTGTCATGCCAGCGTGTCAATGGTTATGGGCCTGATTCTGCACTGCCTTCCATCTTGTGTTGCTATTTACCCTGGTGCAAAGTGGTTGTAAAAGGCTAATGAGTCAGATGGTCACAGGTAAGTGACTACACAAGGCTGTGGAGAATCAGGCACAGTAGTTCTTAATGAGGGCTAAATCAATGGCAAGAACTTATCTGAGCACAAGAAAAATCGAATTGCTAGCTACTGCAAAAATACCTGTCCTGTCTCATGCACCAATATCTCAGAAAACCCAGTTAAAAGAGAATATTACCAAAGCAAAAAAAGAAAAATCAAGCATGGAAAGTTCAGCCCCAACCGGTGCATTGTTTGGGAAGCGTTAAGTGACTGTAAGCGTGAGCTAGACATGGCTGTGTCTTCACCCAGAAGTACAGTTTCACTAGTGCAATGCTATCATCAGTTCCCTTGTAGTAAAAGAACTTTTGTCTACAAAGTAGCATAGCCTATATATTCCTTAAGAAAAGAATAAAGGAAACCGATTGTGTAGTTTCAGGACATGTGATTGTTATGACCCATGCAGGAGGTTTCAAGGTATTCAGTTGCTAAAATTAGAAATATGACCAGCTCCTGCTAGCCCTACAGCTCAACAAGGCAGAATTATCCTTCCAACCTAGGCTGAGAGAGTTAAAATAAGGAAGTGCATTTTATGCATTTTATAAGTATTCTATGTCAGTAATACAGGTGGAGCTTATTTAGCCACAACTAGCATTTTTCAGGTTGAGTGTTTGTTTAAAAATAATAAACTAAAGATGATGATACAGTTCAAAACAGACAATCCTGTCACAATACTTACTACCTGCACTGATCAATTCAGATCAGGAGAACTTATAAGAAAATGATCCTTGAAAATGGCCACAAAGCACTGATATTTCCTACCTTCCATTCAAAATCCAGCTGTTTCATAGCTCGGTACACTTCAGCCATAATGTCATACGGTTTGCTTTGACTGCGGATTCCTAGATGCCACTTGGCTTTTTTCACAGTCAGAGATTTTGGCTTGGTAGTATTCAGTGCATCCAAGGGACACCGTGCTTTGGGACTGTCTGCTATTAAAGGAGGCATCCGCTCTGGGTGCGGTTTCACCCCCGGAGGTATGTGCATAGTGCTGTCATCCATAAATGAGCCAGTGGGCGGACTAGAGGCGAGGTAGAACTCACTGGCTTGATTCATGATTCTCCGATTGTCAATGATAAGGTGGTAAGCTACTGCAAGCTGGTCTTGTGGGTCACCACTATACAAGCTGTTCATCACCTCCGACTCCGTGCATTCAAACTTCTCACAAACTTCCCGCACTGCGTCATCATCAATGACATTGGCATCGTAAGAAGGATCCTCTGGAAACAAGTAACTGGGCAAGTCTTGTTTAAACCACTCGTGTTCTCTAGGGGGAAAAAGAAATGAAACTGTACTACAGAGAGAGAGAGAGCATAGCCGTGAGTCTGTATTTACAGATGGGCAACCTAGCTGTGATTCATTCTATGAGCTACAGCCTGGGGTGGTGGGGAGGGTGAAGGGGGTCGAACCAACGAGACAGACCCTCAGCTGGTGTAAACTGGCAAAACTTTGTTGTTTCAATAGAGCTACAATGATTTACACTGGTTGACAATCAAGTCCGTTATTTTTAGTGACGTCTGAGTCTTCAGTCAGGCCGTGGAACTCATTGCCACAAGACATCAGCATGGCCAAGAGTTTGGTGGAACTCGAAACAGGCATGGCTACTCCTATCATATTCTAGAAAACAAAGTGCTCGTCGAAGGCCTTCATTTGACAGCCCTGCAAACTATTAATTATTTCTCAACACACAGGTAGCACCAGTGCATGCTTTCTTCAGATTAAGGTACCACAACAATACTGACGAGACGGGCGAAGGACAGTTTCCATTTTTGGTCTTTCTGTTGTAACTTCCAACAAGACTGTGAGTTGTGTGAAATAGTCACACCAAACAAAGCAATGAGCGTGTGTGCAAGGTCTCCTGCATGTGATAGGGTGTCCACCCGACACAAGGCTTGCAAGGGTTAAGATGGCCAGGTAGGCCAATTACCTCCCCAACCTGCACCTGGAGGCAGAGCCAGGGATTTAAATAGAACAGGCTCACCTGGGCAGGTCCAAGTAAGACCTATATAAGCTAGGAAGCTGGCAACGGGGGCACTGCAGGCATTCCCTGGGAGAAGAGAAGGTGTATTCAGGAGTATAGAGGGTAGTGCGTGGGTGCTCCCTGGGAGGAGGGAGGCTGACGGGGCGGAGCCAAGAAGGTGGGAGACAGTTCAGGGGAACAGTAGCAAGGAATAGGAATGCAGACCTTGGCTGCTGACTAGCGGCCCCTAAGACAGGACCCGGAGTAGAGGGTGGGCCTGGGTCCCCCTACCGGCTGCTGACCAAGTGGCACCAGCCCGGCAGTGAGCAGGAAGACTGCCTGAGCCCATCTGTCAAGAGGGACTTTGTTACCCCTGGAAAGGGGAACATGGGGTGACTCCGGCTGGAGGAGAGGCTGTGGTTCCTGGAGCAAGAGGGGCCTGTGGGATGGGTAAGACAACACTGGAGGAGGGTGCAATGCCTGGTCAGATCTAATCCCCAGAGCGCCCTGGCGGTGGCGCCACCAGTGGTGAGTGGACCCCGTGGCACCGCATCAATGAACGACAGCCTTGGTTCACAAATCTAGGCTGATGGTCAGTTTACAGACAGGCCGCTCTCCAAAAGGCACCTCCACCCTTGCTCCCTCCCCATTTCGCCTGTGCTGGCTGCAGACAGGCCCCCCCTACAAGCCTCCCTTGGGATTTCAGTTTTTCATGAGGCATGAACTGTGGCCACTGCCTTTTCCAATGCTTTCAAAGTCTTTGAGTGGGAGGGGAGGTGTTCAGCATGCACCAATCTTCCATCTCCATAGGGCAGTGGGACTGGGGAAACATTCGTGGCAATCGCTGGTTATTTCATTAGGAACTATGGGGCAACTCAGCCTTAGGGACAGTTGACAATCAGAGTGTTTCTCTGCTCCTGCATGGGGATGGAGTGGTCACTAACATCTCCCTCTCACGCATGGCCTGTGGTAGGCATTGGTCACACCACGTGCCCACACCCTGGAGAGCATAATCTGGGTGTGGGGATGGCGTTGCCACAAAATTGCCCCGTTAAACCTCCAGGAGCAATTGGATGGTCGTATGCAGCCCAAAGGCAGTAAACATAATGTGTAGGATGGCATCCCAGAGCTGGGGCCCTTGGTGGTGGGGCGGGGTTCCTCATGCAAACCCACACCTACAGGACTGTGTGTGCTGCCAACCCCTAATAATAGCACCTGCATGTGAACTAAACCCTATATCATTCGTCCGGCACGGCAATTGTGATTCTATTTGTATGTTAGGAACTGGCCTGAGACCCAAACACCCATCAGATGGTAATGACTCTTGGTCGCTGATGTAGCTACAAAGTGGTCACCCATCCGCCACATCCCATTACCACCTGTCGTCCCCTCATAGGCGCTCCTCCCCTAAGATGCAGTTAGAGCCACTAAACGAAGAGACTTGAAAAAAAAGGCACCATTTTCACTTTAGGAGAGCAGTGGCACTATAAAACCATCATTGCCAAAGGAATTAAAGACCCAAGGACTTTCAGATGGCTGTGACATTTATATACCTATTTTAAAACATCATTTAGATTTAATGATTATTCTGTATTTCACAGAAGATCGAGCATGCTCCTAGTTTACACCGTACTAAAATTATTCAGTTTAAGTCCTGCTGTCAGACATGCATTTTTAATTATATTTAAAGGCCCAAATAATGGACTAAAAAAACCTCAGTGCTCACATTAAGCTGAATTTATATGGTAATGTGAGCAGGTAGAAGTACAGCACCATCTTATTCATTTGCTAGATGAGAAAATTATACTACATTTAAAGGTGAGCCATTTGCCCTCATTAAGGAATATTTTTCAGGTGTTTCATTTTTAGAGCTCGGGCTGTGGATCCTGCATTCTTGGTCTATGCATCTTTTCATGGTTTGCTGTGACTCTGCATATTAAATACACCGTATGCTGAACCTGCATTCAGAAGGAAGGAGAAGTTTTTTAATTAAGCAACAAAACATGGCAGATGAATGCTAATTTCTTAGCATTACTGCATCGCATGGCTACTTTTGCCAAGCGCCGTTAAGGATATTTGAGACCATTTTTTAATGCAATAGAAAAGGTCCCAGTTACTTGCTGAAATGCACCTACTAACCTTCATAAACTATGGGTATGTTGACACTTAAAAGCTGCCGCTGCACCACTGTAGCACTTCAGTGTAGACGCTCGTTACAGCGATGGGAGGGGTTCTCCCGTCACTGTAGTTAATATACCTACCTGAGATGCAGTATAGCTCAACAGAAGCATTCTTCCATCAACTTAGCACTGTCTACACCAGGCTTAGGTCGTTATCGCTACATCTCTCAGGGATATGGATTTTTCACACCCCCGAGAGATGTAGCTTTTCCATTGTAAGTTTTCAGGGTCAACTAGCCTTGTGTCCGCAACACAGCTTGCCCACCACACGCAAGAAGGTATATTTGAGGAGAGAGGCTTCTGCCGTGACTTCTGATGTGTGACGTTACCTTATGTCCTTGATGGTTGCTCGCTTGAGTGGGTCAACCTGCAGCATGTGCATGAGGAGAGTGGCAACTGAACGGTTGAGGTATTCGGGGATGTAGAAAACACCTCCACGGATCTTCTTAAAGAGCGTGGGAACGTGTTCGTCATCAAATGGCAGCGTCCCGCAGAGAAGAGCATAGAGAATAACACCACAACTCCAGATATCCACCTCAGGCCCAGCATACAACCTAAACAAAGTCAAGGCAACAGAGAAGATTTCCTTTCCATGTTTTTATCTGTTTGCCAATTGGCATTATATGCTTTGTAGTAGAGGTTATAATATAGCAGAGGAGCTTAAAAGTGGACCCTGAAGGCTAAATGCTTCAGTTCGTACGCCTACCCCAGTGTCCTAAAACTGAGCCTCACTGAAGCTTCTCTGGTTCACTCAGACTGAGACATGAAGGTGCAACCCACAGAAGCTAATGAAGAGGCGAGGAACCAAGTTTGCTCTTCCTCCCCAACAGCTCTGTGAAAAGCTTCTTCTCTTGTTCCAATGGCTGATGGACTCAGCCAACTATTTCTATACATCCACCAAGGCAGATATAACTACAAGCAAATATTACACCTCTGTACATTTATTTTTTATGTAAGAAATTTGTATTCAAGTCCGATCCAGGACTTAGGCTTCTAGGAAACTGCTAATGTGGGCATGGTTATCACAAAGCTCGGGTGCCCTTGATAAACTGCTTTGATTACTGCATGGTGGATTTTTTTCAGTAACATTGTGAGCATGCTCCTCCTTGGCCAAAATTTCAAAGGTTGGGCTCCTACAGGCACCTAAATAGCTTGCTCTATTTTCAAAAGTGCTTGTCACCCAGCAGCTCCTTCTGAGGACAATGAGAGCAGCTACGTACTCAGCATTTTTTGAAAAAACTGGCCAATTATTTAGATGCATAAGTATACCGCCCTTTAGGGTCTTGTTTTTGACAATTCTGGGGGCCCAGTGTTTCTGCTGGTTCCCAGATTGATAGGATGATCACGGATTTGTATTTTAGACCCAAGCGGATATATCTACTCTGTCTTACAACCTGTCCTTTCATGCTTTGTTACCCATCAGGCCATGGCAGAAGGTGAATTCTGAATCTGCTCACATACTCTGGTCTCCTACATAAATCCATGTGCAATGTCATACAGCAGAACTAATAGTCTGACCAATCTCCATGCTATGTGAAAAACATTGTAATGATAACTCGACAGGTGCTGTCCCTTTAAGAGCAGGGCAGGTTGGGAAACCCTTCCAGGATATAAAATGAGAAGCTGAGCGGCAGTGAGGGAGTTTGAGGGGAGGCCTGATAAAGGGAAGGCAATACAGTCAAGGGATTAGTAGATGAACCTGGTTTAGACATATATGGTGTTTTTGTTTCTTTTATTCATTGCTAATAAGCTGAATCGGTTGAGTCCTTGCAATCCTTCGGGACCTAGAGGGCAATAACTTGTACCTTTTCTCTTGCTGTCCTCTGGTAGAACACTATCGTCTATACTGCTTGAATGAAAGCACAGTTAGGGCTCTAATAAATGAAGTGGGGACAAACTTGATTTGCAACTTCTTTCTGGAGCTGCAGCAGCTGTGGACTTCCTGGCTTTGCCCCCTGTCCGGCCAGCATGACTCACTGATCCCTGTAAGTGGAGTTGTTGCCTCAACTCAGTCCTCCGGAGGGCCTAATTCAGAAGGAACTCTGCCATCACTTCCATTGGCATAAGTGACAGGGAACTTAATCAAAAATAATCCACATTAACCAAAATGCTGTGTTTATTTGGCCTGTTAGATGAGATACAGCAGGAAAAATGATATGGGGAAAGTGTACTGCGATTTTGCCACCTGGTTTCTGTTAAAATGAATGCAAACAAGACATGGTATAAAAAAATAACTGATACAAGACTGGAAAACAGGTGGTTATGAAGAATATGTGCAAGATTCTAAATTAGGAAATCCTTCCTTCTAATCCTGGTTCTGTCACTGGCCTGCTGTATGGGCTTGGGCAAATCAGTTTTTCTCCAAGACTCCATTTTCAGAACTGTGAAATGGGAAAGGAAAGGTCGTACTTCCATCTGGGTGTGATGAAGATTAATTCAGGATTGGGCAGTGCTTTCAATACGTAAGGGTGCTACAGAAATGCCAAATAACAGCCGTTCGGTAGGGCGTGACTGCTTCACAGGTTTGTTTATCATTAATTTAACAGGAAGTCATGACCATTCCGTCCCATGACAGCAGCAACCACTCTTCTGAAAAAAGAAATTGATTAAAAGAAGCCAGAAGATAAGACTTTTCAGATGGAACCACTGGGAAGGTATGGAAAAGGGGTAGAGACCATTATTAAGGTTTGGGAAGTGGGTGGGTAAAATTGGTTGGTCTATCATTGACTAGTTCTCTTTAACAACATAACAAAATTAAAGATAGACAGATGAAACATTTAGCATGTTAGGTGAATAAGAATTTTGGGGAGGGAAACTCCTTGCACATGAAAAGGATTCAGGTCAAAAATATATTTACCTAATTCTTTATTTAGGTATATAAACCACAAATGTCTTTTAATAACTCTTTACAATTTTTAGAAAGATCGTTTTCTATTTTTAATCATAGAAAGAAAACGACACAAGGCTTTGTGACTAGATTCACTCCCACTTTTAAAAATGAAGGAGTGTGAGGGGGAGCTTCAGCTATCTTTAACAGTAGTACAAAATAAGTTTCAGATACAAGAACAAATGCAAGAATCACACCGGACATACACTTGCATTCAAATGGTTTTTCTCAATGATAAGTTATACCTTCCGGAGATGACTTCAGGAGCTGCATAGTTTGGGGAGCCACAGCTGGTTCGCAGAAATTCACCATCTGACATCATGTTCGACAACCCTAAAAGCAAGACTCTTGCATATTGATGCATGCTTTGAATGTATGGTTAGCGAGAATTCTATGCTTCTAAAAGGATGACGGGAGGAATAGCAAGGGAAGGAGTGGGGGAAATTATGAAATAATAAAATTAAACAATTGGGGGTTTCTGGAATGGTGGGGCATCATGTATTACAAATAATTCTCACATCACTTATCACTAGGAGAAAGAATGCATCTGCAGTGAGCTGCCTCAGACTGTTAACTAGCTTTCTAAATCATATTGAAGACTCCTGTCACTGCTTGTTTGTAAAATGAAGTGATCCCAACACACAAATAGTTCTACAAAAGGAGTAGGCATATGAGATTAGACATAACAGGCTTCAAAAAAAACCCCAAAACTTAGATATATTCATGGAGCATAGGTCCATCAATGGCTATTAGCCAAGATGGGCAGGGATGGTGTCCCTAGCCTCTGTCTGCTGGATGCTGGTAATGGGCAACAGGGATGGATCACTTGATGATTACGGGTTCTGTTCATTCCCTCTGAAGTACCTGGCATTGGCCACTGTCAGAAGACAGGATACTGGGCTAGATGGACCTTTGGTCTGACCCAGTATGGCCGTTCTTATGGTCATACAGGGACAAATTCCATCCCGATGTTACTGCATTGGAGTCTACCATGAATGTTAGCTAATTTTTTTTAATTATTACCCTGAAAACAGTGATGAATTTGCAAATTACCTTGTTTCTCCACTGTGCTAAAACCCATGTATGTTTATACTACAAACACAAGAGATCTCACTAGCAATGCCTGTCTTCACTGAAGGGTGAGTGTTTACGACTATGAACTCTTCAATTAAAATTATGAAATTGTTCATGGCCATGCAAACTGACTCAGTTCTGTAAGGCATGTTATGTTGACACACTCCAGCAAGTGGCTTGTAGCTGGCTACATTTCTGGAATGCTGCTGGGGTCACATACCAAAATCAGCTATCTTGGCATTCATGTGTGCATCCAGCAGCACATTCTCTGGTTTCAGGTCTCTGTGGACAACCATATGCCTGTGACAGTAATCCACTGCAGAGAGAATCTGCTGGAAAAGGCGTCTAGCTTCCGCATCTTCCACCTACAAAACACCGGGAGACGGTTAAAGCTTTCTCTGAAACGACACTTGGCAAAACACCTTTGGCTCCGTCGTGAGCTGAAAAGCTCTATGATGCACAGATAAAATTACAGTAAAAACATTGTAAACAGAGACAAATGTATAAAGCAGATTTTTTCCCCTTGCATTTTATACTGCATTATTGCTTTGAAATAAAGCTAATAACTAGGAGCCATCTGACAAAATTAGGAAAAGCTCAATTTAGACTGGCTGTCACAAAGACCTGTGTTTAATTTGTGTCAGGGCTGAGCCCCGGCACATCTTGGCTTGGCAGTTTATAGCCCCTGCACCTCTGGGCTTGCTGTGTCAATGCAAAAAAAAAATTGCTTTGAGCCTCAACACCTCTTTCATTACAAATTAAGCACTGACAAAGACCTTCCTAATAGTGAAATCTATTAAACTGTGGCCTAGTCTCTCAAGGGGACCAATAGCAGTCCTATCACAGGAGATTTTAATCTAGACTTGAGAAAGCATTGCACAATGTTCTACAGGGAACAAATTCAGCCATGAGGAACGAAGTAGGTGGCTTTGTAGAGGTTAAAAATGGAGCAGCTCTATGATTCTATAATTAGGAAGAATGCAATGGGGAATTAGATCGAATAAAGTGCGTTTCTGGTCATTTATACTGACCAGTTTGTAATGTTCTTTCACGAAAAATGTCGTTTCTAAATGTCAAAGTCCAGAAAGGGCCTAACTGTAATACTTAGAAAGATCAAGTATTTTCTATAAACTGAGAAAAAAAATCATGCTGTAAATCACAATTGTATTAATAAATGTAAAGGACCAATGGAAATGATTTCTCCTATCAGTGTCCTCATACGAAATAGGTTAGTATAAAATGCATTTCTTTTGTGACCCTACAGGGAGAGAAGAACATTAGCATTGTAGCCTGAGCTTTTCCGGTATCCTAACTGAGACCTTTATTCGTCCATCTTACATGTTCTGCTGTTCCTGGCTGGTGGCTGTATGAAACCTACCAAGACATCCGTAAGGGAGTTACGAGTGATTCTCCTTGTATTTAACAGTAGGTTTATTATTTGATTGGCTTATTTTTCTGGCTTGTTTTTATTTTTTGTTTATATGTTGTAACACAACATGGAGTAGTTGCAAAGAGATGTATACAACTGTATTCTAGGCCAAATGCAAGATATTCAGGATAGGACTATTTTGTTCCATTTAGCGAAAAAGCATCCCATTTTGCAAAACCATTTTATTCTGCAGCACCATCCTTTTCCCACCCGAATCTTTATCTTGACAATATACAGTCACTTACACGTCCATGCTTACAGATGTAATCAAACAATTCGCCACCAGATACATATTCCATTACCATGAAAAAATCCGTTGGAGTGCTGATGACCTGGTATCTTCAAAAACAAAAGAGAGAATTTAGAAAGACTTGATTAGTAACAACAGAGCAAGGTTTTTAAACAGTTTACTATTATAACTTCTTCTGTAAAATAAACATTTGTTTTGATCTTGTGTATAAACTTGCTTTCTATATATGAAAAGCAATTGCTTATATTTCGAGATGCAAACAAATATAATCTCTTTCAATGGTCTGTTGAAAGCATCTGTTTCACAAATTCACTTCTTTATTTCTTAAGCTTTTACATAATCCTCTGAAATCTTTGCTACATTAGTTTACCACACTTAGGACTAACCTGATTTTCAAATTTCCATTTTGGCTAAGATTTACAGCAATGTTTTAAGAGATTGCTGTAAAAGCAAAAAAGGAATATTAACCTTCCCCCCCCACCCCCTTTCTACTGAGGATGCAGGAGAAAAGAACTCTAGGTACTATAGGCAGGTAAAGTTTGAATCTGTCCTATTACACTCCAGTTTCTCAGCTAGTGTAAATTGGCATAACTTTATTGACTTCAGTGAAGCTACATAAATTTATAGCAACACCAGCTGAGGTTCACAACCATTTTCTTGTACTCAGATTTTGTGTTTGCACTGCTTATAGTTGAATTTGTGTTCTGTATCATTACACTAGAAGTGAACAAATAACTTCCTGTCTTCTTAAAACTGCATGTAAATACATCGTGTTCAGTAAAACCCGCAAAAGATCAATAAGGGTTAATACACTTTAAAGTGGTTTGAGATCCAGTAAACCAAAGTCTCTGATAATTCGTTACTGTGTACAGGGAAAAAAATCAAATAAAATGGAAAGTAAATGTAATCCATTCTCACTTCCTAATTTTCTTTTAATATACCATTTCATGATTCAATTAGTTAGCCCAGACCCTATTGATGTTCTTAACTTCGATTTAATTTTTAGGCCATAATTTGTTCTCTTTGACATATATGAGAACCAGTTGAGACTCAGGGTGCCAGATGCCTCTTTGAGAAGCACTTTTTGCTACCTGATTTATGAAATGGTACCAATCTGTTCTCAAAGATGCTAATGATACTGTGGAGTAACTCCATTAAAGTCAATAGTAACTTCAGAATTATGGTGGATTAACTGGAAGCAGAATTTGACCCCTTCCCTCTAAGAGGAAGGCTCACTAGATGACATGCCAGTTTCAAGAGTGCTCTAAACAACAGATTATATTTCTAATAGCCATTCAACCACTTTATTTTATAGACATGCCAAATGTATTTAATGGCTGGCTACTATAATAACTTGATTTGTGCATTTAAACCTGGAGGTTTCTGGATTTTTAATCTGAGAACACTAAACTACTGCAGTGCAGTTACCTATTTGCCACTTAAATTCGGATACCTCAGAGTGTCAATTTTGGAACCTCTCTCCTGAATTTCAACATCATAAACAGAAACTGGTAACTTTAGTCTTCTGATATCCAGACCACTAATGGAGAACTCCTATTGGTTTGGGGCTAGGATTTCACCTCAAGAGCCTGATCATGTAGTCATTACACAGACAAAAGTCTCATTAACTTCAAAGTCTCATTAACTGCCGGATCAGGCCAAAAAAGAAGAGAGAACACTAACTCCCATTGACATCTATGGTAGTCCTTTGTAGCCCTCAGTTCTCAGTCACCATTGCCATTCCATTGAAAAACAACAGGGCTTACACAGGTGTAAGTATGCAGAACTTGATTCAATAAAGTTTACTATGCATGGCATTGCCAAGATAATACCCCAAACTTTCCAGCGAAACTGGTCTGTATAGTTTTCTAAGGCTCTGATTCTGCTCTTATTGACTTCAATGTCGCAAGACTGGGCCCTAACTCAGCAAAAACCTGCACACCTGCTTAGCTTTGTATATTACTGGGAGTCATTCCACTGAAGTCAAGTAAAGTGAAGCATGTGTATAAGACTTGTAGGATCAAGGCCTTAATTTATAACTTGGTAGGTCCATGACTGGAACAGCACAAAGGCAGCCTGATCCAAAGCCCTTTGAAATCGCTGATTTCAGTGGGCACGGGACAGGCCCATAATGAATAGATGTGTCAACTTATTTGCAAAAAACTAAAGAATGTCTTGAATGAATTATTTAGAGAATATTAATTAGCTGGCTCCGTTCCCCGATACACTTCTCAAAATGCAAACTAACCATTTCACTCTTTTCCATCTTCTGCAAGTGTAATTTAATTTGCTAGTAAAACAAAAATGCATTCAAGAGAATTCCCTCTGACACAACATAGAACTGAAATGCAATATGAACACAGAGAACACTAGCAATAGTACTTACAGTTTGATAATATGAGGGTGCCGAAAGAGTTTTAGGTTTTGAATTTCTCTCTTGATTTTCCCAACCACATCCAAGCTCCGAATTTTCTGTCTATTTAAAATTTTTACGGCTACTTTATGTCCTGTCAGCTGGTGTTCTCCAACTAATGGAAAGAGAACATTAGAATGTCACTAAAGAGGATGCAATGACTTATAGGAGTAATTTAGCTTACTGACATAGGTGGGTTCTGAGGGAACAATGGAAGGAGGGTCATGATGGGTAAACTGTCTGAAAGTTGGGAACCACCAGGCCTGCACAGGGGACTGGTGTTTGGACTCCATGACTCAGATGACTAATAAAGGAATATCACCTCTAGGTTAGTGATTCAAGTCCAAAACACGTTGTTACCATCTGAAGATGACTCAGTGGCCCTGTGTGAAATGAGTCTGGTGACCTCAGTCCAGGCCCCAAGCCTGGATTCATAATGTGGACACAACTGACCACTTTACAGAAAGTTTCAGAGGCCACAGCTCTGATGGACACGGAAACTATGTGGTCAGAGAGCTTGTTTCTGAGGCACTTTTTCCACTCACTCCTAAGCAGGTCCTCCCATCCTTCAAAGTCCTCCCATCGTCGCTCAGGATGGAGAGAATGGAATTGAGCATTATCTATGAAGTTCTATACAGAGTGCTCAAAATCCTGCAAGCTTTACTGAAGGATGACAAGTCTATACATGTTTTAGCCAGAGATCCACAAGCAAGTAGTTTCTGACTAGTTATGTATTTTAAAGTGCAGCTTCGTTCTCACTGAACGTCAAACCATTAGGGAGGTGAAAGGATGGAGTTAACCCTGTCTCGCCCATCATATTGCAATCCTTCCCCTAACTACACATATTTCTAATCCTTCCTATGCTGCCTTCTGGTTTCTAACCACATTAAACTAAAGCTACTTTCTCTCGCCCACAAAGCCCTGCATGTACCATATACTGGGATTTTCCAAGCATGCCTTTCCAAGCATGCGAGCGCTTCTGTAGAGCAAGCCAAACTCTGCTCTGAGTTGTACTGGTCCAAATCACTTACATGGGTGGCGGTCGTGTAACACGAGAGGAGAATCTGGCTCAGAGTTTTTAACTTAATGTGAAATTTCCCAGCTTTTGTCAGTTTAAGCCAGCCTCC
Source organism: Chelonia mydas (assembly GCF_015237465.2). Lineage (NCBI taxonomy): Eukaryota > Metazoa > Chordata > Testudines > Cheloniidae > Chelonia > Chelonia mydas. The sequence continues at coordinate 92,368,179 of NC_057854.1, forward strand.
TTCTGTCACCACTTAATGTACTACTTCTTGTGAGAATTAGAAAATACTTAGCTGCTAAAATGCATTTAGACTGAATGACAGGTTATGTTTACATGCCATACTATGGACTTGATGAATACTCCAACCACCCTCTCCCAAACTGTTTTCACCATAATCAAAGGGTCCAGTCCTGAAGGCCTTACACAGACATCTATCTTTGCAAAAGCTTAATCAACACTTAGTGGAAATCTCAGGATTTTCTTGTGGTCTCTAGGGGCGGGCTGTCTGGAAAATAATTCCATTTGGCAAAAAAAATTGAAATGTAAAGATCTGTTTTCATTCTGCATCAGAACAAAAAGTAGACCTTTAAAAACTTCTGTGAGTGTGAGATATTATGACCCTCGGCCTTCCCCTAAGGACAGACAATAGCCCAGTGGTTAGGGCCCTCACATGGGAGCCTGACGCTCAGTTTTGCTGAAAAATTCCAGACCAGCTCTAGTTAGAGTGTCCTCTAGGGCAGTGCTTCTCAAGCTATCTGATGTGAAGGACCGGCAATTTCTTTCCCCCAACGTGTGTGCGCAGACCGGAAGCCGGTGGCTCAGTCCGCGGACCACCACTTTGAGTAGCACTGGTCTAGGGAGTAGGATGCCAGGAAGGGACTTGCCTTTACATAGGGCTTCCAGTTCTTCAAGGGAGAAATTGATTAATACAAGGCTTATGTACCACTTAGGCCTTGTCTACGCTACAGGGGAAATTCGATATAAGCTACACTAAGTTAGGTGAATAGCCTAATTCAAATTGACATAGCTTAGACCTACTTACCACGGGGTCCACATTATGCAGTGTTGACAGGAGACGCTCTCCCGTCGACTCCCCCTACCCTTCTTGATCCGGTGGAGTACAGGAGTCGACAGGAGAGCAATCTGCGGTTGATTTAGCGGTTCTTCACTAGATTTAGCGGGTCTTCACTAGACCCGCTAAATTGACCGCTGATGCATCGATCGCCGCTCGTCAATTCCCCCAATAAGTGTAGACAAGCTCTCAGCGGACTTACAGGGCTTAAATGGGACTTACGTGATGCACAGGTCTTAAACTAGCCCTCTGAACGGGGGTTAAGTTCAGCACAAAGATATAATCAAGAATAATGACAAGTTCTAGACTGTTATGTAGTCTGGCGTAGATTACTTTCCCTATAGAGTCTTAGCACATAAGTGCTAAAAACAAATTAAACAAAAAATACTGAAAAAATATGTCCCTGAAGGGGCAATCTGTCTCTGTGGAGCTCATATCCAAGGCTAAGTTGCAAGGATTTACAGCATGTAAAGATTAGGTTAATCAGAAATAGATATACATAAATCACGGGGGCAAATATTCATTGTCACACAGGGGTAGAGTAAATCTCAAATAACCTAGTCTTAAAAATAGAACTTTACACACTTAAATAATTATATGCAATCCTCCCGCTGTGCAAACTAACAGCAAAGGCCAAATTCTGCAGAAGTCTTTATTCAATGGGAATTTCCACAGTTGTGTTTCTTGGCTCCTGAATACTGCAGTGGGAAATCAGTTCTTAAGCCTTGTAGTAAGACCTGATTTTAGGGGGGATGCTGCAGCTGCAAACTTGAGTACATTCTTTAAAAATACAGGTTAGAGAGAAATGTGTTGATGCTGTTTGTCTCCTACTGAGCACATTGGGACTGACTTTGCTCTCACTGACACTGATGTAAACTGGGAGTAATTCTACTGAGGTTAGTGGAATCACATCAGATTAAAAATGGAGTGAGAGAACTCGGAATTAGACCCATTCCTGACGATTGAACAGCCTGTGCCACGAAGTGTTCTGGGTGTATGAAGGCAAAATTATAACAAAGTTAAATCTATAGGAAGCTCCTTGCATATCATAGCAATAATGCCTTTGGCATTACCATTTATATTGCAGCTGACAACTTGAAACGCCATTTTTTGGCCATAATTTTATAAATGGTGAGGAGCCTGCAAAGACTTACACATGCTTGACTTGACATAGAGTGGGTGGAATTCTGGCTCAACGGATGTTACTAGGAGTCTTTCTTGACACTGAGACTTCAAAGAGGCCAGAACTTCAACCTGTAAGTCATCCCATAGCTACTCACAGCGTGCAAACGTAAGTACCTGTATACGTTTTTGCAGGATTGGTTAATATTTTGCTTTTAGCTTCATATAGTTAATTACCATTACATAACATACTTTCTATATTAGAACACATGGCAAAAACTATTCCTCTCTGTCATTTGCTGCTACTTCTATCTGTTCTATGGCACAGAGATGGCCTGTTCTGCCCCCCGTTTCTAAGAGGTCTTCTTCAGATTTCTCTTGACTGCCCTCATTTCCTTACACCAGTACCTTCATGTGGGAATCTGTGTGTTGGTAGCTGGAGTACGTGCCCCAGATATGTCCAGTGCATCTTTCTGATTCTGGTGGCAATGAATGAGCTGATAGTTGGCGATTTCTCAGAACTCTTCATTGTAACAAAGTCTTTCCGGCCAATGCCCAGAATCTTTCGCAGACATTTATTTTCAAAACTATCTACTTCTCTGTCTAAAATTTTTGGTAAATATCCAGCTCTCGCACTCACAGCTGTATTTTAGCACTGAGATTATGTTTGAATTGAAAATTCTCAGTTTTGTCCTGATTCTACGTATCTTTAATTGCCATACGTTTAGTAAATGCTGTGGGTGCCTTTCCTATCGTTGATGTCACTTATTTTACTATCTTCCATAGCAGTCAACTTTATTTAAGTCTTTAAAATAAATCTATACTTAATAAGTACAGATCTAAGGAGTTCTCTGTATGAAAAGAGATCCAAAATTTAATCTAAAACCGGGGAAAACCAATGAAACCATTGACATATTTTAAGAGATTAAGATCACTACATTTTTAAAAAGCTGATTTATTTCTACTTGAGAATTTGCTTAATGCACTCTAATACGTATTTTCTAAAATATGCCATAATCAGCTGTTTCTATCTAACAGCATTGGATTACATTCAGTTACAAAACTGTTAATGTTTCTTATACTACATTAAAAAGGTGGGGCACAGGTGGGGTTTTCGTTTGTTTTGGTTTTGATTTTTTTTTTTTTTTAGATTACACTGAAAACTTGTCTACAATAAACACAAAGATACAGTGACATTCGTAATCAGGGAGGCCACAGAATAATATTCTGAAGCACAAGACAGGGAGTAAAAACCCTGCCATTAATTTATTAACAGCATATCATTTTAAAGGCTTTAAGCAGATCACTAGAAGCTCACTGCAGTGTGTGAGTGCGGACAGGAGCAGAGCATGAAGATGACAGAGCAGTAAGGCTGTTACCATTCTGGGTGAAGGAGGTCATTATTATTAGCGAAGAGATAAGCACTGCCAGAGATTCTTTCCTCAATAAGAGTGTCCCAAAAATAAAACACTTGGCCACCCTTGAAAATAAAAGCCCCGTTTTGCATGAACTGCAATATGCTACAGTTTGTATTGTACATGCAAGTCAGGGATTTAACTATGGGCTGAGGTAAACAGGGTCATTCTCATTGTGCAGTATGTAGAAAATACCAATCATCAGTATTAGGATGCACCTTTGCATCTCTTGGGATTCTGGAAATTACAGCTTCCCAAGGTTTCAGAGTAGCAGCCGTGTTAGTCTGTATCCACAGAAAGAAAAGGAGTACTTGTGGCACCACAGAGACTAACAAATTTATTTGAGCATAAGCTTTCATGAGCTACAGCTCATACAGCACCCTATGCCATGCTGCTAATGGACTGCTCTGTAGCCCAGAATTTCTAGAAAACGCTATGCTAAAGCAACCCCCCTTCTACATTTGTGAGGGGGACAGTGTATGGCCACTTATGGTGACCCTGCCCTGGGAGAATTCTCCCCAGGCCCTTTGTGGCATAGTTCTGGAAGGAAGTCGGTCTCTCTTCCAGCCAGGGTTAATGTAACATGTACATGGAGTACAGGTTAATATTGTAATGAGAAGAGGGAGAGGAGAGAAAGGGGGCCGGAATGGAGCACATCAGATCAATACCTATAGACCTTGCATCAGGGATGAATAAGCCCACAGGACATATGATTTGGCAGGACAATAGAAACCCCACATTTAAGGCCTACAAATCACACACCTCAACAGTGTGATGCATAATAAATAATACTTTGCCTGTGCCCACAGAAGCACCTTCCATTGGAGAATCTCAAACCATTTTCCGAAATTAAAGAATGATACCATGCCACATCTCTTGTGGTCAGTAAGAATGAAATAACTGCTTTGGGTGGGGAAACTGAGGCACAACACAGTTAAGTGGCTTGGTCACAGTCATGCACAAGTGACACAGCCAGGAACAAAACCCAGATCTCATCCCTAGGTTCAGCACAGTCCTTTATATATAAATGACATATTATATTCTACTATGTATTTACATCACTCCCATCCTCACTCATAAGGATAGACCAGGCCTGAAAGACTGTATTTAAAGAAATAATGTTACTGAGTAGCTTATCTTCTTTCCATCCCTGAAAAACAACACGCATCTTTGCAGGGTTTTTTTTTTTTTTTAAGTTCAAACACATCAATAATTAAAAATAACAGTCTGCTTTGTAATCCATCTTTTGCTTACAGTAAGCATCAGATACAGAGCTATTATTGTTTCACTCCCCAGTGACTTGTTAAGTCTACACGCATGTCTTGAGAGACAAAAGAGTGACTATAAATTGCCTTTTAAACACAGCAGGTTTCCAGTGTAGCTGTTTCCAGCCAGAGGAATCTTTCCATACTGGAGTAAACACACTTTTCCACCCCGTTTAGTAGGTTGTTGTGCCTAGCCTTCATTTGATCTTTAGTTGTTAGCTTGTGTTCTGTTCTGTTCTTTCTAATGATTTTATCTTAAGCTACTGGGTCTAGTTAGGAGTCTGTGTTCCTCTGCATAGTGGGGCATAACTGGCTAGGGGGTGGTACTGCTGAAAAGGATCTGAGGATTACAGTAGATCACGACTTGAAGATGAGTCAACAATGTGATGCAGTTGCTAAAAAGGGTTGTATCATTCTGGGTGGTATTAACAGGAATGTCATATGTAAGACATGGCAGGTAATTATCGCACTCTAGCTGGCACTGGTGAGGAGGCCTCAGGTGGAGTACCGTGTCAATCCTGGGCACCACCCCTTAGGAAAGATGTGGACAAACTGGAGACCGGCCAGAGGCGAGCAACCAAAACGATAAAAGGTTTAGAAACCTGATTTCTGAGGAAAGGTTATAAAACCTGGGCATGTTTTGTCTTGAGAAAAGAAGAATGAGGGGGCCCCTGATAACAGCGGTTAAGAGCTGTTATAAAGAGGATAGTGATCAATTGTCAGAGGCTGTTAAAAAGAGGACAGTTCTCCCTATCCACTGGAGTTAGTCAAGTATTAATCTGCTTAATCTGCAGCAAGGGAGATTTATGGTAGATATTAGGAAAAAGTTTCTAACTATAAGGGCAGTTAAGCTCTGGAATAGGTTCTAAAGGAGGTTGTGGAACCCCATCACTGGAGATTTTTAAGAAGCACCTGTCAGGGATAGTCTAAGTTTATTTGGTCCTGCCTCAGCGCAGGGGGCTGGACTTGATGACTTCTTGAGGTCCCTCCAGCCTTACTTTTCTATGATTCCATGTTGTGGAAGGTGTGAAACTTGTTGCTCACAGTACATGAACAATTTTTCATACACTAATATTAGAAATAGGTTTTAGAAATGTAGATCCTGCAATTAATTTCCCCCAGGTTCTTGTGTGAGGGGAGGTATTGGTTCCTGTCCTTTGCTCACACACAGCCCAAAACAAAAGGTTCTCTCCTCCCCTGATTCTGATGTTGAATGAACAATTTTTCATACACTAATATTAGAAATAGGTTTTAGAAATGTAGATCCTGCAATTAATTTCCCCCAGGTTCTTGTGTGAGGGGAGGTATTGGTTCCTGTCCTTTGCTCACACACAGCCCAAAACAAAAGGTTCTCTCCTCCCCTGATTCTGATGTTGAATGAACGCTGAAGTCCCCAAATGTCCTAGCTCTCCACAGAAACTCTGTATGAACTTTACTTCATAGGCACCTGGGTTTCTCTGATGCAGTAAAAGTCAAAGCACTTACTGCTTCTGCAAGTACTACCACTGGAATACAAGAGCTTATGGGACAGTGAGAGAACTCATTTCCTTTTATTAACTTCCCCTCTCCTGCCCCTACCTCCACCCCCAATTAAAAAGGAAAACAATAAAACATGTAACTAACACAGATGCCCAATTCTTCATCATAACCATTTGCGTGTGTGTTATATCACCATCCCCTACTTGTGGCTAATTTGTCTTCTAGATTGTCAGCCCTCTGGCACAGGGTTTGACTCTGATCTGTTTGCACAGTGCCCAGGACAATGGGGCAGTGATCTTGGCTGGGGCTCTTGGGCACTGCCATATGTTTACTGCTATTATTAATCACTATAATTCTGTCTACACCTAATGAAACCCTGTGACCTGTAATCTCACGGTTGTCTTTGACTCTTCTCACAACTCCTTTTAGCCACTCAACCCATCCCATCCTGGATCTCTTGCTGCATCCTATTACCTGTTCCTCTTTTAACCAAAATCCAGTCCCTGCTTAAAACCATCCATCATCTTCAAGAAATCACTTCTTTTTTTCCTCCTTGATAATCCCCACACTTTTCCCCCCTCTTAATTATTGTGTGGTACCTTATGTTTTCTTATCTTTGTTCCTGCCTCCCAAAAGCATACTCTTCAGTGACTTCCCTAATGCACTGTGCAAAGTGCGAGTGCCAGATCACTAGGGTTATTAAAAACAAATCAGCCTGAAAAATGGTTGTAAAATGACTACATATCTCATATTCTTAGTGAATAGGAAATAATTATGCAAAATATATATATGCTTGAATCAATAGCTCATAATGTATCTAATTTCCTTCATGTTTCTTGTTAGAACGTAATGATTACAGGCTACTTTAGTGCCCATTAAATCAAAATTGCTATAATTTAGCACACAAAGAGCACAGTTTAATCTCAGTTTGGATACCATAAATCCACTTTGCATATACCGAACTCCCACTAGAAAAGGGGATGGTGTTTTCGGCAAAATATTGAGAAAAATTATACGTATAAGGCACTACTCCATGAAAAGAACTGTTCTTAAATCCCAATAGTTTCCATTGCTTTACACATGTCTTTTGGAACCTGCTGGCTGTGTATGAAAGTCAGGATTGTGTACAGTAATGGTTTAACTATTTAAATGGCCCCCTTTTGCCAGGCTTTGAGTGAAGAGGAACAATTTTTTTTTCTTAGCGAGCAGATGAATTGTGTATTTTTCTTTGGCACTGTTACCTGAGAAAAGTCAAACTTCGACTTAACGTTGGAATTAATAGGGGGAAAAAGAAGGTGCATGTACTTTTATTCACAAGTCTTTCAGAGCGCTGACGGAAAGCTTGTATCTGACTTGAAAGGGCAAGGTGAATTCTGACTGATCACCAGTCAGCCTCTGCTGTAGGAATCCCTATGAATAAATCAACCCTGACTCCCCCATCCCTTCTGCTACAGTTCTGAACGCAAAGCCCCTGTCTAGGGATAGGGAAACGAAATCATCTTTGGCTCTTGCTCCTATTCCCCAACATGACACCTGCTACTTCTTCTACAGTGGTGACATAGCTGGAACTCAAGGATGATCTATATCACACAACAGGGGCAAAGATCCTAAGATAGGTCCCTTCAGCCACCATTTCGGTCCCAATCTCCTCCATACGCAGGAACGAACGTTTGAACACTCTCTATTCTTACCCACAGGCAAAGGAGGAATGTAAAGGTCAGGGATAGAAACGGCTGCATGTGGTTATTGAAGAGCGGGGGTTGAATCTCCCTGAAACTTCCTGCCCACACCCAATTACCCTCTTCTCTCCAGGAGTATCCTGCGTCCCCACTCTCCACCAGCCCCACAGGCAGCAGGGACACTCCAGCTTTAGGAAGGACAGACGCCAGGTGAAGAGGGAAGCATTCAGTTCTTCAAGTTGACACCCACTAGGACTAGGGTGACCAGAGAGCAAGTGTGAAAAATTGGAAGGGGGTGGGAGTAACAGGCACCTAGATAAGAAAAAGCCCCGAATATTGGGACTGTCCCTGTGAAATCAGGAGATTTGGTCACCCTAACACCCACGCTCTTTTGTGTGGTGAACAACAGAGAGGGTATCATTCAGCCGTAATCACCGCCCTGCTTCACAAGCCAATTCTCTGCAGCATGCCTGGCTGCCCCAGCCTGCTACCTATGTGGCTTGACATTGTGCTGCTGCCTGAACATGCCCGTGGCAAATATTTCCAGCCTCGGTTGCCAGGTCTGATTCCCTGCACAGGAATCCCAGTCACTGTGGTCTCTGGCTGTAGTAACCGACTACAAGAAAGCCTGTCCCCTGCTGTGGCTATGGCGAGGGTACCGGGCATGCACAGAGGAAGTGCATTCCAGACGCTGCCCGCCTGGCCTGCTTTATGATGGGTAGAGAAAGGCTGCACAGCGGAGGGAGGGAAAGAGTACAGGCACTGGAGTGGTGAGGGTGACACAGGGAAGAGGGACTCACATAGTACATGCCTACAGATTGCACAGGCCTCACCTGGTGCACTGGACATAGGAAAGGGGCATACATGAGGGGAGAGAGCATAGGCGAGAGGAGAGGGAGTGGACAGGACTTCACCCAGTGCATCCATGAGAGGGAGGGTGCAGGCCAGTGGAGGGAACTGGAGGGATGAACGGTACATGCACGGGTGGCAAGAGGGGTACTGCGCTGTGCTTGTGCCGGGGCAGGAAATGGGTGGTGGCGCGCACTGCGGCAAGGGGATGGGGCTGCACGGCTGGTGCCCTGGGGGAAGGGAGCCAGGGGTTGCATGGGGCATGCACAGGGGACTGCCCGGTGCGTGCCCTGGGGAAGGGAGCCGGGGGCTGCCCGGTGCGTGCCCTGGGGAAGGGAGCCGGGGGCTGCCGGTCATGCCCTGGGGAAGGGAGCCGGGGGCTGCCGGTGCGTGCCCTGGGGAAGAGAGCCGGGGGCTGCCCGGTGCGTGCCCTGGGGGAAGGGAGCAGGGGGCTGCCCGGTGCGTGCCCTGGGGAAGGGAGCCGGGGGCTGCCCGGTGCGTGCCCTGGGGAAGGGAGCAGGGGGCTGCCCGGTGCGTGCCCTGGAGAAGGGAGCCGGGGGCTGCCCGGTGCATGCCCTGGGGAAGGGAGCCGGGGGCTGCCGGTGCGTGCCCTGGGGAAGAGAGCCGGGGCTGCCCGGTGCGTGCCCTGGGGGAGGGAACCGGGGGCTGCCCGGTGCGTGCCCTGGGGGAAGGGAGCAGGGGGCTGCCCGGTGCGTGCCTTGGGGAAGGGAGCCGGGGGCTGCCCGGTGCGTGCCCTGGGGAAGGGAGCAGGGGGCTGCCCGGTGCGTGCCCGGGGGAAGGGAGCCGGGGGCTGCCGGTGCGTGCCCTGGGGAAGAGAGCCGGGGCTGCCCGGTGCGTGCCCTGGGGAAGAGAGCCGGGGCTGCCCGGTGCGTGCCCTGGGGGAGGGAACCGGGGGCTGCCGGTGCGTGCCCTGGGGAAGAGAGCCGGGGCTGCCCGGTGCGTGCCCTGGGGGAGGGAGCCGGGGGCTGCCCGGTGCGTGCCCTGGGGAAGGGAGCCGGGGGCTGCCCGGTGCGTGCCCTGGGGGAGGGAACCGGGGGCTGCCCGGTGCGTGCCCTGGGGGAGGGAACCGGGGGCTGCCCGGTGCGTGCCCTGGGGGAGGGAGCCGGGGGCTGCCCGGTGCGTGCCCGGGGGAAGGGAGCCGGGGGCTGCCCGGTGTGTGCCCTGGGGGAGGGAGCCGGGGGCTGCCGGTGCGTGCCCTGGGGAAGGGAGCCGGGGGCTGCCCGGTGCGTGCCCGGGGGAAGGGAGCCGGGGGCTGCCCGGTGCGTGCCCGGGGGGAGGGAGCCGGGGGCTGCCGGTGCGGGCCGTGCTGGGGGGCGCGGGGGCTGCCCGGTGCGTGCCCTGGGGAAGAGAGCCGGGGGCTGCCCGGTGCGTGCCCGGGGGAAGGGAGCCGGGGGCTGCCGGTGCGGGCCGTGCTGGGGGGCGCGGGGGCTGCCCGGTGCGTGCCCGGGGGAAGGGAGCCGGGGGCTGCCCGGTGCGTGCCCGGGGGAAGGGAGCCGGGGGCTGCCGGTGCGGGCCGTGCTGGGGGGCGCGGGGGCTCGGCTCTGCCCAGCCCGTGGAGCAGAAGCGGGGGCTGCTCCCAGCCCGGCGCCGGGCGATCCCGTTTCCCCAGCGCCCCCTCCCCGGGCGGCGGCCGCCGCGCCCAGCCCCGGTACTCAGCTCTTGACTTTGCCGAAGGTGCCGACGCCGAGGGTGTCCCCCAGCACGTAGTGCCCGATCTTCACCCGCCCGTCGTGCTTCTGCCTCTCAGCCATCTTCGCTGCGCGCTGCCGGAGGGACCACAATGCAGCAGGGCCGGGCGGGGGGGCGCGGGCAGAGGGGCGGCCCGGGGCAGGGCGATGCCAGCCTGGGCGTGGGGGGTGGCACGGGGGAGGGGGCCGGATGGCGTGGTGCCAGGCTGGGGGGATGGGAAGAGCGCAAGGGCTGGCCGGGAGGGAGGCAGGGTGCAGGGTGCATGCACGGGGGGAGGAGGGGTAAATGCCACGCTGAAGAGTGGGCGCAAGGCTGGGGCCGGGGGGGGGGGGGGGGCTAGGAATAGCAGAATGTCAGGGAGGGAGGGAGGCTGCAGGGTGCATGCACAGGGGGAGGAGGGGTGGGTGGCAGACTTGCGGTGGGGGAGGAATGGCACTGGGAGGAAGGCAGGATGCATGCACAGGGGGCGATGCCATGCTGAGAGGTGGGTGCCAGATTTAGCCATTCCTATTCTCCCCCCCGAATGTCAGGCTAGCAGGGTGCCTGGTGCATGCACGGGGGAGGAGGGGTGGGTGCCAGGCTGGGGGGCAGGGATAGGAATGGCTCAGTGTCAGGCTAACAGGGTGCAGGGTGCATGTACGGGGGAGGAGGGGTGGGTGGCAGACTTGCGGTGGGGGAGGAATGGCACTGGGAGGAAGGCAGGATGCATGCACAGGGAGTGATGCCATGCTGAGGGGTGGGTGCCAGATTTAACCATTCATATTCTCCCCCCCCCCCCGAATGTCATGGTGCCTGGTGCATGCACAGGGGGAGGAGGGGTGGGTACCAGGCTGAGGGGTGGGTGCCAGGCTTGGGGGCAGGGATAGGAATGGCTGAGTGTCAGGCTAGCAGGGTGCAGGGTGCATGCGCAGGGGGAGGAGGGGGGAGTGCCACGCTGAGGGGTGGCTGCCAGGCTTGGGAAGGGGAGAGGAATGGCACAGTGTCAGGGGCGGGAGGGAGGCAGAGTGCACAGTGTCAGTATTGGGGAATGTCAAGGGGAGCATGATGGGAGTAGGGAGTAGGGGAGAGGACAGGGACAGCACAGGGACAGGCAAGGAACGGGGACATCGTCGGGTCAAGTTGGAAAGGGGGATTCAAGCTGGGGAGGAAGGGGTAGCACTGTGAAATGGAGGGCGGAAACATTGTGCCAAGATGATGGGGAAGGGAGTGGGGCAGTGCTAAGCTGGGGGGTGACTGGGGGAGGTGGACGAAGGGGTGGTCGCACAGTGTCAGGCCAGGAGAAGGGCATGGGGCTAGGCCACTGGGGGTGGGGATAGGTGTCTGGTGGCGGCATCATGGTGCCAGGCTGGGGGAAGAAGGGGAGGCAGAGTGGAAGAGGAAGACTGCATGATGCCAGGCTGGGGGTGGATGGGAAGAGTGGTGCTAGGTGACAACAGTGGGATACGGGTGCTGGGGCTGCAGGGCCAGGATAAGGCACTGAGCCGGGGTGGGGGGGGGAGGTGGTACCAAGCCACAAAGTTTTGATGCTAGTCTGTGGAGGGAAGGCGAGACTGGACCACCGAGGACTGGAGGTGTGTGGGGGGGGTATGCTGGGAGGGGAGGGGGCAGTGTGTATAACTTGCTTTGTTACGAACTGCCTAGTCTTAAACTTGTAGTGTGGTGCCAGTGTTTGATGACCAGTAGTACCCATTTGTCCAAGCCTTAGACATAGTTTAATGGCCTGGATGCAGGAGCATTCCTGTCAGATGGACAGTCTATTAGTACGACAGAATAAAGATGATGCACAGGAAGCGAAAAAATGATTAATAATCAGAAATCAGTGCAGCAGCTAAAGCTGCCTTCCTTGCCCATTGATTCATGTCACTTCCTTCTTCAAACCGGTGCCCCATCCACTAAAGCAACAAATGTTACTATCCTGTCACCACATTCAAACCTGTGTCCCTTCCTCTTTGTCAAGCTTCATGTTGCCTCTCCCCGTTCCCAAACATGCTTCCTGGTTTATCAGTTTCTCATGGAATCACATCCAGTCTTCTTCCACACAGCCTGCACTCGGCCCTGGCCACAACTAAGTCTCTTTTGAAGACCCTCTTCTACTTGCCCTGTATAAAAAAGCCATATGTGTTCTGCCCTTTCCCCTAATCTCTGTCAGTCCCGAGGCCGTGAGCTCCTTGGGGCAGGAACTGTCCCATCATGAGTGGCTGGAAAGCACCTCTCATCTAGTGAGTGCCATCATAAACAAACCAGTAATAAAAATGATGAACTTTAGTGAGTCTTTTCCATTTCAACACTGAAGCAATCAGAGATAATCATGTCATATAATAGTAGCTAACATAGCTGTTTCAAGAAGACTATTTTTACTCATTCTTGTTAGAATTGCTCTCAAAAACTAGACAGATAATTTTAAACTCACCATTTATGACCCAGACTAACCACCTGAAGGCTGTGCTTATTTACTGCTAATTAGGCTTTTCCCTACTAGTGACTTCCCCTTTCTTACTCATTTAAAAAAATAAAAATAAAAAAATTAAAAAAAACCCTTGCATTGCAGAGTAAAAGAGTTGGCAACTAGGCTGTATAGGCTCTTTAGACGAACAAGACTAATGTCTTCCTTTCCTTCTGAATCCTTTGGCACCTCCTGTAGCAGCATCACCCTCAGGTTGGTTCAAGACCAGGGGTGGGCAAACTTTTTGGCCTGAGGGCCACATCTGGGTATGGAAATTGTATGGTGGGCCATAAATGCTCACAAAAGTGGGGGTTGGGGTGCGGGAGGGAGGTGAGGACCCCGACTGGGGGTGTGGGCTCTGGGGTGGTGCCAGAAATGAGGAGTTCAGGGTGCAGGAGGGGGCTCCGGGTTGGGGTAGGGGCCTCCAGCTGAGGGTGGGCTCTGGGGTGGGTGCCATTCATGGTGTACAGTGACAGTACTTCATTTACTGTTGTTATTGTTGTACAAACACATCCATAAACATGTTAGTCTCCCTCTTCCCTTGGCCCATGGAAGTCCATGATGTGGGAGCACAAAGCATCCCTGGGTTCTGTGTCCTGGAGGCATCCTGCTCCAGCTGTGGTGGGACATTTTCTGGCTGAGTGTACTGAGTCTGCCATCTATTACTGTCAGAGGTCCATTCAGCGGCAAATGGCTCCTCTTTGGCTTCACAAAGATTGGGAAGAGCACAGCTAGCCATAATAATGCAGACATCATGGATGCCACTGGAATCCAAACAGGTTTATAAGCAGCACCAGCGGGATTTCAGTCTGCCAAATGGAAATTCAATGACTATTCTATGCCTACGGAGCGTGTAATAAATCCTTCTTTTGCCAGGGTCTCTGAGATCAGGATACAGTTTCATAAGCCAAGCAAAAAGGAGGTAGGTGGGTTCCCCTAGAATAATAGTGGGGACAGATACTCTATTTATGACAATGTCATTTGGTGGGAATAGTGTCTTGGCATGAAAATGAAGGTAGACTCCCGATCAGCAAAAAACTCCGGCATCAGGAACTGTTCCAATACAGCCCACGTTGGCATCCATAGGTCAGTGATTATGGGCCACAAGGGCCTGCATAACAATAGAGTAGTATCTTTTGCAGTTTATGAACTCATGTGCTCCTTGAGGGAGGCAAACTATGAACATGAGTCCCATCAATGGCCTTGGCATGGTCTGGAAAACCCATTCTCAAAACCAGCAATTACTTCAGGGCTATTGGTTATGCCTACTGCCTTTGAGTAACTCACACGCCTGCTTGCCTCAGAAACTTCTGCCCCCGCTTTTCCCACAGTTGACCTTCCAACACCAAACTGGTTAGCAACTGACCTGTAGTAGTCTGGGGTAGCCAGCTTCCAGGTGGTTATAGCAACCTGCTTCTGGACCAGGACGGCCAGCCTCATTGATGTGTCATGATGCTGGAGTTTGGGGCAAGCTGCTCACAAAGCTCCAGAAATGTGGTATTCTTTTTCATGCGAAAGTTCTGGAACAACGGCTTGTCATCCCAGGCCTACAAGATGATGGGATTCCATCACTCTGTGCTTGTGGCTACTGCAGAAGTGCCAGGCTTTGTGAGGGGCATCAGCGGCTACACCGAGAGTCATGCGCAGCATCAGCCAGTTCAAGTCTGCCATGTCTGTAGCGTCCTCCTCCTCCTCCAGGTGTCTTTGGTAGGCCAAAAAATGCCATTGAAATGTCCACCAGTGTCTCCTGGATGGTCTGCCCATTTTCTGAAATAGGAACAAAAGTGCAAGGTAGACAAATTCTTCCAATGGTGACTCCTCTATGTTCCTGACTCCGGCCGCCAGGAGTTGCATTTTCCTCCCTGCTTTCCACACAGGCACAGTTTCATTAGGGTTTGACTGACAATGGACTTCAGGATTTGGCCAATCATGCATACAGTAAGTGAAGCCTTGTTTGAGCTTACTGCATTTTCTTCATTCAGAAGCCAGGAATGCAGAATAAGCCCACAGCTTTATGCATCCCACTTCATGGGTTTTTCTCCACTATATTTTCTTTGCTCCCTGCCCTGTGTTTAGCTTATATAATTTATGTTCTCATGGTTAAGGCACTAGACTGGGACTCAGGTGATCTCAATTCAGTTTGCAGCTCTGCCACAGAGTTCCTGTACAATCTTGGGAAAGTTACTTAATCTCTGTGTGTCCCGGTTCCCCATCTGTACAAATAGATAATAATCCTCCCTTTCTCCCACCCTTTGCCTGTCTGTTTAGACTGTAAGTTCTTTGGGGCAAGGAGTACCTGTTACTTTATGTACAGCACCTTGTACAGTGGGGCTCCAAGCTTGACTGGGACTGCTATTGTAATATAAGAAAATAAAATGATCATAATACATTTTAAAAATCTTGTACTAATTACTTTTGTGCCCTTTTTTTAGAATCATTTGCTCTAACATACTTTAATGTATTGGCACACTGCTAGGATAATGGGTTATTCGCATCCTTGTTAGCTTCGTTATGGCTCCTGTGGTCTGTAATTGGTCTGGGCAGTCTCCGGTTTTGACCTAACATCCATGTGATGCTGGTGTGTGTGTGTGTGTTTAATAAGCACATTGAAGTCTCCCTCTTTTTGGGTCTTGTCCCTTTGAGAATCATTCTCTTCTCTCCTCTCCCCCCTGCCCCACCCAATCCCAGTGGCAAACTACAAAAGGTTTAATTTTAGTGAATGGTGTGGGGAGAGGGGAAAGGATTTATGAATTGGATAAGTGCATTCCTGATGTGGAAAAGGCACATTCCACATTTTTTCTCCGTGCTCAATAAATGTGCCATTTTTGTGGCAAATCGCCAAAGGTTTCATGAATAGGGTCCTTACTTTCTCCATCTGCTAGGAACCTTTCTCAAATGTGAATTAAAATTAAAGCACTGCTCGAACAGTTTAAGCACTCAGAGATTTGCTGTTTTGGGGCTCTAATATGGCGTTTTGTGTCAGAAGTCTTAGTTTGAGTGACTTCTTTAAAATATTATTGCATGGGGGGAAAAAAACCAAACAAACCCTGAAGATGTATTACATGATTTGAAATATTCTTCTCACTAGCGTCTGTATTGCTACTGACTCAAAATAATCATGTTCCTACATTTGGTTGCGAAGATAAGCATTCATTTAGATCCCTGGTTGATTGTCTTACAGCTGTTATTATTATTAAGTACGTAGATGCGGCATGCACCATGGGTAGTAAATTTCAACTGTCGCTTTCCCTGAGTTGCATTTTGACTGCTGAATTCTCTTTTCCAAACTGAAAATGTTCTCAGTTTTCAGTGGTAGGTATTAAACATTCAAAACATACCAGCTGTTTCCACACTGTGGGCCAATGATAAAACCCATGCAGAAGTGTCTGCGAATAGGCGCTCCCTTTTCTCATTGGGCCCCATTCACTGTCTTAAAGAGGATAGTTTCATCTTGCGTGAATCAGTCTAGTAAATAAGAGGAAACTATTTTATTATTCAGGCAAATATAGGGCTCTTTATAAGTTAATGGCTATTGACTTATTCCTATGTTTGGTTACTTTAGGGCCTATTATTGACTTCAGGAGTCAAGTGGGAGTCAATGAGGCCCTTAAAATACCACACTGGGGGACTGCATTCTGGGGTAACTTGCAATGGAAAATAGAGATTTTCACTTCTGCATCATTGGTTTGAATCCAGGCCTGGCTGGTAGTAACCAAAAGTTATACTCTGTTGGCTGTTTTTTGACTTACATGAAATGATTTTGGTGGTCACTGTGACCCTGAGAGTCCCTTTATATCAGCTGGCAAAAGGTACACCCAACACACTATTGTCAGAATATCTAGCCAGTGTCTTGTACGGTCTCATGTAAAACTGGTGACACGCTGGTCATGAATAGCATTGTGTGATGTATGTATGGGCTGGAAATATGTTCTTAACCTATGTTTTGGAGGCAGTTGATAAACAACCCTGTCCAAGAATATGGATTTGTCTGGCTGCAAGGCTGGATTACAAGCAAAGAACAATGAAAGTACATTTACATATAATGTGAACAAAGTCATTAAGACAATGAAAAAAGCAAGTTGACCAGTGGATGAGGAAGACAGCATGGCATCTGCACACCCATGGGGAAGAAGAACTCGGTCTGGGGTGTACACGTCAAAAAAATGCTGGTTTACTGGACTATGAAAAGAAGAGGAAAGAACCCCTTAGTTATCCACCACTTAAGGGACCAAGGGGGCAGCACCCTCTGTGTCTATGAAGGGTGGATCCTCCTGTCTGAGAGGCTGGAGACACTGCAAATTTGGTGGGAGTGAGAAGGCTAATCAGGCCAAGATTGTAGCTTGCTAAAGTTATTTAGCCATTAGAAAGCATGTTATTTTTGTTTTGTTTGTAACCAGACCTGGCTGTTTTTCTTCTGCTTAGTATCATTTAAATCGGTGTTTTTTATTAATAGACTTATTTTCAGTTTTACTGTAAACCACCTCAGTGCTGTTATATGCATCCTCAGCCCTGTTGGCTGGTGTGTTTTCTGTCTCTTTGGAGACAACAGACTTGGTTAATTGCTGTGAGTGTCCAGGGAGAGGGACTGAATGCTGCAGAGAGGTAGATGCGTCTGGGGAACTCAGGAACTGGAGTTCACTGAATGTTACCTGCAAGGCAAGGTTTAGGCTGGCAGAGTATCGAGGAGTTTGCTGGTTAGGCAGACAGATTGGTATGGCAGGGAGCTGTCACACGGTTTAAGCTCCAGCAGAACTCTCTTGCTGAGGCTGAGAGGTTATATAGTGGCTTACGGTTCGGGCTCCCTGAAGAGAGCAATCTAAGTTGGGGAGGCTGTATGAATGTGTAGTAACTCCTCACTTAACGTTGTAGTTATGTTCCTGAAAAATGCAATTTTAAGAGAAACGATGTTAAGTGAATCCAGTTTCCCCATAAGAATTAATGTAAATAGGGGGGTTAGGTTTCAGGGAAATTTTTTTCACCAGACAAAAGACATTACATACATATACAATATAAATTTTAAATAATTTTAAACAAACAATGTAATACTGTACTCAACAATGATGATTGTGAAGCTTGGTTGAGGCAGGGGTTTAGCGGGGTTGGGGTACATGGGCTTGCCCGCTCTGCCCACCTGGCACTCCTGCTAGGGAGTGGGGTTGGGGCATGTGGGCTTGCCCCGTTCCACCAGCCCGGCGCTTCTGCCGGGGAGTGGGGGTCAGTAACTTATCTTCTAATGCTTAGTACATCTCTGGCCTCTCCCACCTATGCATCTCAAAGCACTGTGCAAATTTTAATTCCAAAAGACACCTGTCAAGCAGGTATTATCATTTACTGACAGGAAACTAAGAGGCAAATCACATAAAATCTGGGGCATTTCTCCTCACTTCTGGACCTCTAATTTGCCCACTCAACCATGCTTCCTTTGTCCACTCACCATCATATTTTAAAAGCAAACCCAAATCAGGTCAGGCATATTAAAAATTCTTTCTCTTGTATATAGGTAAAATTGTTTGTGATAATTTTAGCTGTGTGCATGAGTGCTGTGGAATTCCAGACTCCTTAATTGCTGTGCAATGATTGCAATAATACTGCTATATTATACTAGAGATATTATTTTACATGTGCTCTTTAGTATGTTCATGCATCACCATAATTTTGCAATATCAGCCAATGCACATTTGAAGTCAGTGGGTTTTCCACTGCCTTCAATGTATGTTGGATCAGGGTCTTTCTGAATAATGCAGGAAATAGGCATTTTTAAGATTATTAAACTATACTAATTCACACTCATGGTGTTATACCAATAAAATAAAAACCAGCAGGATCTTATTAAAGGGGAAAAGGCAAAATGCCACATTTATTGTGAATATAGAAAGAATCATAGTAAGCAGTTAGTTATAGCTATAACATTCCATTCCATTTCATATTTATTCACACATTCATTCATACACACACACACACACAGGTTCTGCAAGGTTGTTATCATAGTTACCAGCCTTAGAGTTGCTCATGCCAAGCCACTGGCCAGGACATGAGGAGGAAGCAGGACCTTGTCAGATGCTCATCTGTTGCTCCTGGAAGTTGGTTTGCAGAATCAGACCCCAAAGTTCTCACTTTCTAGAGTCCACTTTTATAGGAATTTCTTCCTATGCCAGTCTATGGGAATTGCTTCATCATGCTGTTGCTGAATCACTCAACAGATGGCACATTCCTGATGGCTCTGTGCTGCCAGATGTTATGTTGTTCTTTGGTTCTCCCATTCTTCAGGCTGTTGGGTGGATTCCGGTCTGCCCCCCCCTGGGGTCCTCTGGTTATTTCCACTTGACGCCTTCTTCAGCCGATGGACACTGGATTCTTAGGCTGGCACCTCCCTGATCATTCAGTTATTATCCACACCAAGCATCCATCCACATACATCCTCTATCTCTATTTTAATCACAATTGTTAACAAAGCGAGATGAATACAACAAAAGGGTGGGGAGTCTCTGGGTGCTGTTTCTGTTGTTACAGAGTATTGCTTTGAGTCTCTCTCTGTGTGAGTAGTTGCTGTTACAAAGAATTGCTTTGAGAACAGACTCTATCTTAGAATGTACTAACACAATTAGCAGCTTGCAAGTTTCACACACAGAGGGAGAGAAACAGTACCAAAAACCAAGAGACCTCTTAATTAGTAATACCCTGGAATTTAAACGATGGGGAATCAAACTCATTTGTGATTTTAATACAGAACTTCTTTAATATGATCCAACAATGGGATAGAAACCTTCCTTCTTCAGCAGAGAGATTGGCTCATTCTAGTGCATATTGGATAGGGTGACCAAATAGCAAGTGTGAAAAATCAGGATGGGGGTGGTGGGTAATAGGTGCCTATATAAGAAAAAGCCCCAAATATCAGGACTGTCCCTATAACATTGGGACATCTGGTCACCCTAAAACTGGATATTTGTCATGTAAATGAATAATCTTTTCAGAGCTGATTTTTCAGACCGTTTTTCTCTGTCCTCAGAAGATCGACTAATCTGTTTTCATCATGTTTGTAAATCTGGCATATTATAAACAGTTCCTCTCTCGGTTAAGATTATAGTGCCCTCCCCTCCTTAGAATGCTCTCAGGAGTAAATTTAAGAAACCAAGAAGCAGCAACAATAGCCTCTGGAGATATGTTCATAAATAGAAACCAGAATGTTTTCACAGAGTTTGCTGAATCAGGAAAAGAGAAAAATGTTTTGGATACACAGATTTATTTGAATTCCCTTGAACTTTTGTAGTGAGCCCCCCCAGTACAAACAAACACAGCCCCACAACCATACAGCTGGAAGCTTAGATCATTCAAGGTCAAATTTTGGTCCCAGTGAAGTCCACAGCAAATGGGCTTCAATGAGACCAAGTTTGGGCCTCCACTGAGGTGACTGCCGATCAGTAGGGCTGAATTGGCGCTTGCAGTAAATAGGCAACAACAAATGCCATATTGCATCTTTTAAGCCAGTGTGTCTAATGTCTGCTTATTAAGATTGTCCCAGAGATGCATGTTATGCAAAGCAGATTACAATATGCTCACTTCTTTCTGTATGTGGGCGAAGGGGAAGATAGTTCGGATGATTTTTCCAGACAGAAATGACTAATCAAGCAATAGTGAAAACAAAAGGCTTCGGGCCAATGAATTTGGCCCTCATTTTTTTAGGTAAGTGGGTAGTAGACTTGGCCAATGATTAGTTGAAAAGACATTTAACCCTCTTTAATAAATTGAACCCTCTTTATAATAAAATATTGGCCTTCAATGGAGAACTGTCATTAGAAAGAATGTAGGCAAAAAATCCAAAGGAATGCTGATCTGCAGAATGATTTCCAGCATGTCGTGTAACCCAGTGCAATAACTGTATGAAGGTTATACTAGGGTGATCATTTATTTTTATGGGAAGGAACTATTATGTGTTCCAGCTCATAGAGAAACCCTTTAGGCAATGCATTGCTCCTATTAGTATTGTTATTTATTTATTAGTTGTATTAGCATAGTGCCTAGGGGTCCTAGTCATGGACCAGGACCACGTTGTGCTGGGTGCTGTACAAACCCAGAACAAAAAAAGGGGGTCCTGCCCTAAGATCCCTCTAAGCTGCGCGGCCGCGCAACTGCCTATAAAGCTCCGCGCAGGGGCTCACGGCTGTGCATGGGAGATGCCTCTCCCCCAACATGGACCTGCCGTGGTGGTGAGAGGTGCCCCTTCCCGCCAGCCCTGGCACAGACTTGCCGCAGCGGGGGGAGAGGTACCCCTCCTCCATCCCCACCCCAGACTTGCCATGGCCAGGGAGAAAAGCCCCTCCCCTGGCCCGGCGCTGCCCAGGCCCACAGGAGATGCCGGGTAAAGGAGCCCCTCCCTTAGCCCATCCCAGGCCCACAGCTGGGGAGAGGCACCTTTACTCTGGCCCCAAGCTGCTGCGGTGAGAGAGTGCTGGGGGAGTCCTCTCTCCCCACCACAAATCCAGGGCAGCCTGCACCCCAAACCTCTCATCCCCGGCCCCACCCCAGAGCCTGCACCCCCCCCATACCCCAACCCTCTGCACCAGGCCTGAGCCCCCTCCTGCATCTTGAACCCCTCATCCCCGGCCCCACCCCAGAGCCCGCACCCCCCGTACTCCAACCCTCTGCCTCAGCCCTGAGCCCCCTCCCGCATCACAAACCCCTTGTGCCCGGCCCCACCCCAGAGCCTTCATCCCTAGCTGGAGCCCTCACCCCTTGCACCCAACCCTCTGCCACAGCCCTGAGCCCCCTCCTGCACCTTGAACCTCTCATTCCCAGCCCCACCCCAGAGCTTGCACCCCCTGCACCCCAAACCTCTGTCTCAGCCCTGAGCCCCCTCCCACACGCCAAAGCCCTCATCCCCAGCCCCACCTCAGAGCCCACACCCCCCCAGCCAGAGCCCTCCCCCCTCCCCCCACACCCAACCCTCTGCCCCAGCCCTGGGCCCCCTCCCACATTCCGAACCCCCTCGGCCCCACCCCCACCACATGAATTTTGTAACTTAACATAACAAAATTCATTCCACACATGGACCTAAAAAATTAGAGGGAACACTGGCCTCCTGCCCATCGCTCTACCTGCAACATGCCACCACGTTTTCCCTTTCCTCTGCCCCATCAGTTAGGACCTAGGAGTCTCAAACCACAGCAAATGACACCAGGCTGCCAGCTAGACCTTTTATACTGAAACTTACATTAGATTACCATTGGTTTCTAGTGCACAAATAACTGCGAATCCAAACTTGATTCCACTGCTTGGAATACATTTTGCGAACGCTTTCATGAAGTCAACATACAGAGCGACGCTATAGCTGTCACTCAGTTGTGTACATGGAGCTTTTCTTTTTAGGTCAGGCGCGATGCATCTGAAAGTCCATGTAAGGAGGACGCTGCTTTGCATTCCTGTTTGTGGCTCTCGGTGGCCACCAACAGTGCTTTTGTCAGTATAGCTTATACCCGTTCCCCACATGAAAAAAGCTCGACCAGCAAAAGCCCTTTTATGCTAGTATAATTGTATCTATACTAGAGCTCATGCTTGTCTAGAAATGTAAAAAAAAATAAAAATAAAAAAAAAAATCACACCATTAACAAGATTGCTATGCTGGCAAAAGTTTCTACTGTAGGCCTGGCTTTATTCTTACATTACCGTGGTTCCACGCCAGTACTAGTTTCATTAATTTTACCATCAGGGTAAAGCTCACCTGTGGAGGAAACAGAGCGTTTGGGTTGGGGGTTGGGGAGCAGTATGTGTGTGTCTACATTGCAAAAACGGACCTGGCAGCGGCAAGTCTCAGAGTCTTCAGACTCGGGCGCACAGGCCTTGCGCTATGGACTGTGCCACTTGGAGAGGCTCAAACCGGGGGAGGAGAGGATGGGTTTCCCGCGCGGGAACATCTCCACACACCCTAGCGTGAAGCCAGGTCTGCAGACGCTGGCTCTGAGACACGCTGCGGCTGGATTTTTTTTTTTTTTTTTGCAGCGTAGACATTCCCTATGAAGCTGTTGAACAAACTTTCCCAGGAACTAAAGCCCATCCCAAACCTCCCCACTTTCTATGCCAAGCGCAAGGTGCAGTTTTTCAACCTGCCTTTTCCAATATAAACACACTGCAGCGTGTACATTTTTTTTTAATCCCCAGACAAAACCCTACGAAACCAAAACTCTCCACTGCACACACAAATCTCCTTGGAGAGGATGCAAGAGAGAATGACCCACAGACGACAGATGTTAGACACATCGCTTAAGGCACTACTGGAAGGCACTCAGCTACGTTGGTGATGGGAGCAGTATAAGAACCTAAATAGAATAGAATATATTTCAGAGTAGCAACCGCGTTAGTCTTTATCAGCTAAAAGAACGAGGAGGACTTGTGGCACCTTAGAGACTAACAAATTTATTTGAGCATAAGCTTTCATGGGCTAAAACCCACTTCATCAGATGCATGCGGTGGAAAATACGGTAGGAAGAGATATACATATACACAGAGAACATGAAAAATGGGTGTTGCCATATCCACTATAATGAGAGTGATCAGTTAAGATGAGCTATTATCAGCAGGAGAAAAAAAACCTTTTGTAGTGATAATCAGGATGGCCCATTTCCAACAGTTGACAAGAAGGTGTGAGTAACAGTAGGGGGGGAAATAAACAGGGGGAAATAGTTTTGCTTTGATTCCTGTTTTCTTATCTTAATTTTCCCCATATAGTGTATTGATGCAGCAACTGATGAGGTTTTCCCTTTATACAATGCTACTGGGGGTAGATCATAGAATAAAAAGTCTTTACTCAGGCAAAATTCCCATCAATTTCAGAAATTCAGTATTAAGGCCTTCAGGACTTGGCTTGGTGAAATTAGAGATGAAAAAGACCTAGTAGGTTGTCTTCATCATCCTTTACTTAGATTATAAGGTCTTTGGGGCAGGGGCCATCTCTTTTGCTATGTGATTGTACAGCACGTACCACAATGGACTCCCATTGCACGGCTGGGGCTCCCACACGGTACCACAACATTAATAATAATAACATGAAAATAACAGCGGATTGTTCCCTGCAATATACTGCTTTGTCACTTTAGTTTTAAATATGTCTCTGACATGCTGTATTCATTCTTCATGACTGACTTGTTCCTCTAATGCATTTTGTTTTAAACTAACCATCTACCTACCAACTTGTTTGAATGTAAGTTTTAAAACCATGGAAAGCTTTGATAAGGAATCCTATTCAATATCAAGGAATTCTTGGCTCAGTAGGATCTTGAGAGGTACTGCTATATTGATCTGGTGATGTCTTTTTTCCCAGCAACACACAAATCATAAGACAGTATATGCAGTGGATGTACCTATTGGGCATAATAGGAAAAGAGAGACTCTGATCTCGCAGACTCTTCTGCTTGCTAGCCAACATGAACGGACTAAGAGGGTGAGGACTTTTTTTTGTAAACAAGGGGTAATGGAGTCTGTGTATGAGAAAAGGAGTCACCTTATTCCAAATTCAAGGGAAGCTGTGTTGCTCCTGATTCACAGACTTGAGCATGCAAGTGATTCACGTACTGTCACACAGCAGAGACAAATGCAGTCTGGCTCCAGCAAAACAGATGAGCCGAATAGTTCGTGAAAGTGCAGTATCACTGAGTAGGGTCATATATAAAGGAACAAACCTGGAATCTGGCATCAGAAGGTTCCTTTAAGTTGTACTTGCAATACAGTGAGTGATGACACTGCAGACAGAATAGCCAATTTAGTGACAGAACTGTCATTATTATAGTTTAACATTTACATTGCAGTAGTGCCATGCCAGGAATGGTGCAAATGTATAATCAATGGCAGCCCTTGCCCCAAAGAGCTTACAATCTAAAAGAGAAAGCCTCATGTGATAGTGAGAAGAATGTGTGCGCCTGCTGAGTTTGGCTGCCTTTTGCATCTAAGGGTCTGGGTTGAACTGATAAGAAAGGATAGGCCATAAAGCAAACACACAACACCAAGGTAGAACTCATTTTGAGCACTGAGGGCCACATTCAAAGGGGACTATCACTAGTCTGGAGAGTAAGTCTAGTTGGTGCAACTTACACCTTCTTCCAACACCCTAAAGGTGGCAATTTCAAAGCTGCCTGAGGAACATGGGTACCCAGTTCCCTTTAGAAATAATTGGCCATACAACTCTTTAGAAAAGTCTATTTTTCTTTCTCGCTCTCTTCTTTTCTCTAACTGTTCATTTATTTAGGAGGTTTTATCAGGTTTACAAATCCTTGCCATGTAAATATCAGAAACAAAACACAACTATAGTCATTACAACACTGTTTGTTTAGAGAAACATTATACAGTAATATAATCATCAGATCTCTGTATTTAACAGGATGTTACCACGGAACAGAGTGAACATCTGTACATAGTCCACGGCATAGAAAATTCTACCCTTAATGTTTAAGGCTTTGCTTATCCACAAGTTTGCAGCAACTTAATTAGGCCTTGTCTATATGGTTCTGAAACAGATTTAATTAAATGGCTGCAATCCTGGCATAGACACTCATTTTGGCTTATTTGAGTTTAGTTTAAACTAATTCCTAATTGACTTAGGCTATGTCTACACTATAGATGCAGTGTATGCTGACAGAAAGAGTTCTGCCAGCATAGGAACACCCCACCCTACCCCACCAACCGACATAAGCTGTGCTGACAGAAGCCGTTTTCTATGGGCACAGTTGCATCTATTATGCTGAGGGTTTGGTTGGCATAGCTCTGTCTTGGGGCGGGGGAGATGAGGGGTTTCACACCTCTGACTGTCATAGCTATGCTGATATATGTTTAAAGTGCCAACCAGGCCTTAAATCAAAATAAATGTCCACACAACCTTTTGCACAAGTTCATCTAAATCTGTTTAACATCACACCTTAAATTAAACTGGTCTAACTCTCTCAAGTAGACAGAGCTTAAAACTGATTTAGTTAAACCAAAAGAAGCCACTCTTAAACCAAAATCAGAATGCCTACACAGGGATTTGCACTGGTTATGCTAAAATGGTTTATCTTAAACCAGTTCCTAATCATCATCACCGCCATCATTCTTCCCATGTCATCAGATGCATCAGGCAGAAGTCAAATGGTACCTATCAGCCCTCTCCTGGGCTTGTTGTTCCAAGTCCTTTATATTCAGATGTAATTACGCTGCTTCAGCCATTATTGTGCTATGGCGTATGCACTAGTGTGCTAAGGAGGTTGGCCTCTCCAATATCTTGCCCTGGGGTCACTAAATAAATGCTTATTCAGGCAGCCTATTATTCTTAAAAGATGTCCCAGTTATGCCCCTCACTTCTTCTGTACTTCTTTGTAAATAGATGTGCCCATTCTCAGCCCTCTTCATTACTTATTCTATCAGGCCATTTACCTGGAATATTTTACACAGACCCCTGCATTGAAAGCTGTTCAATTTGCGATGGATGGACATATGAATTTTCCAGGACTGTGCTCTACAGAGGAGGATGCTCAGGTTGTTGCTTCTAAAGATCTTAAGATCTTACTGGTTTTGCTTATCACATTGGACATCCATACTATATTGTTTTTAAAATACAGCACTTGCTTTACCTATGCTGGCCTTTACATCCAACAATGATGCTACCCAGAAAAGTAACTTATTAACAGTTTTCAAGGCTTCACTTTCCACGTAGATAAAATCATTGGTAGGTAAATTAATTTTCATAACTTTCTTCTTTGATTTATTGATAATAAGACCTATTTGCTTGGCAGAATTTGTAAGATTATCTCTCTTTTGCTGCATATCTTCATAAAACTAATGTCATCTGCTAAATCTCCAGGCTCGCCTTTTTTCCCCTGCAGAGCCAGTTTCCAATCAACTCAAGATAAACTGTTATAAACCAGTTTTAAACTGATGTAAGAGTGTCCACCCAGCCTCCTGCACCAGTTTAGGCTTGTCTGTCTCGGAAAATTTACCGGCAGAACTACCCCAGTATAATTATACTGCTATAGCTATGCTGGTATAACTCACCATGTAGATGCTCCCTTTGGGGATTTTGAGTGCCTTTTTGGGGGGATTAGCTTAAACCACTTCCAAAGAGACATAAATGAAACCAAAAAAAAAGAAGGCATTCTAAATCCAGAAATGGAGTATCAACATGAGGAGTTATATCAGCATAGTTATGGTGGTATAAGTATACTGTTATAGTTCTGTCAATAAATTTCCCCAGGTAGACAAGCCCTTAGACTCCCTCTGCCCTCAGTGAGCCAAATTCAGAGGCGATAGTTATATTAACATCTAATCACTAATGTGGAACTTACACCTTACCTAAGAATATGGGTGGCTACGTCTGCACTACAAAGCTCGTCCGGGCCCCAGTATGGAAAAACCCCACATCTCTGACTGACACAGCTAGGCTGGTTTCAGAGTAGCAGCCATGCAAAAGCCCCTGTGTAGATCCAGCTTTCATCAGCAAAAGGTTTCAGAGTAGCAGCCGTGTTAGTCTGTATTCACAAAAAGAAAAGGAGTACTCGTGGCACCTTAGTCTCTAAGGTGCCACGAGTACTCCTTTTCTTTCTATCAGCAAAAGGGTCTTTTTGCCAATTGGGGAAGGTGGTTTAACTTTACCAGCAAAGGAACTCCTTTTGCTGGTAGAAGGTGCATCTCCACCAGCGGGCTAGATTGGTTCCGTTGTATTGGCAAAGCCTGTGTAATGTAGACTAGCTTGGGGCATCTGAGCTGCTGTTGCTCACACAAGGAGTCAGAAGAGGGGAATGTTGCAAAAAAAGCAATTAGCATGAGAATGTAAAGGAAGTGTCAGTTAAAGTAGCCCTCACCCTGTTCTAACTTACACATTCTTACACCTTGTTATGGCTCCTCAGTGTGCTGCAAAGGCAGGTCTACACTACAAAGCTTTGTGGGCACAGCTTTGTTGCTTAGGGGTGTGACAAAACCCACACATTCTGCGAACATCATTATGCTGCCAAAAACCCCAGTGTAGATGCAGCTAGGCTGACAGAAGATAAGGGCAGATAGACCTTTAGGGAGGAGGGGCTGTGGGACTGGGGTGAAAGAAGTAAACTTAAAAGGAGAGACAGACCCTCAGAAAGGAGGGGCTGGGCCCCGTTGAAACAGGAATGAAGACTTTGTAGGTATGAGTTCTATCTGGAAAGTCTTTGTGCAGGACTTAATAAACTGGATCCCAGAAGGGGAATGCTTTGAATATACGGACTGTGTGGACTTTTTAAGGGGAACTGATGCAGGCTTCAACAGAGCTATGCTGGCTAGAAGGGGGTGCTACAGGGCAGGTGCACCCTTTGACAACAAGACAGAAACAGGGTGGGGAAAGAGAGAGAGAGCACAGAAGTAGAGGGATGATTTGTCAGGAGGAGGTTAGCTAGATGGAAAGATGGAAAGATAAATGAAAGCAGAGGGGCCAACCCGCCCACCTACCTACACAGGGAGAGGGGTGAGTAGCAGGAGTGCAAACCCACTTATCTTGGGGACCTGAATATAGGGCTGTGTTTGAGCACTGGGTTTAATTCCCCCATATGTCCTTGTGCAGCCACACAGCCTGGGTAATGAGCCGGCCATCAGTGAACCTTTCACTGGTCCTTCACTTCCTGCTTATCCTTACATCTGAAATGCAGTCTCTTTGATAGGCCCTTAACTAAATGTTTGTGTACACAAGCCTTTAGGTTCCTGCATGCCAACCTAACTTTCGAAAATGGGAATTAGGCTCCTAAATCAGTTAGGCACATGAGAAAAAAATTATCCTCAATTAAGAGGACACTCTCTCTCCTATGTCCTTGTCCATCAGGGGAAAACATATGAGTGTTAGAAAAAAACATATCAACACAGGGAGAAAAGACTGACCCTGTTCATATTAGTTGCTATTGGATGGCTTCCTAGTATTGTTTCCATTTCCACTAGTAATGCTGAGTGCTACTATATATCAACTTGCTGGCTTAATACTTTCTTTTTGAAGGTGTTGCCATTCTATTTAATTAGCTGTTCTTTCTTTATTTCCTGCCTTCCTTTGGTTGTTTTTATTTCTTTTCTGTATCTCAAATTGTTGTCTATTTTTCTTCCATTCTCTCCTCTCCTCTCTTGCTCTGTGACCTGTAGGAACAATCTCCCCACACAGACAATGGCAGCTAAGCCATTAACAATTGGCTTAAATTCACTCAGCACGCTGGCTGTCTTTTAGAAATTGGGTGCATTATATTGTGTTGGCTTCTGGCAAGCTATCTGAATGTTTGTGGAATTGATCTCAAAAGCCTGCTGGTTGCCTGTTTGTGTTATCCTTAATGTTGTGTAATTTAACAAACAAAAGAGAAGAAATCAGAAGAAGCCCTATTTCCCAACACCAGATATGATTTCTGTCAAGGTCCTGAAAAAATTCAACAAGAAAGTCTTGTCAGACAAGGCAAACAAACTCACTGAAAAATCAATTGGTTCAGTGACACAGAAAGGAAATGGCAGCCTATGGCAAAATCAGTGAACAAGGAAGACAACAGAGTCTACCCCAGACAAGCGCTCAGACCATAAGAGTGTTTCAGAGGAGTAGCTAAAACTGGGGTATTTGCACAGGACTTCAGGCCTGAAAATACTGGTTAGTCTCTAAGGTGCCACAAGTACTCCTTTTCTTTGAGCTCCTACTGCCCCTCTAACTAACTAGCGAGCTGGCGCCTTATTTGTTTGCTATATTAGTTCATCTGTATTGATAGAAGTGGAGGTTGTCTGATATCCGAGGACAATTTCATGCATGGTGTAACTCCATTTAATGGAGTTGTCTCAAAGATGAATTTGGCTCTCTAGGTCTTGACAAGTCTGCATTTCACAGTGAATGAACACTAGATGGCGCATGTGCCAGAGAATTAGAATTCCTGAATTCTTCAATGCTATTCAAGCCTCAGCTTGGAAAGTGATCGTTACAGCCTTATGAAAAGAAAAAGGAGAAAAGTAAAGAAATGGTGATTTTGCCATTTGCTGTGTACATCCACTATCCATAATGCTCTCCCTATATTTTACTTCACTAAAAAAAAACCTCAGCTCTGTTTTACAGTCATTCACTGCCCCCCGCCTAGTAGAAACTAAGGTATGAAGTCAGAAATGTGACTGCATTTGACTGGAAGAGAGGCTGTTCTGTTTGAAAAACATCTCCTCGGGCAGACTCTCTCCCCAGACTTCCTTAAAACATCTTAACTGTCACCCCACCCAGCTCTTATCCCAAATTACGCAAGTTGAAACCATGCTATCGATATACTCTGGAACAAAGCATAAACAATTACAGTTATGGGCAGCTTGAGGTGAGCTCATTTGCCCGGTGATTTTGTCTCCTGCTGTTATTTTTCCTACAATGGGAAAACAACTTAATAGATTTATCAGAACTACCCCCCACCCCAACGCATAGAATGAACATTGTTCATCACAGACTACAGGGACTGACATGGGCAGGGGTGGGGGTGGGCATAATTTGCAGTACCTGACTCCAAAAATAGATGCTTGCTGTGATGAATGAGCTACTTAAACTGGCCACTCTTACACAGTTGAGTAATACCTTTGCTAATGAAGGCCCTGAATCAAGAAGACACTTAAGCACATGTGTGACTGGAAACACATGCGAGAGACAAGGTAGGGGAGGTGATATCTTTTAGTGGATGCTTTCAAGCTCCACAGAGCTGAACTCAAATGCAGTTTCTTGTGTCCTCAGGCTGGGGCAGAACAAAGCCAATTTTAAAAAGACAGTAACTCAACTCCGCTAAACAGAACAACGCCCCTCTTCTGCTTCCGCCCATACCCAATCGTAAAAAATAGACTGAAATAGCAAAGGTGGGTCCAGAACCTTTATTCTACAACTCGCATGATCGCAATCGGGAACCTGATCACTGTCTCTCTTCCTCCTAGTCCGATCGCATTCAGGGCTTGTCTTCACATACAGCACTAGAGCCAGGGCCGGCTCCAGGCACCAGCTTTCCAAGCATTGAGGCGGCATTGAGAATGGGGCGGCAGTCCGTGTCCCGCGGCGGGAATTCGGCGGCAGCTCCGCTGCTCTTCCCGCCGCGGCGGCCTTTGGGTGGCAGCTCCGACGCTCTTCTGGGCTCGGCGGCAATTCGGGGGCGGCTGCTTGGGGTGGCACCGATGCAGCTGCACTGTTGTAGCGCTTTAGTGAAGATACTACTACACCAACAGGAGAAATTCTTCTGTCAGTTAGTTAATCCACACCCCCAAGGGGCGGCAGCTACGTAAACGGGAGAAACTCTCCCATCAACATCGCGCTGTCTGCACGGGGGCGGGGCGCGTGCGGGGGTTAGGTCAGTATAACTATGTCTCTCAGAGGTGTGGATTTTTCGTAATTATACCGATTATAGGTGTGTAGTGTAGACCTGGCCTCAGTTGTAGCCCTGAGATCTGAATAACAGCCATGGAAGTCTCTGCTTGGATTCCTTGCCTGTTTGTCTGCCTAAAGATATGTCACATGGGTGGTTAAGGTGTCTTGGGCTCCTGGAAATCATTTCCCATTTGAAACACCTTTGTGTTTAAATAACAGGCACTTTCAGCCACTCTGAATAAGGCTCTGTGCAAAGATTCAGGAGAATTATTCCGGGGTCCTTTGGATGCTAAAACACTTTTCTTTCATAACATACATGTGCCCATAAGAAATCTCTTCAACCCAAAGCACTGGGCAATACTTATTCACCACAGGCTACTATTTGTATACCCTTTTCTGTTCCTTTCAATTATGGGGAAATTGACATCTTGTAACCAGTGCAAATGTATGAATAGCGTTATTATTTATTAGTCCTAGAGGTGTGTTTTTCTACAGATCATATCTGCACAAATAGGAATAATAATAATCTTTTTGGCTGATCGTGAATTGGCTTGGTTTTATTACTGAAGACCCTGGAACTTCTGAAGCAAGGTCCCTGTTTATTGCTTTTTTTTTTTTTTAAATAAATGATAGTAAAATGACCATCATGGCGGAAAAGCCCTCACTTTTTCCAGGCTGAGCTCCGTAAGGGCAGACTGTCATTCTGTCGTCCTTCTCCACCAGCGAAGGCTGTCTCTTGTTACAGCTTGGTGCCAAGCTATTTTAAGAGTCCCCTTTTATAGAATTAATTTCTTCTCATCTGAATTTAACAAAGGCTATTGCATTTGTTGACATTTTCTTTCACCGGTTTACTCTGTTCCACCAGAGCCCTCTCAATCCCAACTAGCATGCATAATTTATGGAATAACAGTGTCTGATATTAAGACATTACAGTGAGAGGCATGGTAGAAAACCCTAAAATAGCTAGATTAAGTGGATTAAGAGCAGACATAGAAAATATGCTGATTTCTCCACAAGAACTTTAAGTATGGACACATGCAATCTTTTCAGTGAAGTCCAGCGGCAATAGATAAAATCAGTGTTTGGGTTCATTAGTATTCATTGGTAACATACCAGCATTTCTCCAGGCTAATCATCAGACACAGAAAGCCATCCACAGGATCCACCTTGATAAAGGCTCTGGCAAAAACTGAGTGGAAGATGAAAACTAAAGTGAATGTAAAGAGATTCCATGAGTCAACCATGCCATGACTTGTAGTTTTGGCATCAGTCAAGCCACACTGCCAATGAGTTTCAGGATATTTGATGTTTGACTTAAAGCTCCAGCTCTTAGAGGCTGTTTCATTGGGGTGAGAATCCCAGCTTTCATTTTTAAAAAGAGGATGTTTTTTGCCCTTATGATTGTGCAGAAGCCTGAACGTGTGACCCAGCTGCACTCTGAAGGCTCAAAGCCCAAAGGGCAAATAAAAACAACTCAACATTGATTATTTTTTTTAAACTCTGGTGATTTGGGGTGGGGGAGAAGGAAGATGAGGGACTGATTCATGATTTTTAACATTTGGAGTTGGCAATACTGGATAAGCCAGTCCAGAGGATGAGGGATGTGGTGTTATACAAGCAATTTGGGGACTGTTGTGCAGTGGCTGTTGATGAGTCTGTGCTTCCATATGTTTCAAATGTGTTTACTGGCATTGCCCTATCAGCTATTTCAATAGTCCCAGAGTCACAGAGCATTCAAAGATTTAAGGCCAGAAGGGATCCTCTATTCTGACCCACAGGCCGTATAGAATTTCATCCAGATACCCCTGTATTGAGCCCAATAACATGTGTTTGGCTAAAACATATCTTCCTGCAAAGCATCTAGTCTGGATACAAAGACTTCAGGAGCTGGAGAATCAGTGCTTAATTTGTGCCAGGGTTTGCCAGGGCTGAGCCCCGTAGGGTGACCAGATGAAATGAAGAAAATATCGGGACACATGGGGGAAGCAAAAAAAAAAAAGAAAAGCGGCCAGAGTTGCTGAAGCAAATATAAAATTGGTTGGGACGTGGGACAAAGACCTAAAAATCGGGACAGTCCTGATTTTATCGGGATGTCTGATCACCCTAGAGCCCCGGCACCTCTAAATTTGGCAGTTCATAGGCCTGACACCGCTGGGCTTGCCACGTTACTTATGAAAGTAAAAAAATTGCTTGAGCCCCAGCACCTAGTTGCTTGAGCCCTGGCAGCTCTTTCATTACAAATTAAGCACTGTGGAGAATCTACCCCTTCCTCTGGTATTTTGTTGCAGTGGATAATCAGCTGTTAAAAATATGTGCCTTATTTCTAATTGGAATTTGTCTGGCTTTTCCAACTACTAGAAGTTCGAGTATGAGAAGGCATACCTATTAAGATAAAGTATGCCTACGGCCCTTGTTGAAGTAGAAGATATCAAAAAGTTTTGATGATTTGCAGAGAAAGCAACATCAGGAGCATCCATCAAGTGGTTCTGTATTTCACACTAGTGGCAACATAAATTTTATCATGAAGTCAGCCAAGTTGTCTAAGGTCAATATGAGTTCTTTAGCATCATTTGTCTCAAAGGTTGTTTTCATGGCATTTCTGTAGCCTTTTAAAATTGGGTGTTCCCCTCTGATGTTGAATTGACTCTCGGAAACGCAGTTTAAAACAAGTTTTGGACGCAGGTGCATGGAACAAAACCAGCATTGGTGGGGAATTCATTCTGGCTGCAAAAAGAAGATGGTGAGAGAAGTCTCCCTCATGAGGCATCATATGGAAGGAGGCCTGAACCAAAAAGCCAGGCCCGCACCCTTTTGGGGTATTTGAAATCCACACCCAGATCTGAATGTGAATTTTGTAAGTGTCTTCTAACTTTATAGTGGATTGAGCCAAAAACCTGGATCCAAATACTCCTAAATTTGGTGGCTTGGACTCATCTCTGATAATAGTTATCTAAATATCTTAGACGAAAGTATTCAAGTGGAGAATGAAAATCCTTTTCCCAGATTTACACCAAACCATCTTTTCCTTTTGTAGGAAGCTTGGCAGCTTTTGGTAAGGCCTTGAAAAAAGAATGTGTCAAGATCCAAACCAGGAATGAAAACGTTAATAACAGTAGGGGTGTTTTAAGTAAATCTGTACTTCAGTGAAGCACCTGATAAGTTAAATAAGAGCTGAAGAGCAGGCTTTGAAGATTCTGGGTGAGATTCTGTGCTGAGCCTGTAAAAGACACAGCACAGAACTCATAGCCCAGGGGAATGGCGGCCCGGGGCGGGGAGGGTGGCGGGGGGGAGAGGGGGCAGTAGGGCTACGGTGCCTTTAAGCCAGCTTTGTACTCTGCTGATCCTGGAGAGGCCCCTGGCATACTGCAGACAGCTATTTAAGTTGTGGCAGCCTCCTTGGGCAGCCTTATCAGCTGCCGTGCTGCCCAGAATCTCTGCAGTGCTGTGGTCTTGTCCTTGATGAGCCCTTCCTTCAACCAGCCTGAGCTGCTTGACCCCTCTGCCAGGGCTTGAGACTGTCTCAGAAGGCAGCCTTATTGCAGCTGTCATCCAGAGCGGGGTGCCTCCACCAAGCAGAATGGGGGTTTTTATGGCCCTTTGACACGACTCTGGCTCTTCTGTGTGGCAAAAAGGGGCTGAAGCAGGCGGAGTGAGGTCAGGAACTCACCCTATGTGCTTTGGCTAGTGTCAACCACAGACATTTTTTATCTTGGAATAAATATTTAAGTAGTAAGCACAGTCGGGAAAGTAACTGAAACACTTCCCTGATGGATTTTCTAACAGGTCAACCTATCCTAAATTCTCAATTACTAAGGGACAATCTTCACTCGTTGATTTACAGAGAGTTGGTTGTGGAAAGCAAATATAACTTTTTATGAGTGATGTACCTGAATATTTGGATGCTAATATCTAAATTGTATCATTAAATTTATTAATCATATTTAGGTTATTGCTGATTGTGTACTATATGTATTGTATTACTTTTAAACCAGTGTTTGTACTTTTGGCTAATTTAAGCACTATACCCAGATGTACAGAGACTCTTTTCTTAACCTATGGATTATATAATTTTAAAATTAGCGTTAATAAATTGTTTAAATTCAGCTTTGTCTTGTCAAACGTGTTAATGACCTGAAGATAACCCGCAGTGAGTTAACTATGGTAAAAACTCTAGTGTAGACAAGCCCATGGCAAGAGTTGCATACACATCTATGACTCAGCTCTGCAGACATTTCATATGCAGACATCCCATTGGCATTGAAAGGACTGATCTTGAAGTCCTTTCATAGGCAAAGTTCCCATTAATTTCAGTCATCCCCAATAGGAAACACGTAGGTTGACTTCAAAATTGGACCAATACTGGAAACAGAGCAGACCTAGGGACTAGATGTGTTGTTTACCTTGTTCCTCCTTATCTCTTGATCAGTCTATCAACTATCCATACATATGCTTATCTGAGATCCATTTTAAGAGTTTATGCTTGTTTTTCTAGTAATTCATCCAGCCCCCATCAACGTCAACCTGCAAGGGGTTTTGTCTCCTGCTTAGAAGACACAAGCCTACACACGCAATCTTCAAAACCCACTCTTCAGCTCTCATATACCTTGTCAAGTGCTTCATTGAAGCACAAATTTACAAAATACAGCTATATTAATCTTCTCATTCATTGTCATGAATGTGCCTATTCATCTTTTAAGGCTTTACCAAAAGCTATCTAGCGTCCTATAAAATGGGAAGATGGTTTGGTATAGATCGGAAAAAGGGATTTTTTTCATTTGCATGCTGACCTGTGCACATAATTAACACATGCCACATTACTTTAATTTTTCAAACAAACTTCTGGAAGCCAGCCAGCAAAAAGCACAAACTCAGATTTTACCAGCCTTTACAAAGACTGTTAGATGATTTACCAGTTCTTTCATTAACTATGGACTGTGAAAATACTTGTCCTGGATAAATTGCACATCAGGGTGCAGTATACGTACAACCCTTTAAGGTTTTGCTAATAAATGCATGAAAGTATTTGGGGAAAATATAGAAATATATAAACTGTTATACATAAACTCTTTTTAAAAAAAATCACTAAAGCAATAAAATGACTACGATTTTATGCTGGGATTTCTAACAATGTCCATGTTTCATAACTAAGAATCCAGCCTTTATTTTAAAGGCAAAAACTTATTCTAATTCCTCAGTAAATACTATATTTGACCAGAATAGCATTTTAGAAATCCAATGATGATAAGATCCTGGAAGCGTTTAATTATGACCCATTGAAATCAGTTTCATTGAATTTTTATTATTTTATAAAATTATAAAGAAGGGCACTAGATGGTGCTATCATTCTCTTTTTGAGCAATCAGTCTGTTGCTCAAGCTTTAAATATACACAGACACGATTACTGCTGCAAGTACAGTATTGCTAGCCCCAAGTGATCAAAAATCATGTTAGCCCCCCTACAATCATGAGATTGCTTTAAAAATCATGAAGTTAGATTAAAAATAATGATTTTTAAAAAATCTAAAAAATTTGGCTTTTATTTTGTCCCCCCTCTCCCCCCCCCTTTCTGGATTTTGAACCTTTAGGTTACACTATTAGGTCACATTTTCCAGCTTTCCTCCATATCCAAGAAACTAGAAACCAACTTGCTTATTTCTTTAAATGAAAGCTGAGATTCCCATGTAATCAGCTCATCCCTGGAGCAGAGGCTTTAAGACAAACATTAAATATCACAAGACTCACAATAAAAATCAGGAGAGCTGACAACACTACAAATGTATGCTTCAAAATACACTTGACTTTACTAAAAAGCACAAAGCTGATTGTATGAGCAGGGTGTTAATCGGCTAAGTAGCCTTTTAAATGAGTCAGATATTTGTGGCCTGATTCTTCACTCAGTTACACCAGCTTTACCCTGCTGTCCTTATGGTGCAGCAGAGTGGAGAATTAACACCCCCTTCCAGTTTATGCATTTGTGCAAATGTATCCGTGTAACAGAACTGATCTCGTGGCTAGGGACTCTTGGACTTTCCTCAGACCTGGCAAATAGCTCTTAGCAGGGTGCCAGGCTAATGGTATGTGGAACTCTGGTGGCGGGTAGGTATCCGGAAAGGCGGATGATATCTAAAAGAGGGCATGGCCCGTCATGGACCGTTCGGAGCCAAGTGACAGCAGTAATTAAACGCCATGCTAGCTCTGACTCAGAATAGGGTTAGTCCTTAGGAGTGCTCTCTTGGATGGTAACCTCTCAGATAGTATTCCCTCAGGATATGCAACAGCCTGTGGTGTGAGAAATGGACCCCAGCTGAAAAGTTTCGATCCGGATCGGAGCTTTCCACAACTGTGGTGCTGTTCTGGGTTGGAGCTTTGATTCAGGCCTATTTGGTATGCACAGTATCTCCCAGCTCCGTTCCTCCATCTGAGTTTGAAACTTGTGTAGACAACAACCAATGAAACAAACCTTTCTTTCTCATTTTGGTTTTGTTATATTCTTGGTAGTTAGTGACTTAAAAATAAGACCCAGGGTCTGATTCTCTACTGCCTTGCATCTTATGTAGGGATTTGCACCTGCAGGAAGGATCTGAAAGCCCACAAAAAAGTCAATGAGTCTTTCCACTGACTTCAATGGACCTTGTAGCTTGCAGGCCCAAAGTAAGAGTAACCTGGGTATAAAATACTAGCACTGGTTTGAGGGGAGAACTCTGATCTGGTAGCGTTTTACACAGGGGTAAATTAATATAAAAGGAGCATGCTTTAATAACAAAAAAGACAGGCAACAGAATTAATTTTTATGGTGTGGAGTGTTGGCAATAGAAAGATGAACCTTGTAGATGAACAAGAAAACTGACCGGAGAGGTCTAACTTGAATCGTGGGGACCGATCAGTTCTGCATTGCCATTTAAAGCAGCTCTCCTCTTTCATCCTGTCAGCCCCAAGAAGAAGGTGCTTTCAGGAAGGATGTTCTTCTGAGGAGTGTCTTCTCAGCCTTGCACCTGTTGCATCTTAAGTAGAGCTAATTCTTCTCTCAGACTTGGGATGGTGGATATCATCTTTGATATTTGGCTCTGCTTACATGGGAGAAATTCCCAATAACATTAAAGATAGTCTAAGCAGACAGGAAAGTTAAAGTGGAGAGCCACTGTGCCTGACCTGAGAGCAGAAATTTAGCCTAACAGTGCACCATCTCAGATAAGGAGCAGTTCAGCTTGTTAAATGGAAGCATATTTAGAGGAGGCTTTGCTGTGGAAAAGCCCACCTGCCATGGTAATAGTTACTTATAGAAAGTAGCTACCAGTAAAATAAAATAAATGATCCGCCCATAGCACCGAAAGGAAGTTTGGGAATATAGGCATTGCCAGACTAAACCAAACCTGACATCAGTCTAGTCCAGTATCACGTCCCTGAAAGTAACCAAGACCAGATATTTCAGAGAATGGTGTAAGAACTCCACAATAGGCAAATGTGGGATAATCAGCCCCCCTCCCCCACTTTAGGTTTGGTTTAAGCCTTGAAGCATGAGGTTTAATATCCCTTCAAAAATTGTTATAATTAATTATGATAATTATGGATATTCTTCTTATCCATATAAATGTCCAATCCCTTTTTGAAACTTGCTAAATTCTTGTCCTGAGTGACTTGCAAGGGAAATGAGTTCCACAGGTCTGAGTCACCTTGATTTGCCTTTCTACTTTTCTCCATCTGAAACTTCAAACAATTTTTTAGAAATTGAGATTGGGAGATAAAGAGGCACACCAAGGAGAAAGATGGGAGAAGTGAGATAGGAGAACGGAAGAGTAAAAGAAATGATAGATAGCTAATATCCTGCATTTATCTAGTGTCTTTCTTTCTGAAGGATCTCAACAGAATTTAGAAAGAAATTCATGTTAAAAAGTACAAATTAGAGTCAATTTGAGATTGAATGAAACCACCGGGCTGAAATGTAATGACTACTCATGCTTCTCTCAATTTTAAAGTGAATATAACTGAATGGGAAGTTTTTAGTGAGATTGCTTATTAAACTCAATTATTTCTACAGAAATTATTCATTAAAATATCAAGATTAAATAAATGAAATGTAATTATCATTTTAATATATGTGTTTAAAATATTCCCATTAAACAATTAGATACAATTCTGGTCAGTAACGACCTTTGCTATGAACATAGTTTATCATGATGAAGCCTGATCTGGCACTCCTTTTACACCCAGTGCCCAATCCTGCCCCTGCTGAAGCTGATGAGTTTTGTCATTGACTTCAGTGGGATTAGGACTAGGTCCCCAAAACAGCCAGGGCCAAATTCTCTGCTGGTGTAAATCAAGTGACTTAGTGAAGTAAATCTGGCCCCCATTTGGAAAGTTGAGTATGGGAGAAATGAAAGATTGGGCCCTAAAATGATAGCTAATGCATAATTTATTAAATAATTGAATTTATGAATAAACAACATACCAAATTATTATGAATCTCTCTGGCATTTTATTAACTAAAGTCTTAAAGCTGCTTTTCAGTGCTAACAGTTTGATCAGCTCACACTTTGCAATGGAGAATTGTAGTGTTCTTTTCCCTTAAGAAAAAAAATCCAAAATTTGGACTAAATTGTGTGCAATTGCATGAATCAATTAACAGTACAATCATTTTGTTATGAAAACGTAAACATTAATAGCCTGATGGGTCTTGTAAATGGAAATGAAGAACTTTAATTTAAACACCCCCTCACTTTCCCTTGAAGTACAAGAAAAACCTCTTTTTTTTTTCATTCGCCGTTACAATAACAGTTTTCCCCCTCTCACTTTAAAAAGGTAATAGAATTTAATCTAGAGAATTCTACACTGGGATAATCAACAGGCAACATATTTTGAAACAACCTAATGCAGGCTGAAATGAAGCGTTCTTCAACCAATGAACTCATCTCATAGGCCACGAGCTACCAAACAGAAAAGTCACATTTGACTACAGTCAGTGGTAGTCTCTTGCTGTTTTTTCTAAGTGTCTAACACTGATGCAAGAAACTCTCTGGATACTGTTGACTGTTATTGTGAACCAGCTGCAAATTTCTTAGGACTAGATGGGGCCTTTAAAAACAACCCTGAGCAAGGAACCCTGAAGGAGCCCCTGAAGACACTGTACGCCACAATTTCCTGGATGCTTCCTTTTGCTCCAGAGCAACTAATTAGCTTGTGTTATAGGCCAGCAGCAAATTATGGCCCCCCCCCAACACACCAGCTCAGATGAGTGCATTGTAGGAGGCACAGCGGCAGAGACATGGCTTCTGCTCAAGTGGAGAATAAAGTGAAGACGCATGCAGATCTAAGGTCCACGTAAGCCAGTGGTTCTCAACAAGGGGTATGTGTACCCCTGAGGGTACACAGTTCCAGGGGGTACATCAACTCCTCTAGATATTTGCCTAGTTTTACAACGGGTGACATAAAAAGCACTAGCAAAGTCAGTACACACTGAAATTTCACACAGACAATGACTTGTTTATGCTGCTCTACTTACTATACATTGAAATGTAAGTATAATATTTATATTCCAATTGATTTATTTTATAATTCTATGGTAAAAATGAGAAAGCCAGCAGTTTTTCAGTAATAGTGTGCTGTGATACTTTTGTATTCTTATGCCTGATTTTGTAAACAAGTAGTTCTTAAGTGAGGTGAAACTTGGGAGTATGCAAGACAAATCAGACTCCTGAAAGGGGTACAGTCGTCTGGAAAGGTTGAGAGCCACTGAGGTAGGCTGTATTGGAGCATAAGAGGGGTTCCTGCCAAATCACAACTGATAATGAATTCATGTAAAAAATGAGAGTAAATTTAATACTCGTATCAGACACGAGAGAAAAAATCCTGTGAGAATACATATGTGAGTAAGGCAAGTAGGATTTCGCCACAGGTGTGTGGATGCAGGTTTACCATTATCTGCAATGCCACAGGAAATGGATACACGTGGAGTTTCAGGCTCATTTGGGCTTTGTCTAAACAGGTTCACAGGGAACTTTGGAGGTGCTATCCTGTAGTCGTTCACATACGATAATCCCCCTGACCTTCATGTGAGTGTTTCTTAGAATGTTACTGGAAATGCCACACTTGGATGCTTGACCTAGACGTGTTTCCACACTGGAAACTTACTACCCTCCTACCCAGAATATACATAAGCTTATTATTGTAGGGTTGCTCTTTTCAGAGTTGCTTCTTATTAACTAGAACAAGACCGGTCCCCCTCAGTGCACACTGGAAGCACTGTGATTGCACAGGCTGTCAGTCAACACAGGGTTTGGTCCAGTGGGCGCTTTCCTTGGGCAATGACTGAAGGGACCACTCCAGCGTCAGGTGTAGGCAGGAGCAGGGGCGGCGAGTTATAGCTCCACGTGGTGCCTTGGCACCAGCAATATTCAGAGCCCAGGGGCCCAGCTCCACCGATATTTGGGGCCGGGTGTCCCCCCCCCCCCAGCTGCCCCCCGCGCCTCCCCCGAGTCCCCCCCCTCCCCCCGGGCGCCTCCCTGGGCCCTGGAGCAGAACGTCCCTGCCTCTTGTCTCTGCCATGCAGCTCCATGCTGCCTCTCTGCAGCAACTGCTGCCGCAGGGTCCTAGTGCCCCACAGCTCCACTGCCAGGGCAGACTGCCTGAGCCTGCCCTTCCCCCTCAGACCCTTCCCTTTTCCAGCAGGACCCTCCACCAGCACAGGGGGCCCCCCCGCCCGCAGTCACCGCTCCTGCCCCATGCTGGGCAAGGGGGCAGCCCCATCCCTCACCCCTAGTGAGGCTACAGTCAGGGGCAACAGCAGGGGAGGAGGTGCACGAAGCACCCGCGGCACCCACCACGGGGGAGGCGAGGGAGATTCCTGGACCCGAGAGGGGCCCTAGGAGCACATGCGGTGACAGTGGTGGGGGTGAGTGTGCTGCTGGGGGGGGGGGGGGGAAGGGGGCTCCTCCCCCAGAGCTCGCTGCTACCGGCAGGGAAAGGGCTGGTGGGAGTCCTCCTCTCTGGCCCCTGTCCTGAAGCAGCCTGCCTGCACCCCAAACTCATCCCCAGCCCTGCCCCACCCCAGAGCCCACACCCCCAGCCAGAGCCCTCACCCCTCCTGCACCCCAACCCTCTACCCCAGCCCTGAGCCCCCTCCAACACCACGAACCCCTCATCTCCAGTCCCAGCCAGAGCCCTCATCCCCCCACACCCCAACCCTCTGCCCCAGCCCTGAGCCCCCTCCAACACCACAAACCCCTCATCTCCAGTCCCAGCCAGAGCCCTCAGCCCCCCACACCCCAACCCTCTGCCCCAGCCCTGAGCCCCCTCCAACACCACAAACCCCTCATCTCCAGTCCCAGCCAGAGCCCTCATCCCCCCGCACCCTAACCCTCTGCCCAAGCCCAGAGCCCCTCCAACACCCCAAATCCTTCATCTCCAGCCCCAGACAGAGCCCTCACCCCTACACCCCACTCTTGCCCTGAGCCCCTCCCATACCCCAAACCCCTCATCTGCAGCCACACCCCACAGCCCTCACCCCTGCACCCCCTCCCATCCCCAAACTCCCTCCCAGAACCTGCACCCCCTCCCTCCACACCCCCTCCCACCTCCAAACTCCCTCCCAGAGCCTGCACCCCACTCCCCTGCCCCAGCCTAGGGCCTGCATCCCAGACCTCCTCCCCCACCCAAACTCTGCCTCCCATCTGCCCAAGGCTCTGGAACGGAGTTTGGGTGGGGGCGGGTTCTGGGCACCACCAAAATTTCTACAAACCCGCCACCCCTGGGCAGGTGGCATCCTTAAGCATAAAAGCTCTGTGTAAGCTCAAAAGCTTCTGTCTCTCATCAACAGAAACTGATCCAATCAAAGATATCACTTCACCCTTCTTGTCTCTCTAATATCCTGGGACTGACTGGCTACAACGACACTGCATACATGTCCTTAACAGTGTCCCTTTAATTCAATTTCCAGCATCGCCATACCTTGGTCTCCCTGCCTTCAATTCAGGGTTGTTAAAATTACAACCCCGCCAGTCAGGATTCCAAGGCAGAATTTCCATTACTTCCTAGGCAATTTTTAATCAGATCAAAGGGGAGATCAACAGAGGTAATAATCCTGGGTAAATAGTGTGTGTGCAGCCTTATAACTCTGGGACTGTTCAAGCCAAAAATCCAAATGCTTTAGTTATTCTAGCTTCATTAACACAACATTCCTTCTGCAGCCCGGCAAAGCAGCCAATTTTGTGGAGGGATTATGCCATTGGATTAAGCAGCCAGGAGGGATGTCTGTGGTCAACCTATTCCCTACATACTGTGCCGTGGTTGTGTCCAGGCCCCCAAGAGCAGCGGAGACCTAAACCTGCTTCAGTAGCCCTGTTTGTGGTCTGGCATAGCAGGGTGCTTGCAAAGAGGTTTCAAAATACTGGGTCACAAGGCACAACAGAGCGCAGCTGAGCTCCCTCCGAGGGGGTTGATCTCAGCACACCTCACCTGTCGAGCCGATCAGAAGAAAAACCCAGTGGAGAGATTTAAAGAGGCATTTGCCACCACGTCTCCCTCCCCCGAAATGTGGAAATCCTCTCCAGCCTGAAAACGTTTTTTTTTTTTTACTTTTTCTTTTTACACTTGGATCGTGGACACTAGGGGCTCCCTTCTGCTTGGAGAGAAGCTTTTCCTGACTTCTTTTTTCGCTTTTCTTCCCTCTGCAAAAAAATAAAAAAATAAAACAATGTGGAGTTAATTATCATATGTATATGTCAGCCTCAGGAAGGGGGCTGTACTTGGATATCCCATCAGAGCCAGAGTGACTTCGGGTTTCTTTTCTGTGTGTGTGTGTGCGCGTTGTTAAAGGGGTGGAAAGGACCTTGTGAAATAAAAGTACAGACACCAGCCCCTGCCAGCAGCAGAAGCAGCAGTCCCCAATCCAAACCAGAGCTTTGTGTTAAACCGGCTGGGGCAGCTGCTTTGCAAGATCCCAACTTCCATTCATTGAGCCAGCATCCAAAGGGGGCTGCGGTGCCGCTACTACCACCCCCCCGGACTTGGTGATTTCCAAACTTGGCAACCTTTTTCTCGATCGCATTCCCCCCCCCCTTTATTTTTCTCTCCCCACGAGGACACTGAACGATTTCAGACGAACACAAACGTCCTCTCGCCTCCCTCCGTCCCTCCCCTG
Source organism: Chelonia mydas (assembly GCF_015237465.2). Classification (NCBI taxonomy): domain Eukaryota; kingdom Metazoa; phylum Chordata; order Testudines; family Cheloniidae; genus Chelonia; species Chelonia mydas. The sequence goes on from NC_057854.1 coordinate 92,412,417, forward strand.
CTTTCCCCCGCCGGGAAGAAGTTTATACTGCAGCCACACCACCGCCTAAGCAAAGTCTGTCCACCAGCGACCGCCTCCCGCGAGCCCAGCCCGGGCAGCGCGCCCCTGCCGCTCCAGCGCCTGGATCGCCGCTTGGGGACCGCGTCTGCTGCCCCCCCAGATCATGCAGAACTACAAGTACGACAAAGCGATCGCCCCGGAGAGCAAGAACGGGGGCAGCCCTGCCCTGAACAACAACCCGGCCAAGAGCAGCAGCAAGAAAGGGCTGCTCATCTGCCTGGATCTCCTCTGCCTTCTCATGGGTGAGCGTCGCCGACCCGCAACTTTCCTCTCTCTCTCCTGTGGTTCATGCACTTTCTTGGGCAGCCCTCGCGGCTCTTTCTCGGCTGTCCCCCGCCCCCCCTTGCCGCTCGCTCTCTGCTGAAACTGAAAAGGAAGAGCTTTGGGGTTTGGTGTTTTTTTTTTTTTTTTTTTTTTTGCCTTTTGCAAATGCATCTGACTTGCTAACTTCTCCCCCCCCCCTTGCATTTTCCAGAGTTTTGCAGCTGCTGGCGGTCTCTTTTGCAAGAGCTCTTTTTGTCCCCCTACCTTCTCTCTTTTGCTCCTGTGCAGTCAGCTGTAGAGTCCCAGTCTGCCCGCCCTGTTTGAAAAATTATGCCAAAAAAAAAAAAAGAAAAAAAAAAAAGAGCGCTGCAAAGATTTGCTAGAGTGGCAGTTTACAAACCAAAGCCCCATCTCGGGAAGTTTGTTACAAAAGTAGGGACAAAGTTGTGAAGAGGTTGCTAAAGGCCACTGGGGCAATGAACGCGGCTTGGTTTGACTTTCGAAAGCCCCCTCCCTTCCCCCCTGTGAAAGCCACAGCGATGTATTGAAAACACATAGTAGTCCTGGTGTCAATCCAAATAAAATGGATGTCCCAGCAGTGAGCAGAGCTTCTGTCTGTCCTCAGTATGTAAACACAGCATCTCCCACCCTTGCTAGCTTTAGGAGCAGAGAGGGGAACAGGCATGGTTTTCATTTTGCTTGAGTCTAAACAATAGTTTGAAAGGTGCCATCGCAGATTTCGTCTGTTGGGAGCATGTAGTCTGTCCCTCTGCAAAATACAACAACTGCAGGCGGGAGGGGAAGCAGTGGTTACAGATTGGAGATAATGTGTGGTTTGTCCTACCAGGTTGTTGATGGCTTCAGGGTTTTAGTTTTTTTCAGACTACAGTGCAAGTATATCTCTGCAACTAAGCAAAAAGAGGAGAAACATAGTGGTCTTATGGGTGGACTTGGTTCTACACAGGTCAGTGTAAGAGGTTGAAAAGAGTGAGATACAGCAGTTGATATGCCACAGGGCTGACAACCACTCATCTCCCACAGTAGCGATGGACCTCATTAATCAAGAAACAGGAATGCTTCAAGTTCAGAAAACTCTCTGAAAGAGATCTGGCTAGGTCAGATTAAGTCAGGAGATTGATGAATTCACAGTTTTTACTTGTAATATATTTAGCTACCAGGCCTTGTTTTGATATGATGATAGAGGTTTCATAGAGAGATTACAATGATAAAGAAGCCAGGCCCTGCTTCCTCTTGAATCAGGCCAGGTTGTGCCATTAAAAGACCCCCAAGCTGGTGTAAACTGGCCCCATTCTACTGACTGCATTGGAGGTTCACCAGTTTACACCAGTGAGGATCTGACCATGTGCTGAGTAATCTGTGTTGATATTACCCAGTGCCATGACCTGCTGCATGTATATAACATGTTAAAAGCACTCTCACAATCATAATAATACCTCCCCAGTGTAAATTAATGCAAGGACAAGACATAATAAGTCACGCTTGTGAAAACAAACTCCTCCCGTTCCCCTCAGGCGCTGTATAGTTTGTAAATGCTGACTGAGATGCTGTGTCAAGCTGCTGGACTCCGAGACATTATTTCAGGAGGTGAAAGCCCTCTCTCATTACTCTATTATGTGTCATATGATGATTAACACTTAAACTCAGAGGATTCAGAACAAGCCTCTTAATCTCAGAAAGACTTTGTCAAATGCTCATTTTCCCTTACGGACTGTGTGGACACAGATAAGAATGTGTTAACTATTTGCAGTAACCCATCCCTGACTCATAAGGCAAACTCAAGAAAAGCATGGCACGTGTGTTTCGGTGGCTGTGAGGGGCTGGCGAAGGTGATTTTTTTTCTTAACCAAATAGAGACCAGATCCTACAGTCCTCCCAGGGAGAGTTTTGTTTCAGTGGAGTAGGATCAGGCTCCCTGCTTCTCTTCATACTCTCTTAGACACAAGTTCGTAATGCTGGAAAGTAGCACCACTAACTTTTCTGACAGCTGTAATGGACAGGAAAAAGAACCAATGGGGTAGGTTTTTAGGCTGATTTTTCCAAGCAGCAATTCCCTTCTTCCCACATAGGGAAAAAATGTGCATAGAAATGTATAAAATCCATGTGGCAAACATAGCGTAGAGACTGGAGAAAGCACTTGGGGTTTATTGCAGCTTCCTCCCCGCCTCCCCCCCACGCCGCCCCTCAAAATGATGTATCACAACACACTGTGCTGGCAACAAAAGAAAAAGGATATGGCTCTAAACAGTGTCCAGGGGGCACTGTGGTCTAGTGTATCAACCATATGGCTAGAAATCCCAGACCTGGGTTCCAATCCTGTTTCCAGTGCAGACTTGCTGTGTATCCTTGGGGAATTCAACTTTCTGCGCTTCAGTTATCGCATCTGAATAACCATACTTACTCCCCTTTTGTAAGCTTCAAAGGCAGCTACAGATGGAGATGGGTGCTGTGTAACAAACAACTAAACACATAAATGACTAAGCACATTTCATGAAGTTTAGAAACAGCTGAGAAGGAAACGATGGGCATTGTAGGTTACTTTTGGTTGTTGGGATACATCATTTGCTCTAGTCCAGCCTTCCCCTTCCCCCTCAAAGGTACAGACATCTCATTATATGTATTTACAGAATAAAAAATAACTATTTCCTTGAAGTATTGTGTGGGCACCGAAGAAAGTGATTTAAGACATCTTGTAGTAACATATCTAGAAATCTGTTGATTTGCTTTGCTAGAGAAACTCTGCTCTTGCATTTAAAGGAAAGTATAGTATTGTCAACAGTTTCTTTCCAAATACCTTGCATGCTGAAACATCTAGCATTTGAAAATAGTTATGTATAAGGTTGACTATCTAATTGACACATGCATGCAGGAAAAGTCGACTGGCTTCCAACAAATAAATTAATAACAGAAGCATGGGATTTTAATATTCTAGACACCACAGTCTTTAAAACAATTGTTTCTGCTTAGAGCACATTTTTCTGAAGACTGTCAGTTTGATTTAATTTTTGCGTAGTTTATTGATCATCTGGTCTCTATTACTAGGCACTAATATATTAAGAAGAGAGACATGGTTTTCTCTTTATATTCCCACAGGAATACAGACTAGTGCAGAAAGCTTAATCTTCTTGTATCTGGAAAAAATAAAACATTTGATATGCTCTATATAAAACTGATATAAGTAGAAAGATATAAACTAGCTTGACTTACCTCATTCTTCTAAACAGAAGGTTAAATTCCTGGTGAAATGATTCCTACAGGTCAAATCCTCCAACCCTTTACTCACGTGAGTTCTGTTGACTCTAACAGCACTCCTTGCATGAGCAAGTACTACTTGAATGAGTAAAGTTTTGCAGGCTGGATTCCTAAACCCTACAAGAATTATCTGACATATGTTACCAAAGCACCAATTTACAACTGATGTTAAAAATGGATAATGTATGCAGTGTAACTGCCCCTTTATGTTGTTTTATGCTGATTATTTCAGGTGAGAGCAGAAAGGGAATGGTGAATATTCTAGTATATCTGAGTAACATTTGAAAGTGAGAGCATAATTTGAACCGCTGAAGGAAGGAGTCTGAGTCTCGCTTAATCATGTGCAGATGCAGAGAGTTGGTAAAACGTAGTAAGACAATTATATAACCTGTAACCATGATGCCCGTGTGTGGAAGGTCTTTACAAATATACTCAAATTAATAATGATTTCAGGATTGTTGGGGGATTATTCTGTGACACAACTACCATGTGCAAATACAGTAACAAAGATCAGAAGTTATTAACTTCAAGGGAAGGAACTTTTCTGCTGACCAGCTGACAGAAGAAGAGTCATTACCATCTTAATATAATCTCATTTGTGGAAGAGAACCCAGTAAAATTTTGCAGTGTTCATGAGCTCTTGATTCCCATCTAATCTTCATTTATACCTTTGAGCTCTTTAGAAAAAGGCCTGTTTTAGTTCAGTTTGTCTCGTGTTCACTTGGTTTGTGATGCAAAGACGGTATTTCAGTGAAAGGAAATGTGATCTATTGGCAAAGATGGGAAAAATTTAAGAAGATGAGTGTTCAGTTGTTTAGTAAAATGAAGAGTAGTGACTCCTGTTCAGAACTATAATGAAAATAGTGATTTATTTAATGGTGGTGGGAGGCAGTAGTAAAGACACTGAGCCAGATTCTCAGCTGGTGCAAACCGTCAAAGGCCTGTTGAATTCAATGGACCTGTGCTGATTTATACCAGCTGAGAACCTGGTCCATAACATACAGAATGACAAGGAGACAAGTCCTTAGACTCTTCTGATTTGGAGGTAATTCATAAAAATAGTAAAAGTTTCCTTTTCATTTGCACTATTCTATGATGCCATATTTACTTCTACCAGGGATATGAGTAAATATTGGGGGAGGAGGGAAATATAAAATATTCTTAAAAATTTCCATTAAAAACATGCTTTCTCCACTATTAACTTTCCAGGAGTTAGTTCTGTACAGACTCCCTTCTGAGAGCAAAATTACCAGTGAGAAGGAGATTACCTAGACTTTTTTTTTCCCCCTAGATGTGAAACATTTATTCTGAGACAGCCCGATGGAAATAAGTACAGTAGCCTGTCTCAGGTGCTTCCTTTAACTTTAATCTAAATGTGAATAGTTACGGGAACCTAGTCCATCTTTCCACTCATCACTAAGTAAAATGTTTATCTTGATGTGCGGAGAATGGTAAACACTTAAAAGACTTAAAACACTTATACCTGCCTCTGCCACTACATGCATCTGAAGAAGTGGGTATTCACCTGCGAAAGCTTATGCTCCGATATGTCTGTTAGTCTATAAGGTGCCACAGGACTCTTTGCCACTTAAAAGAAGGAGTCACATCTTTATTACAGAGGGATCACTGGGAATAAACTAACTGAAAAGCTAGCAGGAAAGGGTTCATTTTACTGGCTGTCAATTAATTACAGGTTGAATGGATTAGACCTGGATGAAGATCTTTTGAAACAGACGAGGTTATGTGTCTTGCTTGTTTACACATTTACCTTTCGTTCCTTGTTATCAGAGTTCTAAAACTTTCTAAGCATGGGACTCTGAGTGAAATATATTTGAGTTGATTAAAGCTTATACAGACAACACCTCCATCAGTATTCAGTAACTCAGCCAGAGGTTAGGGGTCTATTACAGGACTGGGTGAGTGAGGTTCTGTGGCCTGCCATGTGCAGGAACCCAGATTAGCTTATCATGATGGTCCCTTCTGACCTTAAAGTCTATGAATCTATGAGTAATATGGATGATTTTAACCTTTATTTTTGGCTTTGAGCAATGTCCACAGATTTTATGTCAGCTTGATTCATTAACAGAAATAAGCACCTTACTTAGCTGGACTTTAAACTAGGTCATCTGAAAAACAACAACAACAAAAACCCCTCTCTGTCTCCTTCCTCATCACTCTGTTTAGAGAATAAGAGGATACTTCTTGAAATTGCTAGGACAGCAAGCAAGCCAGTTAAGAGTCCCTAGTCATGCATCCTCTTGGTTGTTTGTTGTGTTTCACCAGAAAATGATATACCCACAGGTCTGCCAGGAAGGAGTTAAATCTCTACAGTGCTCTAGCTACACAGTGAAATAGGAGCAAGCACTGCTTCACATTCAAAGAGTAAAGTGTAGGACAAGCATGCGGCTCTCTACCTCACTGTAGGAAAGATTTATAGCCAGGGAGGGAGAAGCCCCTGCTCTTGATGGGAGTGTCTAGCTCCACCTGCGTATTAAGCTCTGCCCAACAATCATATATTCCTTTATCTTTGCTGACAGTCTTTGACACTTCTCCTCCATGCACAGAGCAGCATTTGGCAGCAGTAATGCACGGCAAAAGGAAAGAGTGTCTGCTACCTGAAGCCCAGACACAGAAGCTAGCCAGAAATTCTGTGTAGGCAAACTGCCATTAGTTATGGCAGGAAGGATTACAGAATAACATAGTACCGTGGAGAGCTGAAGACTAGAGCATGTGCACTCAGGATAGGGTGAAAAAGCAACCAACACGCACACAGCCGTCCCTGGAGAGCAAACACAGGATATTCTCCACCTCATGTTAATATGCACTATGACTCTGAGGGCAAGTCTACACTACAAAATTAAGTCTACTTAAGTTACGTTGACATACAGCCACCACAGTAATTAAATCAATTTTTCATGTCCACACTACCCTTCTTCTCTCAGAGGTGTGCATCCTCACCAGGAGTGCATCCACTGATTTAGCTGACAGCTCTGGGCTGACAGCACCCCACAATGCCCCACGCTATCAGCTGCCATGGTCTGACAGCCAGAACAGTCAACGCAGTGTCTGCAGTGACACTGCCTTGACCTACCTACATTGACCGAAGCACCATGCCTATCACAGTGATGAAGTTATTACATTTGGCGGGAGCAACGTTGTAGTGTAGATGCTTTCAGAGTTACGTTGATGTAACTCTGTAGTGTAGACCAGGCCTCAGAGTGAAGGCCTCACTGCAGCCGTACCACTGACAGTAGCGTGACAGTACGACTGAGCAGCAGTGTTTTCCTGGAGAGTGGGACATATAGATCGAGGCAAACTAGTGGAGGAGGATCCATGTCCGGCTATTATACAGACTGAACTGATCCTTCATGAGGGAATGTCCTTGGCCAGGCAAGCTTGTAGATAGCCTGTTACTCCATCTACGGACTTGTGGACAAACTGGACCAGTTGCCTGGAGCATTGGTTGGGTGCAGGTGGTTGGGTAATGGGCCAGACAGATCTGCCTTCACACTTTGCCTCCTGCAAAGCAAAGGCCCCTTCCCCTATATCCTGTAGTTGGGCTGCATTGGAAGATGCCCAGACCATTGATGAATATAGGGTACTCTGCACAAAACAGCCTTTTTTGCTTGGCAGGGGACCTACATCAGGAAAGCTCTAACCAGCTGAACTTTGTCAGCCGGCACTCAGTCAAGCATCATTTCTATGGAAGCAGGGAGGACTCTGCCAGCAAGGACGATAGGGCAGATTTGGATCTTCAGGAACTTTTCTATAGCTCACACAGGTGCAGTGACTTTCCTAAAGTCCTAATGGTGCCACATGACAGGCAGATTTCATTTAGCCTACATGGTTGCTGGAATCCTGGAAGTCAAATGATAGACTCTCTTGAGTCTTGAGGCTTAGGTAGATTGATTTTTACACTGGACAGCTGTAAGCTTTAGACTGTTTTCTCTTATACTCTCAACTCACTATACTTCTCATTCCTCTGTCTGAACATAGCTTTAATTTTCTCCTTTACTGTCATCAGTCCAGGGCAATCATTACAGCAGACAATCGCTGCAGCTGGGAAATCTGGAAGCAACTGAGCGGCAGCCCCACTGAGCATTTAAAAATCTCTTCACTTTTCTCAAAGGACTCCATGTCTCTCTTTTATATATACATATAGTTTTAGACTGGTTTGATCCTAAATCTCACTTTAAAAAATAAACTTAAATATTATATTAGCAAAAATTTCAAATGCATACGTGAGCAAAGTATGTAATCTAGAAATTTGGGAACGAGTAATCTAGTAACTTTCTCTATGGGGAAAAAATGTACAAAATTCTGTTGCCTTCCAGTAAAGCATCAAGATTAAACTGATTAATTTGGGACTTTTAAAATCTCGTTTTATCACACATGACTGTAGGCAATTCAGATTTGATTTGGGTTGCCTTGATGTATGCCATTGTCTTAGTGGATGCCAGCCTCACTATATCTGAGAAGCTGATCATTTCATTTGTTTGAATTGTTTATAATGAAAATGACCTAGGCAGGTCTCAGTGTGAAGGTTGCTGAGAGGTATGGCAGAGGCTTGCTGTGAGGTTGTTGCAGTAAGATGTTATCCAAAACACTATGGGCATGCTGTTCATACCCTTGGTATTCCATTTAGTGTGTGCAAGATAGGTAGTTAGACACCTACATGCCCCCATCTGTGCCTGAAATGAATTGTGGGTGATTATTTGTGGCTGCAAAAAGGAAAGTTGAGTTAAGGTTCCTTTAAAAATTAGGGACTATGGCACTGCACTTGGCAAGCTCAATCCTCCATACTTCACTCACACGATACACCTGTGGAGTCAAAAGCAACAGCCTTCCCACCCTTTGGGTAGACTATCTTTATGTAAGTACAGTATAATTCCAGTTACCTGAATTCCCTGTATCTGAAAATCCTACTTATCCAAATCCCCAGTGTGTCCCCCAGGTAGCCCTACATTAGTTAATAGCACTTCCGGTTGTCTGAACGTCTGGTTATCTGAAAGTTTCGGATGTCCCCCAGGCATTTGGATAACTGGGAGTGTACTGTACATCCATAGCAGAGAACTGCAGACTGTTTTCAGTCTGACTGCAGCATGCTGTGCAGCTACCATTAGGGTTAAGTAAATATTGTGTACATAAATACATAGCTGCATGGTCTAGTGATAAGAGAAAGGGGAAAGACAGGGAACAGGGAATCTCCCATCCCCAAATAGAGCTTTCTGCCCTCACACAGAAGGATATTAGCGCAATGTTGCCAAATGTCATGATTTTATTTTGTGTCTGATGACTTTTCTTAAAGCTCCACTTCCCGCATTTATGTTACTGTGGAAGAATGTTGGCTTTTGTTTTCTAAAAAAAGTAGATTTCTAGCTCTTGTGGTTGTGTGGTGAAGCTTGAAAACATGACGCGGGTGAAAGCTAAAGGCTCAGAAAATGGATGGTAAATTAAAAGAGTCCAACATCTATTCATGTATTATAAATCTCATGATTTCTAAGCCAATCTCATGATTTTTGGAGCCTGACTCATGAATTTTGAATGCGTGGGGTTGGCAAGACCATAATACGCAGAGTCAGTGAGGGGCTCATTGAGTCCTCTATGTCTCACCCATCTGGAGGCTGCAGTAAGCCACATCCTTCATCTCTTCCTTGTGCACCTGAAACCTGCCTGCTTGAAGATTTGGGGCCTGAACCTATAAGTGCCCCAGGAATGGAATTGCCATTGAAGTCAGTGGGAATCCCATTTGTGGGACATCTTCACAGCTTGGACACAGGTAATACAAATAATAACAATAATAATGATAGCTTTTTCCTATAAGAGTTCTAACCTATCAGGAAGACTCATGTCCATCACTTTTAAACATGCCTTATATTTCTTTAATCCCATTCTCTTTTTATCTCCTGTCTCTCCTGCACCTTCTAGCATGCTAGAGCACTTAAGTGTCATTTTCCACATTTCATTGTATGTGATGCCCTAATTACAGCTGTGTGGTTTAATCAATAGAAGGAGCTTCTGAACTCCTGTGAAACTTCCTTCATGCTGAATAGGTAGACAGCTGCTGAAAAGAAGAGTTGAAGCATCTTTAAATAGCTTTTGATGGAAGGATCAGACTTGCAATAAGAGTAAGATAGTTCCCAAAAGAGTATATTTTAAAAGTATGGAAATTGCATTCATCCCAAAGAAATTAGGTGTATCAATGATTTCCACAAACTCCAACTCTGTCAAATTTTGTCCTTTATTTCATTGACAACAATGTCTTATTCTTTATTTTGTTGGGTGTTTTGGATGTTAGTTCTAACCAGACTAGTGGGAGAGAGGGCAATTATTTGTCTCCCCAAATCAATATTAACTATTAAACAACATGGTTTTGGCATATTTAATGTATTGAACTCCAGGTCCTGTGATGAGTTTGGTTCTCAAGATGGTTATAATATTTATGCCTTTTGTATTTGTATCACTGTGTTAAAATTGATCTAAATAATGTGTGTGTGTGAGAAAGTGGTTAATAAACTAGGAAGGAAACTTCCCCAATGGCAAAGAACTAACGTATGTGTTTAGTCTCAGATAAAACTAACAGCTCAAATAACCGAGGATCCAATTTTGCAGGCCACACTCTGGCTAAGCTCTCATTGATTTCAGCCATGCAAAGTACATCTTGACTGCAGAGTAACGTGGGCTGTTACTCAGGTGTTGTCCCTAATCCCCCTCCTGCCCATGCACAAAACCCGCTCACCTGGGTTTAGTGGCGGTTCAGCCTGAGATGGCCAGGCTGTCTGAGGCTGTCATAAAGCCCAAGTGAGGCTGTCAGGCAGGCTGGTAACCCTAAACCACCCGCTTTGCAGCGAAGATGCAGGCTAACTCCCTTGAGTGCTGATTGTCCTCTAATGCCGTCCCACAATTCACTGGGAAAGAATCATAGAGTGGCTCAGCTTACTGTAGCTCAGAGAACTATGGGATCTGTCCGTGGAAGCCCTAGCAACACACATGGAGGTGAGTGCATCCAGCCCTGAGGGCACAATAACGTGAGTTGGGTGTTGCACTGTGGCTATTCACACCAGTGCTGGGCTAACCTGAGTGCTGATCATCCAAGTTCACTCTGCAGTGAAGCCTTGCCCTTACTGAGGCCATGATCCGGCAAACACTAATTAATGCTTATGGGTAAACATGAGTAGGTCCACTAAAATTTAATGGAACTGTGCTTAGGGTTAAATGCATATGTAAGTGTTTGCAGGGTCAGGGCAGTAAAGACTGCAGGATCAGGAGTCACTTTTGTTTTATCAGTAACACCAATCGAAAAGAAGGCCTGTTCTTCCTTTCCCTAGATCAAACGGGAAGGCAGAGATTCGCTGGTTAGCAGCCTTGGGCGTTCCTCTCTTTCATGCAGTAAATGACAGGTTTTCTGACAGCTTGCTCCTTCGAAGGGTGGTAGTTGTGGATGCTTGCCACCACAAAAAGGAAGTGACAAAATGGTATCACACCTATATGTAACTAACCACAAAATGGTTTTATTGTAAACCTGTCAAAGTTACAGCTGTTTTGGAAAGTTTTTACAGCATTGCCCTAGGGTCTGATCATACCTGTGCTGAAGCTGGGACCACAGAATGCATATGAATTCCATCATCCATTGCATGATACACTTATTCAGAGTTTAGACATAATTGCATGACTTGAAATGTATTTGCCCAAACATTTAATTATAAAGAGAAAAACCAAACAGTGAATGTGGTGGAAGCATTTTCTTCTTCTTCAGTCTTTCTGATATTTTCAAAGTAATTACAACTCGGCATTTTGGATGTTACCCCACTTTCCTTAAACCCTCTTGCTGAGGTCAGTTCATGCTGTACGGAACTCATACAGAAGACGGCTCCAGTTATCTTTCCCACTGATGTTTACAGGAAAGTTTTCACTATAGTCAGTGTACAAGTGCAGTGTCCATAGCAACTGTCCAAGAACCCCAAACATTTCTTAGCAGCAGCAATCGAAAATCCGTGGCTTTTTTTAAAGCCCTAGCAAAAATATATTGCCCCGCTCCTTGTTTTTACACTGATATTTTCATAAGGGAAACCCTAGTTAAAAATATTTTATTACGACATTGTCTTTACTGATCCCCTGTTGAGTTCCTTTTAGTGGATCTCCCTGTGCATTTGTTTTCTGCAGCTGGTCTAATAGTTTGGGGCAGATTCTCAGCTGCTGTAAATCAGTGTCACTCCGTGGAAGTCAATAGAAATAGGACAGTTGACACCAGCTGAGGGTCGTGCACTGTGTGTTAAACAACAAGTTGATCCTATGATTACTTAAACCGTCAGGGTTTTTTATCTTCCTTGTGATGCATTATTTATTATTGTTTTTGGATCACAGAAGCACATAGAGTCTGCAATTGAAATCAGAGCCCCATTGTGCTAGGTGCTGTACAGAGGCATAATAAGAGACAGCCCTGGTCCCAAGGAGTTTAAATAGACAAGACAGACCAAGGATGGGGGGAAAAGGAAGGATTTTTATCCCTAGTTTTCAGGTGGGAAACTGAGGCACAGAGTTTTTTTTTAGGGAGGGTCACATTTTTAAAGGTATTTAGGTACCTAAAGATACAGAGAGGCACCTACTGGGATTTTCAAAAGTGTCTAGGCACCTAACTCACATGGGAACTAGGTGCCTAGGTGCTTTAGAAAATCCTACTGGGTCCCTAATACTTTGCCCAGAGTCACACAGGGAGTCTTGTGGCAGAAGACGGAATTAAACCCAGATCTCCCAAGTCCCAGTCCATTGCCTTAAACTTCGTCTCAAAGGAGGAATGCATATAACTCATGTTAATATTAATGGGAGTTCTGTGCATCTATCAGTAAGACACTAGACTGCTAGGACTTTGAAAATTAATGTTTGATTAACCGAACCTATTAAAGTTTAAGTGACCACAGTGTCATGTGTACTTCTCAAATAAGGGGAAATGAGTGTCGTGCCATCTGGCTACCTTTTGCATTTGGAACTGGCTCGTCCAAACCTGGAACAGAAGAGTTGTGGTGTGCCTTGATAAAAATATACATGAGACATCTGTTAAACAATGACACCTAGTACAAATGGTTAATCCTAAAGCGAAATGATTTACCAAAGTGTTATCCTACTTGTAATTGTCAAACTAACAAAAATCTTCCCGATTTGACTAGCCACAAAAGGCTATGCTTTTATTTTAGGGCCTAATCCTTACTTATACGAGCGTTTGCAGGATCAGGCCCTATATTCCATTCAAATATGTTAAGTAGGATAATAAAGTGGGTTTTTCTTAGTCAAGAAATCTTTGTCGCTTTCATATGCCCACAGAAGGAGTGCAGCTTTAGCACACAGCTGTCATTCTGGTGCAGTTTCCACAAAGCAGTTAAAAACCAAGGTAACAGCAACATTTTGAGTGAAGGGGCATGAAATGTGGAATAGGTTCAGTGTATTTCTGTGCCATTGTTGGAGTCCTATTCACTCTGAAGCTGAATAGTAGAGTGATTAGCATATGGGCAAGTTTCTAAAGCATTGGTCTGTACGTTTTTTCTTAAATGACAAGTTTTGTGGCATTTATTTTTCTGACTGAGTTGGCATGAATCTTTGACAAATACAAACCCATGAGAAAGTCAGATGGGGTTTTGGAGAAGGCCCATTTTGATAAAATCTGCACATTCAAGGTTACAAAGAAGCTTTCTAAAGACTGGGCTCTAAGGGCTGTTACAGAATGTATTCTGGGCACAAAGTTTTTTTTTAATTAGTAGATGGCTACAAATAGGATATGATACTGTTGACCATAGGTCCCAGTGGAGTCCCCTGCATGGATATAATTATGCCTTTAGAGACCCTGATAATGCTTGCGTTGAAGTCACTTGCAAAACTGCTGATTGTCTATCATTGGCAGTACAAAAAATCTGAGGTTGATAGGAGTCAAATGCCATTGAGAGCAAACTGTCTGCTTACAGAGAGGTTGATTAAAGTTGCAGGGCCTGAGTCTGATTTCAGACAGGCATAAGTTCTTTGGTTTATGCATCCGATGAAGTGAGCTGTAGCTCACGAAAGCTTATGCTCAAATAAATTTGTTACTCTCTAAGGTGCCACAAGTACTCCTTTTCTTTTTGCGAATACAGACTAACACGGCTGCTACTCTGAAACCTCTCATTTGACAGTTATGTGAAATCTTCAAATCAAGACAGGATGCCTTACTGGACCATATGCTTTAGTCAAATACAAGCTATCAGCTCAATATAGGGGTATCTGGATGAAATTCTGTGGCTTGTGTGTTATATGGGGGTCAGACTTGAGGACGTAAGTCTGTGAATGAAATCAGAGTCAAACCACGCATATCAGTGGAGCTGCGCCAGTCCCTCATAAGGGCCAGTTCTCAGTCAAGTGGTTTGAAAGTGTTCCCATTATAGCCCATTGTTTTAAGGGAATTATAACATGCCTTTGAAACTCTGCTGGGCTGAAGGGTAGATGACATATAATCAGGGGCATTTTTCCCCTGCAGTGTATATTGTAAAATAGTCTAGTGGGTTGAATTTACAGTCGAGTACAATAAATGAAAAGTAAAAACCTGTTTTGAATATTTTGAATATTGACTCTGTTACTGTCATTTGAAAGCATTTCCTACCCCATTATTCCATACTATGACACTGTGGCCTTCTATTGCCATCAAAAAGGTACGTTTAGACTAACCTATGATTTTTGATTAAGGGCATGAGCTAAATCCATAAAGGCCAGGGATATTCTAAGTAAGGGTTTGGAACCCAGTCCTGTTCCCATTGCAGTCAATGGCAAGAATCCCACTGACTTGGGTACTCTGGTTCTACTCTGCTTTTTAGAGTCATTTAATCTGTGCAACTGGGTGCAGTCTGCCGGCAGACCAGAATGGTAACATTTCTGCCCTCATTCTGCTAAGAGATAAATGCTTTCACAAGAGCGAGGCAGGGGAAATCAGGCTTTCAGTTCCTTATCTCACTTTGGTCTGCTCAGGTAAGGCTTTATCCAAAGCCTACTGAAGTCAAGAGAAAGAACCCTCCCGCATTGGCTTGAATGGGCTTTGGACCAGACCTGTATCAAGGGTCGGGGGGGGCGGGTCTCGAACAACTGGCTGGGTTCTGTTGTAGGGGTGTTGTAAAATCTAGGCGCTATGTAGAGAGTCACAACCTTCATTCATGCTGTGATGTTCAGGTTAGACACTTAAAGGCATTTGTGTGATGTAACAGTAAGTGGGAGTCTAAACTGCATCACTGGTACTAGTAGAAAGAGGCTGGATTCAGAAGTCAGCACAGGACAGAAACCAAGATATATTGGGGTTGTTTTTTAGGTAGATCAGATTTAAACATTTGGGTCTGAAACATTGAGCTCAGCATCATATTAACTCCAAGCCTCACAAGTACATTACGCTGCCGTGTTATTATGGATTTGTATTCTAGTAGTGCTAGTACCCCTCGTGCGCGGTGCAATACAAACACATAGCAAGAGACAGTCCCTGCCCCAAAGACACAAGTGAGAAAGGCAGGCTTGTTATCCTCATTTTTTCAGATGGGGCATAGAGGGTTTTAGTGATTTCCCTCAGGTGGTACAGGAAGTCTGTGGCAGGTCTGGGAATTGAATCTAAAACCTCCCTAGTCCCAGTCCCATAAGTCCATGCTTCCTCTCATGAAATGTGGAGTCTATGATTGTGCTTTCAGATGAGGAAAATACACTTTTTTTTTTTCCCTTTAAAATATCCAGGCTTTGGAGGACACACTGCATTTCAAGCTTTCTGGTGTGTCTTACCCTATATCATTTAAGGTTGATTAAAGGTATCATTTAGACTGGGGGAGAGGTGAGGGAAGGAATTTAGCTCTTCTGGTAGCAATTAATGATTAAAGAGTTGTTGGAAGTAATTTTGTAATACTTTCTTTTTTCTCTCTTTTAACTTGAAACCAGTTCCTTAGCAATGTACGTGCCCCAGCACTGAGGTTTTGAAAGCTATTACGGGACCACAAACCTGCTGGCGGCTCTTTCTGCTGCCAGGGCATCCGAGCATTAAAAAAAGCATTGGGGGTTCAATCTGAGGATATGCTGATTTGGAAAGAGAATACAAACAAAGAGGCTGTTCAGTGGAGAGGCTGAGGCTTGGCTTCTAAATTAGAGCAGTTTAGGATTGGTGAAGCATCCGCAGGACTAGAACGGTATGAGGTGGATGCAGGAAAGTATAAGACTTCCCAACACAGCATGGTTTTGTTTTCCAGGGGAGGGAATAAGCTGTAGGTGCTTGTCTCTTTTCCCTACCAGGGGGGAATCGCCAAAGGGGTGTGAATATAGTTTTGCCTTTTTATAATGGAGCGGGGAAAGATTCTCTTCCCACAAAGATAGGTGGATTTCTCTCCCTAGCATTTCTGGCTCCAGGAGTCCTGCTTGTGTCTCTGTCTGACTGCCCCTCAGTGCCGCCACAATCCCAGCACTCCACAATGAGCTGGTCAGAAAGGGCTATTTACTTCTGAAATCACAATCCCATCGCTGGTTGGCTAAGGAGACAGACATGGGGGAGAGTTGAGGAGGGAGCTACCAGAGATATTGTGGTATAAGGCATGATATAAATCAGTAGCCAGATCAGATAAAGGCGCAGAGTGGTCGGAGAAAAAAAATGGAGACGGAAGAGAAAGCACTGTACTCTGCCCCCAGTAATGAACTCTTACTTGGGCTGCAGGAGAGAGTAAAGAGCGGAGGACGAGAGATGGAGGGGCAAGGGTCTGCGTCCACGTTTGTCCATGTTCATAGGGCAACAGCTGAAGGTGGAGACTTGTGAGCTCTTTGGAGCAGGGACTGTCTTTTCATTGTATGTGTACTGCACCTAGTACAAAATAGCCCCAGCCCCCAACAGGGGCCTTTGAGTGCCACCACAATACAAACAAATAATACTCATATAAAAGGAGAGAGCTGCCTATAATGTCCCCATCCAACCAACTGGATATTTGGTTGTAATAGAGGAGAGCTGAAGGGTTTATGACCTTTCTCACATATTGTTTGTTGTTTTTGTATTTGTGGCCAGGATAAAACCATGCCCCATAACCTGCCAGTGAATAACAGAACTCAATATTTTGATGCTCTCTCTCTCTCTCTCCTATGATGGTATTAAGTTTTTCCCCAACTTGATTTTCCCATAAATTATCCAGGTAGAGATAACTGGCATAAAGACTCAAAGCTTTAAAACAATCCCAGTTAAGCAGATTAGCATGAGTACAAATGGAAGAAAACTTAAGTATCTACATGTCAAGCACAAGGAAGCAATAAAATGTCAGGTCCATATTTTCACTTCCTTAGTAGATCAAACTCTAGGTTGTAAAGTGATAACTGCATTTGGTTCGCAATATGAACATGCATGGTACAAAAACCACAACAGATATAAACCTGCATGTCCTAATAACAGGTATCTGGAACAAAAGGATTAAAAGGGACAGTGTCAACTATCCCATTTATGTCAGGTGGTTTTTTTTCCCCCCTTACTATTTAGGTGTTACAAATAACACCTAAAATGAGTGCAACCGAAAAAGATTAGCGTAGAAAAATATTTTCCTTTTCTTCCCCACCCCCACCCTCCCAGTTTGTTTACACTGTGTATCCAACTGCACAGGGAGTCTTGTCACTGACTTCAATGGATCCAGGATTTCTGCATATAGTCAGTTTCACTATTTTCCCTGTGCAGTCCTGCAATCTTGCTTCATATGAGTAGACCCCTGTGTGCCAGTCCTGCAATGCATTACTGGATTGGGGGCATTAGTCAATTTCTCCTCTTGTTTATGAGACACTTTCACACCCACAATAGGGAAGAAAAATATTTTTATTAACATAGAACAAAATGTGATTGTAAACCCACAAAAATTAGCAGGGGGTCTCAGTGGGAAACCTGAAATTACTTTTAAATCATTTCCCTGTATTGTTTTTGAAGTGAACTAGATTAAAGCTTCCCCTATCCCTTCAAAATCAAATGAATTGGAGCAGTGCAGCATGCCATTGTATTACCTTCCTGCCGTAGTGCATTATTATGGAACGTTTGACAGACTATTTAACATGTATGTTTAATATTAGGTTTAATAGAATAACAAATGTACCTCTGCAGAGCTCTGATTGATCTGCTGAATGGCATCTGAAACATTAAGCTCACTGCGTGTCCGAAGGAATATCCATAGCAACACTAATCAGTTGTTAGATATGTGTTATCATTTTCCCATTCTTTTGTTTCCTATCTTCCAATGGATTCCCACTATAGGCTTCCAGTACAGGAGGCCTCTTAGCTATGAGATGGGAACCAAATCCAAGATAGGCGTGAAAGTCCTTATGCTTTTTCATGGCTTATGGTTCGCGGAACAGCCTGGAAGGATAATAATGGCACAATCTATCAGCACATTGTTCTCAGGACTAAGAGCTTGCAAACAAGATGAGTCATTAGTTTTATGGTGCTTCTGCAAGTTGTTGGCTAATGCAGGATGCAGATGAAGACTGGCTATCAAAAGAATGCATTCAATCAAGGGACTGTAGAAGCGCTATACAAATCGTTAGAGAGTGTCAAGTAGAATAATTTTTACCTGGCAAACCAATCATTGTGATAAATTGGGGTATTTGAAAATCAGTTATTATTTTTAGCCCGTTCCGATGACTGTGGGTCAAGAGAGTGAACAATCCTTAAATATAGCTTTTTTGCACAGAATTGCAGTTCTAAGTTTCCTAAAAAATGTATAATGTAGAGGAATTTTTATATTTATGCACGTCACTTTTTTTTTCCCCCCCAAAAATTGCCACTTAGCCTATGAGTGAAGAATACCCTTTTAATAAGATCTCTTGAATTGCTGCACTTTTGCTTATTAATTTTTTCCAGGCTATGATTGGAAGGGTCAAATTCTGCATATATTCATATCATATACAATCACATGAAGGTCAAAGATGTCAGTGCAGCCCACTGTTGTATACACAGTCCTTTAGGCTTGATCCACAAATAATATGAATCTGTTATAGCTGCCAGCTGGAAGAATTAGTCTTTTATCTCTGGCTACAGAAGCTCATGCTTTAGTTGTGGAGGTCCTGGGTTCAATTGCCAGTGACATTCAAGAGGATAGCCTTTACAAAAGCGAAAATGACGACCCATGGAGTATTGGTAACATGGGTTGTTACGTTACTAGCATCTTCTACTTGACTTCAGCCATCCATCCCTGTCTTGCAATGATGTTTCCTTTTGTGGATCGAACAAAGCTGAGAACCAAATGAGGGAGAATTGAAAATTAGTTTAGAATTCGATTAGATCTGAGTTTCAAAACTTGGAGTTTGGGGGGCTCAGAGCTCACCACAAAGGGAACAGCAGTGACACTAACCAACCAGCTTTGAAGGCAGTTAATGCTCAGGAAGAAGGAGGATCCTTTGGTTAAAGATTGTAGTGTTTATAAAATAGATTCACTCCCTGAACACTCTCAGTCATGACTCAGTTTGTACGTGCCTGTCCGGTGGTGTGGGGAAGCAAAGAGACATAGCCTAGTGGGTGGGTAATGAGCAGTTTAATTCCAACCATCAAGATTAAAGATTAATATTAATTTTGCTCAGTTAAATTGGATTGTAGCATGATGCCTTCCAGTGATGGAAACTCATAATTATTTCATAATCATTAATTAATTCCTACATAGTTGCGAAACAACTGCCTCCATGCATCATGCTTCACTGAATGTTAGGTGGAGAATGCTTCTTTGTTAGTAATAGGAGTAACATGCATTCTTGGTAGGGGAGGTGGCACTTCAACATTGGAAAGTGCAGGAAGAAAGCAATTTGGTGCATATGATTGCGGGGGCCGGGGGGAGGGGGAGATTTTTCCAAACTAGTGTGATAGTGAGTGAAAAATGACACCATTTCCCATAGTGTTGAGGGCAACTGGTTGATCCTGTGCTAGGATTTTAGGTTGCTTTTAGGAAGGTGTTGACAGGGGAAATAATAGTGGGTTTGATATATACAGTAGCCTATTTGCCTCTGAAGATCTACACTGAAATTCTAATCAAGTCATAAAGGAAATGAGTTGCATTGTCACAACCTAGTTCCCAAGGGAGTGTTTGCCTACAGAAATAAAAACCTCTTCAAAGTATGGCACAACTGTGCTCATGAAAGAGAGCAATGAAAGCAATGAGAGTGAAATGACCTGGCTTGTATCAGATTTAGGGCCCTATCCTTCAGTTCTCATTCAGGCAAAACACCCAGCGACTGGGAAAAACATGAATTCCATGGGAGGCTTAGCCTGGGAAAAAACTGCGAGATCAGGCTTATTGGTTTGTGTCCTATTAGCAGAAAGCATGAGGAAGCTTGTTCAGTACTCTCCTACCATCTGTCATGGTAATAATATCTCCTTTCCCGAGCACCACGAAAGTTCACTACTTTAAAAAAAGTCAGCTAAAATCAGCATATGAAGTTTGGTGTGTGGGGTGCATAAGTCTTGACACTAACTACCTGTGAATCATCCAGCAGCATGTTAATTGGTACCCCTTAATAGATTAAGATCTGGCATCAAGTCTGCATGTAATTACAAGCCACACACAGAAAAGACATAGGCAGCTAATGAATTCTTGCCAAACCCGAGCTCAGTTTGTGAAGCTTTTGAAGTTTGCTGGTCTTTCAGCAGTTTATATAGTAAGCATATTGAAAAGCGTCAAATCTTTCCTTTTGACAGGATTTAATAAAGGTTAGTTTGTTGAATAACTAAGACCCTCCAAGTCCCAGTCTGAGGACTAAAGCATCTATTTGCTTATTTTTAAATGCGGCAGTGATTGGAAATGGAAGGCATTCCTAAGAATTCTCAGAGATCCTGTCTCTTAACAGGAGCCAGAAATATTCCTTTTTAAGAAAATAAACTATTTTTATTAGAAATCATTAAATAGTTTTAATGGTGTGGAAAAAAAATGCTTTCATGTAATTAGAATGCTTAAAATACTTGGCTGTGAAAAGATATTTAAAATGCATTCTCTGTATCTATACTAGGCTCAATGTTATAAGGTAGGTGGTAAAGGAGTTTGAGAATGTTACCGTCTGGGAAGGGAGTATACATTTTAATGAACTCCGGGAGCCGTATTGTGCAGTGCTGAATTCAGATGTTATTTGTGCTTTTCTCGTAGTTGCTGTGGCATTTGCTCAGTGCTTTGTTCCTGTGATTAGATTTCAGCATGAGCGCTTCTCCTCCTCTTTTCATGTCTAATTTTACAAAGGGAGTTGTTGTGGAGGAAAAACAATTTCCATGAAAACCTACGATTTTCAGGCAAACATACCAGGCTGATTTCATGGCAGTACCATGGTGAAGAGGAATAATGTTACTTGGCACTAAGCCCTTCAGAAAAAATGGAGAGAACAGTGAAGGCTTTGTCGAAATTTACCGCAATAAAGAAAAAGGGATTGCCATTCCCTTGGGCTTCTTTAACCTTTTTTCCCCAATTTATTCACACATTGCTTGACAGCAGGGCACTGCATTGTTACAAGAGATCTGAAAAGGGAAGTTGGGAATTATCCATTTTTGTGTTTAAAAGAACACTACGCACATTGTGTCCCTGGAGTACAAGTGAATAGCAGGCTAGCTGCTGCCTGCACCATTAGAATTAGGAAGAAACTTGGGCCTGATTTAAACTGTAATCGACGAAAACGTGTGCATAAACCAGCACATTACCTGCCTGCTTGCAGAAAGCAACTGGGCAAAGTATCAGCCCTTCAAATGCATTGCTATTGCCATTACAGTGTTGACTTCAGCTGCATTATGGTAGGAGCTAATTTGATAATGGTGGGAAATTGTGCCAAAGTGTAAGCTAAGATGACATAGTAACGGTCTAATGCTGCTCCTTGCTTACATGGAAGCCAGGGCCTGCATTTTTGAAAGCGGCTAGGATATTTTTAAGTGCCCAACTTGATACGCCTACTAGGGGCCTGATTTTCAGAATGTAGGTGCTCAGCAATTTCTAAATAACCAAACCCATCTAAGGTCCCTGCAGTTTGGGCACCCAAAAATGGAAGCACTCAAAATCCCTGGTTGCTTTTGAAAATCTCAACCCAAAGAATGTTGGGAATATAAATAATGTGCCAGGCAAATTTAGTTGCCTCAGAACCTTTCCACAGAGGGGGAGGAACGTCAGGGTGGCGATTCATCCTCCTCTGGTAATGGCTTTTGAGGGATTTTTCAGCCCTGTAGACAGTGGCTTTCCCTTTCACTGTAGGTTTTCCAGCTACTTCACACCAGTGTAATTGAAACCATGAAAGGTCTATCAGTTCACTGTGCTGTGGTTGTGTATGAACCTGTGTGCCACATGACAAATCCAGGAGACTTAGCACTTCTGTATTCCCAGTGAAACCAGGAGATTGAGGAGACCGAAACAGGATTTTCAAAGGTTTAAATTTCATTCCTAGTTAAAATGGCTCTAAGGGGACGTCTGATTTAGTTCTACGCTCCCTGTTATCCATTTCACAGTAGTCCATATCCTCAAGGCACTATGGTTGCTATGGGGATCTGGTTTACAGCATCCAGGCAAGATCCTCGCCTGAAGGAGAACATGGGTTGGTATGAGAAGAGAATGGGCAAAGATTGGGGGTGGGGTATTCAGAACAGGGCCCATAATCTCTGTGGGCAACTTGGTTCATCAGTCCTTACTCAGGAAAGCGCCCATGGACCTCAAAAAGGACTGAGTAAGGACCTCACTGCTGGCCTTTGGATAAGAAAGTGTTTATTTAGGCCTGGTCTACACACACAATAGCTATTTCAGTTACAGGTGTGATTTTTTTTAACTGATCAATGCAACCTCTAGTGTAGATACTGTTACTGTGGTATAAAGTTGTCTTATGACAATGTAGCTTATTCTCTTTCCTGAATGGTAATACGCTGTACTGATATAATCACCTTTATGCAAGTGTAATTGCATCCACACTGTGTGTGTTTGTGTGTACTGCTATAACAGCAACGTTAAACTGGTACATCTTCATTGCGTAGACAAAGCTTGTTAGGGTCTGATCAAAAGTTCATTAAGGTCAAACTCCTGTTGATGTGAATGGGCTTTTGACTGGTCCCTTAAACACCTGCCCTTTTCTCTTTGTTGTGTGCTGCATATTGCTTCTTGGACAGGTCTGTGGAAAATGTACCAACCCTTGATTATCTAGGGGGGGAAAAGCTTCACTTCCACTTAATCCTGGGAGTTGCATAATACTGTACCATTTATTCCTGGGGAACTTCCAAAAAAAAGTGTATTATCTATGCCAAATATAGCAAGAGGAAATAAATTATAAATAAAAAGTGATTAGCGAACTTTTAAATAGAAGGTCAAAAGGATTTTTTTGGACTACAGACTTTTAAAGCTTTCAGTACTTGTATTCAGTTACAGAGTTATATCCCTCCATTATTTATGCAGGTGGCCGCTGCTTCAAATCTGAAGAAGGTTTCTGCCTTTACAATAGGGTACATTGACAGAGCTGCATCAGAAAGCTCCTCATTGCAATCTTCAGTGCTACAAGCATGGGGCTTGTCTTATCCTGAGCAGGCTGGAAAGGGAAAGTTGCTCCAAAAACATGCTTAATTACAGCTGAAATGGTTGGATAGGAATCTCAGGGGGAGAGCAAACAAAGCTTGGGAGTAAAACAGATGAAACTGAAAATTTAATTTTAAAAAAGGCCACATATGGACAAGGTGAATTAGCTTTACTTTCATTTCAAAAAGCTTCTGCATTCATCCTTTCATTTTTCCCCCCAATTTATATGAAGTTTTGTGAACGTCAAAATGTGGACCTATGAAATTGCAGGGATGTTATAATGAATGTTGTATGAAAAGTAGCCAGGGGTTATAGCTTATGCTGTTTGAGGACAATGTGCTGAGAAATTGAGGCCACTGTGTGTTGTTTGCATATATATTAAGGGCAAGCTCCATCAGTCCCTATTCACAGGAATAATCCCATTAAATTTCAGCATATGTCACAACTGATGGAATATAGCTAATCCTGCCCCCTCTTCTTGCACCCAACTCACATTGACCTCAATAGCAGGATCTGGTCCATAATTACAATAAAAAGTCTCTGAATACTTGAGTTTGTTCATGATTCCTGTTTGTGTCAATGGGAGTAGTGTGTCTCAAGGAGAGAACAGATCCATTTACTCTTAAACCAGTTTAAAGAAGAGCTCCCAGGTTTCCTTGAAAGAATATAATTTGGGCTTTGTGGGATTCCTTCTTTCCCACCCTTACCGCCTTTGCCCCCCCCAGTTATGAACTTAATCATGGGATTCAAATCCAGAGGTCTTATGTGGTCTCAGACCCTTCCATTGGCATGACAAGTCATAGTAGAGCAATTTATACACAAACATGAAGTCATGATGAAGCAAAACTCATTCCAAAATTCCATTGACCAATATAGTAAGCTACATTCACTGCATTTATAACTGAAAACATAATCATCTCCTCAGTATATTTTTCACATGGTGTATTTGCCATGAGTATTGGAGACGTTGCAAACCCATTTTAAAACCATTTCCCATTCTAGCTGGGACATCCAAGGTCAGCTGTGTCATATCTGCCTATTTCTTCCAAATGTTCAGATTTATAGAGGCATCTTGTAAGCTCTTGACACTTTGGATTTTTACTGCATATCACATTTTATTTCTTGCTTTAGACCATCTAAAATGATGTCTTTGTTCCCGTTCATGTTGGGCTGCAGCTGGCTCTGGTTTAGCATTTATAATAGCTTTTGTATTCACCCTGTCTGACACTGGCTGTCCTGCCAGTCTGGCCTTTGTTTTACCACATGAACACAGAATTTTATATACACCTGGGAAGTGTGTCTTGGACAAGGACTTTTAATTCTTATTAGTGCATTTTTAGCCATTAAAAAAAAAGTGCACTTTAATATAAGCCTTTTTAAATACAGAACTGCATAGAACTCCCAAGAGGAACACCTGAGTTTACTGCTTGATATTTTCTTCTTGTGTCATTTTCTTTCTTTCTTTGTATGTGTTGTTTACCTCAGTAAATAGGTAACAGACACTTTTAAAAGCCTAGTCTTGCTCCCACCAAAATCAAAGGAAAACTCCCATTCATGTAATTTGGAACCGGACCTGGCACCTTAAGATCCCAATAGTAGACTGCTTAGACTTTGAATCAGAAAGAGTTTGATGGTGTTCTATCAAACCCTTCCGTGTGTGAGGATGATTTGCCATTTGTTTTAAATGTGTTTGCTGCCAAGATCTTTTCTATATAACCAGCCCGGAAAGCCCACACAGATAATCACTGTCAGGATCTGACCTTTTAGCAGTGTTATGCTTACAGATGTACCTCAAAATCCTGAAATTGTTCATTGCTGCTTTCCTGATAAATGCGTTTGACCAGTAGGTGGAGACATAGTTTACCTTGGGCCAGCAGTTCCCAAATTATTGGTTCATGTGTTACCTTCTTAAAAAAAATTGTTGTGAAGTGAATGGATGGAACATCAAGCTCAAGCACCACTAGTAAATTCCTGCCTTAGGCCTCTGCATTCCAGTGGGATTCTCTACACCCATGGTTTTCAACCTTTATTCATGTGCGGGCCCCTAAAATATTTCTAATGGAGGTGCAGATCCCTTTGGAAATCTTAGACCCCCAGGGGTCCGCGGTTCATAGGCTGAAAATCACTGCTCTACTCCAAACCACAGTCTCATTCACTTCAGAAGGAATACAATGTGCAGAAGGGTCATTACTAGCACATCTCATTGGGGCCATAAACATTACAGGGATGTGCATGCAGGAATTAAATATTCTTTCCTTCCAGGTTATTTGAAGCACACTGCAAGTATCATGTGGGGAAACAGAGAGATTAACGTTGCTCAGAAACCATGAATAACGAGCTCGTCGCAAATCATTAGACAGCAAGATTCACATCTTGATCACAGAGTGCTCTGCTTTCTCATTGCCACACCTCCAGGCTCTGTAGCAGACGATGGACTTGGCAGTCTGTCCATGCTTAAGTTAAGTTATGTCTCTGCCTATTGGCTTAAATGCAATTAATTATTGTAGAAAAAAAAGGTGAAATGAAATGCCACCCCTTTTGTAAGCAGGAGGGGCCCCAGACCAGACTAACACAGAAAGAAACAAAGGTTAGTGAGTTGTGTAGCAAAACCTGTTGTGAGTCGAAAATAAACTAAAGCCTGTATATTTTGGTTAAAATCAACATATGGTATCATATGACTTTTTCCATAGAGTTAAACAATCAAACTGAATAGCGAGTGATGACTTTCTATAGGATTTGGAGGATTCTAAAGCAGGTTTATGACCCACATTAAATTGAGTGGGGTTTTAGAGTCATTTTTATCCCTATTCATTTCTGTAGGACTTTTCCATAAGGGAAGTGGAACTGCTAATTGATTTGAATGGGGAGTTCTATTTAAAATGTGGATGGTAAAATTTGGCCACTTGTTAAAGAAATCAGATCAATTTCCATGTAGACAAGGACAGAGAGAGGTGTACGGGACTGCTGAAACCAAAGGAATAACAATTAAAAGAAGCAGCCCATTACAATAGGGAGCTAAAGTGATTTCATTTACTTTCAATAAGACACAAATATTAGTAATTTAGGCTGAGATTTCCATAGGAGTCTAAAGGAGGTAGGCACCCAAATTCATTGGGCGTTGGGCCTCTAACTGCCTCAGACTGCTTCCGAAATCCCAGCCTTAGGGCCCAATCCAACACCCACTGAAGTCAACAGGATCCTTTCCATTGACTTCAGTAGGCATTGGCTCAGGCTCCCTCTTTTTTTTTTTTTACTGTTGATAAAAATCCCACTGGTTTCATTGCTGTTGAAGCCCCTTGGGAAGGCTGGCATGGTAGGGTTCCCTGTGCTTGACATGGGGGAGGCATCTCAAGTCTTCTTATAAATATTTGTTTTCTAAATGAGCCATACTCAGAATATTTCACATTAGCAGCAGCAGCCAGGGCTAGTGCTTTCCTTGTCTGAAATGGCAATTCTTCTTTAAGAGCTGGGGAAAGTCTCAATAGGGGCCCATCTTAGTCTAATCTGGATTTTATCCAGCCTTCAAAATCGGAAGAAAAATTGTAAACCAAATAAGTTTTATACATTCCCAAGCCCAGCCATTAATTACTCTAAAAGGAACCCCTGTCACTTACATGTAACCCAAATATTTATACTCTATGTCCTGAGTGAGGAATCAGATACACCACACAGCCCCGCCGTATTATTCAAAGATCTTTTTCAACTATTAGGCTAGAACCCTAATGCAGTGAAACTTTAAAAACCTCCATGGGGTCTGAGCATCATAGACTCTAAAGCAAATACAGTGCAGAATACTTGTAGCAAAGGCTTAAGTAGCGATTCCTGACATTTAGCTGAGATGCCTGTGATGGGAAATATAATTCTTGATGACCTGTGATGTCTAGGGAGAGCAAAGAGTAAAGATTCTTTCAAGGATTTAAAAAAAAAAACCTTCAAAAAAGAGACTGTGTTTCATTTAGTGCAAAGGTGAACCTTTGGCTGGGAAGATCAGAGCTTCATGGCTGGGTCACCCCAGTAACACCTCCCACATGACTTTATCAATGGGTGGCCAATGAAAGCTTATCCTGTTTTTTTTAAAAAAAAATCTGCACAAGTGCTAGCTTTTCAAAGACTCCACGTTTCAAAGCATCTCAACACAGAATCCTTTCTTCAGCCTTTGATTTTATGCATGTTGGAAGCTGGTCAGTGAGTGCATGTTTTTTTTTTTTTTTCTGTACGTTGTTAGCATTCCCAGGAGGTATTGAAAATGAATTGAGTGTTGGGGAAAGGCATTAATAAACAGGGGAAGAGATATCTCTCCTCGATACTAGATTTCAAAACCTGAGTGGCCTCCAGGATAATTTATTAAATATAAAGGCAAATACATTTAAATCCTTTACTGAAATATCTTAGTGTAGGACACCAGCCGCGAGGGGTTAGAAAGTCGCTTTGACTTCCTCCCAACAAAAGCAACATAATTTTTCACTGCACAGCACCACGGAGTCCTGCAGTGCCTAACTGAATTCATTAATATCCACACCTGCTTCACACTGCATTTAGCAGAGGCTCGATCCAGCTTCAAATGAAGTCAACGGCTAAACTCCCATTGGTTTTAATGGTCCGGGATCAGGCCTCAAGAGATTTGTATTATGTTCATGGTTTGGAGCAGAGCCCTGTTGGGGAGCAGAGCATATCTAGTTCAGGGTGTGCGGTTGGAATTTCATTGTTATGTTATTACACCAGAAACTCTTTATATGACAACAGGGTAGAAAGATCGTCCTGCAGTTAAGAGACTGGACTAGGAATCCAAAAAAAAAAAAAAAAAAGCATTTATTTCCCAGCTCTGCCAAAACTCCCTGTGTAACCTTGGGCAAATTCCTTAATTGCTCTATGCCTCTGTTTCCCTATAGGTAAAATGGGGATAATAGCACTTCCCTACCTCACAGGGGTCTGGTGAGGGTAAATCTGTATGTGAATGCCTCAGGGACGGTCTACTCTATAGTGCTACATCTGCACAGCGACTAGTGAAGATGCTCTATGCCGAGGGGAGGCTTCTCTCCCGTCGGTCTAATTACTCCATCTCGGCGAGAAGCATAAGCTGTGTCAGTGGGAGAGACTCTCCTGCCGACATAGTGCCAGTGTGGACATTGCGAAACTTGCATTGCTGGGGGAGTGGTGGGAGGCTTTTTCATACCCTTGAGCGACATAAGTCAGATCGACTTAACCAGTAGTGTAGAACTGCCCTTAAGCAGTAGGGAAATATACGTTCTTGAAGCATTACAGTAAAGTCTGCCTGCCATTATCTAGGTGTCCAGAAGGGAACTGTCAGTACTAAAGAGGATGTGATCCCTTTGCGCTGTAGGGGTACTAGAGGACAGGTCTATTCATGTCAACCTTTCCCATAGAACTGAAAGCACAGGTCTCACCCCCTCCTTATTCCTGTCTGCCCCCCACCCCCATGGCCAGGGGTAAGGGGGCCGAGGCTGTGGCCGCGGCTCGGGGTGGGTCTGGGGCCAGGAGCAGTGCCACAGCCAGGGGCCGAGGCTGGAGGTGGGGACAGGAGCTGGGCTGTTGTTGGGGCTGGCAGCCGGGCCAGTGGCCAGGTGCAGCTCCGCTCCCAGCTTTGCCCCCAGCCTTGGCCCTGGCTCGGGAACATACCACGGCCAGCGTGAGAGGCTGGGGGCTGGTGTGGTGCCAGGAGCTGAGCTGAGCCATGCCAAAGCTGGGGCCAGGGCCAGGCGCAGGGCCAGGAGTCAGTTACTTGTCTGGGAGTGGGACTGGAGTGGAGAGGGGCTGGATGGCGTTCCCTCCCTGCCACTTTGGGGGCTGGCCTGGCCCTGCCATGCCCTGGCCATGCCATGCCCCCCCTCCCTGGTCTGTTCCTCCACACACCCCTGGGGTGAGGGGACGCCCCTCACTTTGGGGATCTCTGGCATAGATGAACATGAGCCATGGACAGAAGCACCAGGATAAATTGCTACCAGAGACCATTTTAGGATGGAGTGACATTCCACTGGTACAATCTATTGCCTACTACATGGATCAACCCATCACCTTGGTATGGACTCACCACCTGTCCCTGCTTTCTAGGGGCTGCCTCTTTGACTGCCATTACTTTTTAAACATTCTGAGGGCTCCTGCCATTGTCTTCTAGTGATGTTAAGGGATCATGGGGGATGGTAGCTTTTAAAAGTTGGGTGCCTTAACATGTTGTCCAAATCTTGAATTTGGACACACAAATCAGTTCGTAAGGGCACAGTATGTACGTTTATGGGAAAGTGTCAATATGAGCATCCAAAATGCAAAATGTCTTATTAAGATGCCACAGATGAAAATTGGACTTGCCTTTTTATTCTCCTTATGGCACTAGTACAGGAAAAGTGATGGGGCCAAACTTTTCTCTCCTGCTGTAACTTCATTGATTTAACTCCATTGTTTGTCACCGTCCATGACTCTTACCTTGTCTTTCTGATAGACAATTGCAGCCTCTCTAATCTGGAAGTTTTTAACTCCCTGGTGAATATTCCAGTGTAAATGAAAGCGGAATCAGGAACATCTCTATAAGGAACCCTGAAGGGACCTTTCCTTTTGTTCCTTTACTGAGTTCTTTTTCATTCATAGCATTTTCTGCAAAATCCTTTCTCCAAATAGCTTCTGGTACTAGTACAGGCTTCCCCATGTTGCAGTCTCAGTGCTAATCATTGCCAGAAAGCGTGAGAGTGCCTGAAAGTGTGAGTGGTGACAGTCACTGAGACAATCTGTGCTCAGAGAGATAATCTTTTCAAAGAAGGGCCATCTTTAGCAGGGTATCTGGCAGCACATTCTTTATTACAAGAGTGGTGCCTTCTGTCACTTGGATAATAACCTTTGAAAGAACAGCCTCTAGCCCACAGTCTAGGGTATATTATGTCTTCTAAGCAATATCCGTTCAGCTATTGAGGATATGTTTATGCTTCTCTTGTAAAAAAAGAGAAAAAAAAGAAAAAAAGAAAAGAAGGGAATCTGAGGTTACTGTTTGCTGGAAAAATGTCAAGACTCTATTGGCAATATCCCACTAAACCACAAGTTTGTAGGAGAGAAAACAAAACCATTGGATTTTTCTAAACTATGTCTATGCGCATTTTAAGAAAATATACACAATGTATGCCACTTATGCTCTTATTATAGCTGTGGCAATCAAACATATGATTGAACACACAGAAATACTACAACCTCATGCTGTTCAATGAATGAAGGGAAAACAAATCTTTATTATTCCTGGGTTCATATAGTACACAGAAACACTATTGTTCTTTCTTTCTTTCTTTCTTTCTTTTTTTCTTTCTTTCTTTCTTAGCTTTCAGATGTGTTTCATTGTCTGTGGAAACATGTGTTTTACAGACCTGTCATATGAAAGCTATTAAAAAGAAAAACTGGAGAAATAACAATAAGCCATGTAACTGTGGTATGTCTACTCCCCAAGTTCAACTGTTACGCTGCTGTTTCAAGTGGTGGTGAAACTGGATCACACCAAACAGCGTTAGCTTTTTGGGTGCAGTTTTTCATCAGGATACTCTGGATCTTTAAAGAAGGTTATTAATATCATATTGCCGGCTTAAGAGATACCTTTCAGAGCCAAACTGGCTAGGTTTCAAAACTCTTGGAGAGTGGAATGAAGATGAGCTGGATCCACATGAGATGTCCAATTTTATTTGCAAAGCCTGAGATGAGTTGACAAGAGGAATAGTTCTGAGACATTTATTCACTATTTCATTAGTGTCTTGGAAAACAGACAGCCCATTGCAGGCAGTCTGTGTGTTTAATATTACCAGCTCCTTATATTCTTAAAGAAAATCACACACACAATAACCCAGAACATTGTGCCAAATTGTGGTCTCGGCTATATTTGAGAAACTGAGATCAGAATTCAGCTCTGTGTGTGTGTGTGTGTGTGTGTGTGTGTGTGTGTGTGTGTGTGTGTGTGTGTGTGTGTGTGTGTGTGTGTGTGTGTGTGAGATCTTTTTCAGAGTACAGTTATACATTTCACATTGTGAATCATTTATTTAAGGCAATCAGCAAAAAGTAATAACTTGTGGATTAGAAAAATCTGTTAAAACAGAATGAAGGAACTCCAAAACGGATTACAAAAATGTAAGCAGCTTAACTTGTTTACACACAAATTGATAACATTTTTAAAATGAGCCTTTGATTTTACCTTTCTGGACAAAATCCTTCACTAATTACAGGATAGCTGTTTATGACAGCAGTAAAACTGCTCTAGGCAAATCATGTGAAAACCAAGAAGCAACATTTCTTAATTTAAGAGAAAAAATCTGATAATTTTAAAGTTGTAGGAGTGTAAATAAGAACTCAGACATTTAACCCAGTTAGTGGTCAATAAATATTCCATGACACTTTTTGCAACAGTAGGGCGAGCAGTCTTCGTGTTTTAGCCAAATGCCAACTTGGATAACTACATTACCTAAATGCTATCCTCCGTAGTTTCAGTCAAACATTGTTTTTTGTTGCTCTTTGCGTCATGTCCCAAACTGTTGAGTAGTGTTGCTGCATTCTTAAATTGTTTTTTGCTTTACCTCAGTGGGGTATCATTTCAGAGACGGAAGAAGATTTTCCTATATGTGTAGTTGTAAATCACTTTGAAAGGGTTACAAAGAGCTTTTGGATCAAATGTACTGATCCTCCTCTTATTGAAGTCAACAGCAAAACACTTGATGAAACCAAGGCACATAGACGACTTAAGTGGCCTGCCCATACTCATCCAGGATCAGCAACAAAACTGGGAAAGATTCCCAATCCTCTACTCTAACTTCTAGACAATGCTACATTCCTCTGAAATAGCATTATTATTGCTTATTATTGAATTATACTAGTGCAACAAATCTAAGTTTTATTATCTTGTACCATAACCAGTTTATATTGGTCTGTGACCATATATTGTACATCTGGTTTGAAGTTCCAGCTACAGTGTGGAAATTAAGGTCTTTAAAGCTGTTTTTAAAACATATTTCTCATGGTCGCACCCAGTAGGATCTGATGTGGTTTCACCAGCTATTCTGGATGGTTGGATAGATGCTGTGTTTGACCAGCATTCAAAAAGTGTTCAAAGAAAGATTGCTCTTATGATGTTTATATCCTTTGTCCACATTGGTGAGGCAAACTGTGGTGGAACCCCTTTAAGACAAAGAGGTATATTAACCATGGAAGTGCAATTTTGTTTTGTTTTTAAACACTGTATTGAAGCCTGTGTAGATGGGGCTTGGCCTGGTTCAATATGGCAGGAAAAGCATGATCTGATATTTGATAGTTTGCTGTTTGTTTATTCAGTAACTCCTCCTACAGTCCTGCTGAACTCAGCTTCCATCACGTCATGTCAGAGAGACATTTTGGTGCTCTGGTCACAGTACATAATAACATAAGAACGGCCATACTGGGTCAGACCAAAGGTCCCTCAAGCCCGGTATCCTGTCCTCTGACAGTGGCCAATGGCAGGTGCCCCAAAGGGAATGAACAGACAGGTTATCATCAAGTGATCCATGCCCTGTCACCCAATCCCAGCTTCTGGCAAACAGAGGCTAGGGACACCATTCCTGCCCATCCTGCCTAATAGCCATTGATGGACCTATCTTCCATGAATCTATCTAGCTCCCTTTTGAACTCCGTTATAGTATTGGCCTTCACAATACCCTCTGGCAAGGAGTTCCAGGCGCTCTGTGGGGAATACTGTCATATTTTTTTCCATGATTTCTTGCAGCGGGGATGCTGTTGGCATTCATTCCTGTAAGTTAATATTTGCAGTGTGCAAGGCTTCACTAGGAGCGTGCAGCATTTACATCTGATAACCACAGCAGAATAGGTACTTTCCCCGAGGAGAAACTTAATAAAACAGTTCCCAACACTGTGCACTTTGGAAACTTATTAGGAAAAAAAGAAAAGCATCATCAAAGGGGTGGTGAATTGGGGAGGGCTCTTTGTTGCTTTTTGTTCGTATTTGTCCAAGTTACTGATGTTTTTCTTTTGTGTTGTTCTCTCTTGTTTGTCTTTTCTCTCCCCCAGCTGGTCTGCCCTTTCTGATCATTGAAACCAGCACAATCCAGCCGTACCAAAGGGGGTTTTACTGCAACGACGAGAGTATCAAGTACCCTTTGAAAACGGGCGAGACGATTAACGACGCTGTGCTGTGTGCTGCAGGGATTCTCATTGCCATCCTTGCTGTAAGTAAAATCGGTCACGCTCTTCTGCCCCTCTCTGACAGGACTGTATGTTTGTGTCGTCCCCTAAGCAGGTAATGCTGACAGGGCCCTATTGACACTCCCAGACAGCGTGTCAATCAACGCAAAAAAACTATTAGAAAATCTCTGCTCAGCAATTAATTTATAAGGATTGGGAGTTAGGACTGTGCCTGGAACAAGTTAAAAAATCTACTGCAACAGCAACAAAGACAAGATGGTGTTGGTAATAGGATATGAAGCCTTTCACCTCTGGGTCAGTTGTTCAAAATCAGTCCAGGTTAGTGACTGAAACTCATTACCATCCAAAGACAGTCTGGTGTCCGTGGTGAAATTAACCAGTTAATAATTTGGTGGGTAGCTGGGGGTTGATTTGCTTAGTTTGTGGCAGAAGAGCTCCCCATTTCAAATACAGCTATAGTAATGAGCACAGACCTGTATGCAGACAGTTGAAGTAGATAAACGAAAAGGCCTATGGTCTGCTCCAGCACCTATTGAAACCAGGGAGCTTTTCTGTTGACTTTTAAATGGAAATGGATGGGGACTGATGAGACTGGCCTACTGTCCCAATGGAAGAAGCCCTTTCCATATCAGATTATCAGCATAGGGAAGCATCATCCTACTGATGTGCCTTTACTGTGTATATAAGGCATAAATTTCAATCATCTTCCACAACACTCACAACAATCTGCAGCGATGTGCAAATGAAAATTTATAGCAGGAAGAGTAAGATTATTTCTGAAGCAAGTAAACAAGTCAAACTATTTGGGCACGTCCTGCAAACTTTGCAATATAAGATAGAGTTCACTTTTCAGGGAGCATGTTCCTTACAAGCTAAAGGATTTGGTGCCAATAAGGATTTGGCATGTTGTGTCCACATTTGAGTGATTGCTGTGGTATTTACATATTCCGCATTTCATGCAGTTTTTAAAAAGAGGTGGTGCCTTTGCAGCCAACTGCTGCATGGAAAAGTTTTGGAGGCAGTATTAGGCTTTAATAAATAATAAACTAGACATATATTAAAGGGCAGCTATGATCTTACTTGTGTCGCCTTTCTAATTACTTTTGATATTTTTTTTTCCTATCAAATTTCCCACTACTGTGTGGAGGGATTATGTTGTGTGTGAACATATTTGCTTTAAGTTTCAGCAAATCCAGCCCTGGAAGAGTTGGCTGAGTTGAGGTGCCTTACACCAGTACATTTGTCAGCTATTTACTAAGAATACTTTGGACTAACCATGTAACAGGAGGCCTCATTACACTCAAGTCACAATGCTCTACTAAAATTTGACAGGTGTCTGTAGTGCCATCATGAAAAGCCGAAATGAAGTGCAGTTTATTTAAAAACAAAATAACACCTTTGGAGGTGGCAGATCCTTGCCCCTGTTCCAGTCCCTTGGCTCCACTCCTGCAGTGCAAAAGAATATCTGGGGATTCCTTTGATGCGGGGGCATCCATTGGTGACACACCCCTGGCTCTGCACCACCTGCTCCACCCCATCCCAGCCTGATGGAGAGGGGTGTGGACAGAATTTGCACTCTGACATTCCCCAGCTGCATAATGGCCCCAGGCAGGTGTTAGTGGCCACGATAAGTGAAAGCAGCCTGCAGTCTGCTCTAACGTATGATGGGTGCCAGACCCAAGCTCCCACAACTGGGAGAGTGCAAAGGTGGTTTTAAACCACCTTCCTCGCCCTCCTCACAGGTCTAGCACCGCGCTTCGCTCGTTCACATGCAAGGTTCTGGCCCCTTCATTTTTGTTTAAGCATTTATATCAAGATACCATTGCCAGGCCCTCCCGCCCCCAGCATTTCTGTATGAGAAGTACCTAAGTTTCTAGCATAATTTAGTTTTTTTCCTTAAGGATCACTTTCATAACAGTCCTTTGCTTAGTTCTGTCAGCTAAAGCAACTGTATTGTGGGTAGGCAGGTTAAGGCAGGGATTCTCAACCTTTTCTTTTCTGAGCTGCTCCCCGCCCGCATGCTGTAAAAGCTTCACAGCCCATCTGTGCCACAATAACTGGTTTTCTGCCTATAAAAGCCAGGGCTGGCGTTGTAGCAAGCAGGGCAATGGCCTGGGGCCCCCCACCACAGGGGCTGTTGCGTAGCTACATTGCTCAGACTTTAGCTTCAGCCCCCGGTGGCGGGGCTTACAGCCCTGGGCTTCAGCCTCATGCGGTTGGGCTATGGCTTTCTATCCTGGGCTCCAGCAAGTCTAATGCCGGCCTGCTTGGCGGCCCCCCTGAAACCTGCTTGCGGCTCCCCAGGAGGCCTCGGACCCCTGGTTGAGAACCACTGGGTTAAGGGACAGAAAGAAATGACTTTAAGCTCCTATTTCCCCCCAGCTTTCATTCTTTGTCCTACAAGCACTGTAATGCCCAATATCTTTAGCACATCTAAGCTTTATACTGTTCGTTCATACTTACACTGGTGGTTCAAATAGTAAATTATGCACATGAGTTTTCCTTTCCTTTTACTCCATCAGAAGCTATAGCGGTAAATTAATCAGAATCGTGATATTGTCTGTTTAATTAGAAGGTTCATGCACTCTGGGTAGCATTCACTTCACATGAATAAAGCCAGAGGTGTTTGTTATTGCATGGATGAAGTGCACGTGGTGTGTGTGGGGGGCGTTGTTGGGGGCTGTGGGGAAGAATTGGCAGGGAGAGCGTTGTTTATGTGAAATCCACTTCCCAATGGGAGCAGCATGAGGAACTGATGCACAGGCTCTCTCAAGCAGGCTTATGCTCAAATAAATTGGTTAGTCTCTAAGGTGCCACAAGTACTCCTTTTCTTTTTGCGAATACAGACTAACACGGCTGCTACTCTGAAAGGCTCTCTGTAGCTGCTATGCAAGCCTGTGGGATACAATAGCAGTCACAGCCTCTTTATGCCACTTTCAGATGAATGTGGATCCCTCCCTCTGATTTGGCCCAATCACTGCCTTACCCCCACTAGCCTTTGCAGGGCCATAGGGAGAGAGCTTAGCTTGCACAGAGTACCAGCTCAAGGCTTAAGCTGTACAGAGGGGTCCTGTGCAGAATCTGGGGTGAATTTCATCCTATAAATTTTTCCCTCGGGGAAATATTTCAAACGTATTTCAGTATTACTGTCTGATCCTTTCAGCAGTGATTAAAGCTACATTATAGTCAGTGCAAAGATAGGAAGCGATCCCCAGTGGAACTCTCTCTCCTGTCAATGGGAGTCATGTATGTATAGGGTTGAGGATAGCATATGACTCATTGTGTTGTGTCTACCAAACAGATGGCTGATTTCTTTTCAAAGTCATCCTTTGGCTTGGGTTATTCCATTTCCAAGATAATTATCTGTTATATCCCCCCCTCCCCCAAGCAGAATTGAAATGAAGCCAGGTTTCAGGTTTCATTGATCGCAGCATCGTTTGCCAGTCAGTTTATTCATAGAGCCATGGGCAAACAGTCCCAATAATTCTCTGTCTCTCATTCCAAAAGTGAAAGTGAAAAAAAAATCTATAAACAAGAAGAAATTTTTACCCTGCAGGTAAAATTCCATACCCCCAAGTATGGAAAAGCCATAAAATAAAATGAAAAAAACCTCATTTTCACATTACTGCCTGACATACCGTCATGTCGGCTCCATGCAGAATCTGCTTCTGATCAGTAGTGAGCCAGTGGCAAATGCAAGAGTTGGAACTGAAATTGGAAACATAATCAACTGGCTATTTAATCCATCAAGTTCCTAACATGAAATGGCAGGTCAATTAAAAAGAAAAAAAGTTTCCCTGAAAGAAATGGATGTTTTCTACATAGGTTTCACTTCACTCATAACAAAAGTAAATTGGTAAGGAAAATACAAAAGCTCAGTTATTTGTTGCTGAGTGATACAAATGGCTAACAAGTGATTTAAGAAACAGATTTCTTGCTATGGCAGAATATATGGAAAATTCAAGTCATGCTGACCTCTTTTTCAGATGTAACCCAGATACCAGAATTTTTGTAGTATAATATGAATTCCTTGCAAATCCACAAAGCACCAATATCTCTTCTTTCATTTGAAATGTTTGCTTTTCAAAGACATGACTGTAGATAGGAGCAATTTAGGACAATAAATAAAACAAAAAAAATTTCATGTTCCCAACTCCCAGCTTTAAATACTGGCACCGGCAGAATCTTTAGGCCAGAGCAAAAGGTCCAGGTTGTGTTTTATGTGTCTTGAAGACTGCCAGAGTTCTTGCTAAGTAAACTTTAGAAGTGAAGACTTATGCTTCTGTCAGGACATAGGAGGATATGCATTTGTGTTCAGTGCCTACATATTTACTGATTTGGAGGCAAAGACTGCCTTTGGCGTTACACATGCATAAGACCCTTGAGATACTAATTGCCCCCTAAGATTTTTGCTCTCAGGCCTCTACTAAATGCTCATAGACTCACAGACTTTAAGGTCAGAAGGGACCCTCATGATCATCCAGTCCAGGGATTCTCAAACTGTGGGTCGCAACCCCATTTTAATGGGGTTGCCAAGGCTGGTGTTGGCCCTGGGCCCCCACAAGTCTGAAGCCCAACCCCCACCACCCAGGGCTCAAGCCCAAGCCCCACCAACCAGGGCTAAGGTTACATGCCCCCACCCAGGGCAGAATCCTTTGGGCTTCAGCTTTGGCCCTCCCCTCCCCTGCCTGGGGCGATGGGGCTCGGGTGGGCTCGGTCTTCGGTTCCCCCCTCCTGGGGTCGTGTAGTAATTTTTTGTTGTCAGAAGGGGGTCACGATGCAATGAAGTTTGAGAACTGCTGATCTAGTCTGACCTCCTGCACATTGCAGGCCACTGAACCTCATCCACCCACTCCTGTAATAGATCCCTAACTTCTGTGCTTTTACTTGTGGAAAATATTTGACCCTCATGGAGGCTAAAGGCCTCTTTTTAGCCATAGACGAGGCTTTGCATAAGCTGTGATAATACAAGATTCTCCACACTGACCAGCCAGTAACCATTAAAAGCCAGTTGTGGAGGGACTCCCTGTATAAGGGAGAGAATGATCATGTCCATTCAGTTCTTGGTCTCTCTGTTCCGAATGCTAACAAGGGAGGGGCAATTGCTCACTAGGACTGAAATTCAACCTGTGCAGAGGACAGCACAAGGCTTATGCATCACTGATGTCCTCAAAGAGGGCCGTCTGTGGTGCACAAGCTTTGTGGTGGTTTTCTGCACAGGGATGAATTGCACCTGCTGATCTTGAGTGGGGCCACAAACCCATTTCACATAGGCCACTGAACAGGCGGTAACAACTGGCAATCACTTCCAGCTACGCTTGGATTTGAAGCCATACCCTGGAGGTGAAAGGTTCTTTACTCCATTTCCTGAGCCCTCTTATGGATAATACTGTTGTTCGTATCCAACTCCATGTACTGTCGGATCTTGAGAGCTTTCGAAAAAAACCAACAAGTTTTCTAGATCAGCTAATTTATAAGAATACAAATGTGGATAGTCAGATACTTTATATTTCAATGTTAAGTGCTCCCATTTGGCAAGACACAGAAAAACAATACCTTGGAGACAAAACTGATTAGAAAGACCCTGAAAGCGTAATTACTGGGGCAACTGATAATTGATGATAATTGCATATAAAACTTACACTTGATCAGAAAGATTGTAGAAGAGACTAGAGAGAAAAGTTTGATATTTGTTTCTTTCTAGTGACTATGTTAAATGTTTCCAGCATTTCACACTGGGAAATTCTCTATATACCACATGCAAATTATTTGCTGGAGACACAAGTCAGAAAAGGAGATTAGTACCTTTAAGAGTTGTTTGTTCAGGATGAAGTTTCAGTTTGTGCACATCTGTGCTGAATTAGTTTTCTAAGTCCCTCTTTATCAGGGAGAGCGTTGCCAAAAAACAACTTCACCCTATTTTAGCTTTTCATTAACGTTCAGCCATGATTTTAACTAAAGTGGGGAGGGGTCATGACTACCCAGCAGTGTGTTAGCGGGAGACTAAAGTCTCCAATTTACAATCTGCTACATCTGTGCAATTACCAAGACCACCAGCAGTGAGAAAAAATATTAATCCCTAGACTTTGTTGGTCCCTGTTTAAAATGGTCACATGTCTCAGCTTTAAGGAGATCCATTTGTGAACTCTGAGAATAATGGTACATCCTGTGGTGTCAAATATCATCCTTAATTCCATTTATTTTCCCTCTGCAGTTCTAAGCCTTATAAGATGCAGGCCCCTCTTCCCTGCATGACTAGATGCACCCAGCCATCAAAGAAAGTTGCAGTAAGCAGTTGGGATGAGGTATCCTTCTGCGGTGCAGTTGCAGACTGGACACCTTCACTTTGAGAGTGGCAAAATCCACAGGCCATTTCTTTGGGTATGTCGACACTGTGAGTGGCACAGCTGCAGCTATGCCACTGTAGTGCCGTAATATCGACACTTCCTAAATGGATGGAAGAGGTTTTTCCGTCAGTGTAGGTAACCCAGCTCCCTAAGCGGCGGTAGCTACCCAGTGGTTAGGTTGGCTTAACTACAGCTAGGTCAATCTAAATTTTATGCGTAGACCAGGGCTTTGTGTGTAGTGGAAATAGATTCCTGGGTGCCCACAAAAC
The DNA here is from genome assembly GCF_015237465.2 of Chelonia mydas. Taxonomy (NCBI): domain Eukaryota; kingdom Metazoa; phylum Chordata; order Testudines; family Cheloniidae; genus Chelonia; species Chelonia mydas. The sequence goes on from NC_057854.1 coordinate 92,452,296, forward strand.
CCACAGGGGATTCCTAAACCACCCATTCGCAGATAAATGTGCAAACACCGAGAGAAATTAAAACGACAGTGGCAGGGAGAAGAGCTGCCTCCAAATGACAATTAGAAAGCATGAATGTCCTTTCCATGACACAAATGAACTGTGTTCTGCCACAGCAGAAATGTTCAGACATTCTTTTTTGGTCTTCATGCAAATATACTTCCTGGCTCGCAGCCTGCATTTGAAGATAGTCCAAAATCTAGATACACCATCATCTGCAGAGCACTTGGATTCTTAAGGGATTACAAATGACTCTGGAACAGGTCAGCTGCAAGACCCTAGACAACCTCAGTCAAGCCCATAGGGAGCTCGATACTAATAGTCTTTTGTAAAATGTGACTGTGGTTTGTAGACCCTTCATGGCAGGTCAGTGACCCCGATGTCTTTCTCCAAGAAGTATGGAAGTATAAGTGCCTGCTTGCAGCATTTGGGTTTTTTTTTTACTTCCCTTTGATAAAGCCTGCATAGCTATTATTTCAGTTACTTTAGTTCAACCTTTGTTTTTCAAGCCCTGGTACTCAGAGTTCAAACCATGATACAGTTTCATCTCCTCTTAGTCTAATTGCAATACTTTTCCAGTTTATTAGTTTCCAAATGTTGTGCCAAGTTTTTAAAAAGGTAGGTAGGGGAGAATTCTCTTCTGCATGGAGTTGGCAGGCTGCCATGCTGTGAAGAATATTGCTAGCTGTTTCAGAAAGGGATTAGCATGAAGGCATTTTTCCTGACAGCTAAATTTACATATCACAATGCTGCTGACTGGAACAGAAAAGGGAGTGAAGGAGAAAAAAAACCCACCTCATTTTATTACTCAGGTATAAAAACATTGAAAGTAATGAATAAAATCCTAAAGCTATAAATCTGGAGCTCAAAAACTAGGGTGTAACGTGACAGAACAATTTAAGCCTTTGCCTCTTTTGGAGAGGTGAGACATTTGGACTTCATTTCATGGCCTGATTTTCATTAAATTGCCTTTTAAGAGTTAGGATTACAAGAAGCCAGGTACTCAGGTCCTCAGGTTCATAACTATGATTTATGACAACATTGTCAAATCCACAACACTCCCCCCCACGTGGCACAAGAAATACATAATTTGCTGCTTAATAACTACAAGGACCATTGGAACGCCCAGGAAAGTCCCGTGTTTATGGAAGTTTGTATGATTTAAATTGGGTCTGGCCACTGCAAATTTTGGGCCAGATTCTAAATACTTTGAGGATCTCAGAATCTGATTCTTTGTGTTCATTTTTTTTTAAAGCTATGAAAAATAATTAAGAAAAACCCCCACCTCTGAAATGTTAAACTTTTTTTTTCTATATGGAATTTAATATAGTAACTTTGCACCTCAAAGAACCTTGATTCTTTTGTCTCTGTTATTAGGTTGTAATTGAATTCTGATCTCAGTTACACTGGTATAAATCTGGGGGAGCTGGAGCATTTGAAGTCAATGCAGTTATTCCGGCTTTACATCAACGTACCCGAGAGCAGAATTTGATCCAATAACTTTAGCTTGGCCTTAGAATTTTTCCTTACGTTTTTTAAAAAAAAAGTTGGTCTTGATTTCTGGAAAGTATAAAGAAAAATGGAAAATTTAGGATGTGTCGGAGAAGAGAATTCCAAACGGTGAGTTCCTGCAGGTGGCAGAATGCTCTCCGACTTGACATGGTGGAAGCCCCATTACTTGAGATATTCAGAACAAAGCAAACCATTGTAAATTATACAAAATATAACGAGGAAACAATTTGCACTAGCATGGGGAAGAACAGAACACCCTAGCAGGTGTTTTTTGTCTCTGATATCTATGATTCCATGAACATCATCCAGTTACAAAGGTTTCTCTGGAACTTAAGGGATCTCTGGTTTGATCAAGTTCAGCTTTATCCATGTGTGAAGAAAACAAAATGGCTGGAGATTTCTGAAACGGAGTGTACTGTACTGACATACTGGTCTGTTATTTACTTTCCTGTTGTGGATGGACTGCTTGCTTTATGCATCAAGAACATAGTGAAAGGAGAGGGGAATGTCTCTCTCACCCCTCCCCTGCCCCCCGGAAAAAAAAAGGTGAAAATGCACTGTGGTTTTGTTATAGTAAGAACCATGGCATTCCTAGGGCTCTCTCTCTCTCTTGCTCAGGTGGCTGACTCAGGCCAAGTGAGCACTTCTTAGGAAGTATTCACCTTTTGGAATCATTTGCTGTTGATTTGGGCCACAACTGCACTGTGTATCTTGCTACGTCCATGAAGCAAGTGTCCAATCGCCAATATGACCCTTTTAGGTCTGACTGATGGCTTTTGTTGACACGGTAACATGGGATAGCTAGAATCTACAAACAAAAGAGGTTAAACCAGTTTCTTCATGTCTCTGGGCATGTCACTGTTACCTGCAGGCTAACAGAGGAGGGAAAGAGAGAGACTGGTAAGTGCCATTTTACAATGCTCCCGGCAATAAAGAAAAGCATTTTTTTTAACCCCGTGTTGCATTCTGAGATATAATGGAATCTAATAGGTTTCAGATGGGCAAGTTGTTCTTGGAATTCCATCAATATTTATTTAACTTGAGTCTGCTTCTAAGACAGGATTTGCGGATAAATATGTATCGTTCAGAAACATGCTCGCCTTCTGTCTGAAACAAAAATTCTCTCACTAAGAAGTGTTAATATGCATCTGGCCTTAAGCCTACAGTAATTAATGGGATTCTGAAAGACTTGAATGCAGGACCCTGTAGTTTATTTCTTAACAAATGCTCTTTTATTCTGAGATCTTATTATCCTGTATGGTTGCACATTTACCTGATGTGACCTCTTAATGCAAAATGTGTTTTTTATTTAATATATATTTTTTAAAATTCCTCCCTCAGATCATAACAGGGGAGTTCTACCGGATTCACTACTTAAAGGAGAAGTCTCGGTCCTTCATCCAGAATCCATATGTGGCGGCTCTCTACAAACAAGTGGGCTGTTTCGCCTTTGGCTGTGCCATCAGCCAGTCCTTCACAGACATTGCCAAAGTGTCTGTCGGACGCTTGCGACCTCATTTCCTGGAAGTTTGTAATCCAGACTTTTCAGTAATCGACTGCTCTAAAGGCTACATTCAAAACTACACCTGTAGGGGAAATGACAGCAGAGTCCAGGAAGCCAGGTGAGAGGCATTTCCTTGACAACATAGGGGGGAAAACGGTTGTTTCTGCCAAAATGGTGTCCCACAAAATACAACTCAGGTCCCTTCTGCCAGCAGTGGATCATTTGGAAACTTCCTTCTCTGGGAAGACTGCCACTGAGCTACCACTATTGACTGGCAATTTCCCTAAGGAGTTACTGAACTCTGCTGAATAATACTTCTCCTTCCTTCTATTAACTCCCACACCATTGTTTCATGAATGCTTGCTCAATGTGGGAATTTACCGTAAGAGCTGACATCACAGGTGAGTGGTTTGGATCTACACAGCAAAACAGCCCTTCCTTTATGTAAAGACAGCAAACAGTGTCAGGAAGTCTTTTTCAAAGTCTTTATGTCGTGTTCATTGGATATTTAATTTTGATATTTTTTTGGGTGAACTTTAGAAGTTATACTTAATGCACCCTGATTGGTGTTTGCCTGAATTCCCAGATATCTTGGGCTGGTTTGTAAGTTACCAGTCTGCTGAGTATATAACAGTTCATAGCTGCCCCAAAAGCAGACCAGGAAGGGAACAGCAATCCCATGATTCTCCACCTCTTGATCCGTAGAGGAAATAATTTGCTACTGGTCTACTTATCATGTTGCCATGCTCAGCTGCATTGGCTGGAGTGTCAGGATGGGGGTGGAGCCAATGCTTGATACATACCCTCCTCATCCACTCACTCTCCACCATACTGGGTGTGGGGCGAGCAGCAACCCCAGATAAGTTGCTTCCCCACCCACAATGCCAGGTAGCCCATACTGAAAAAATAAGGGTGTACCTTACATCTCCTAATTCCCCTGTTGTAAGAGGCAGGTCACAGTCTTGCCTCTTGATTATTCATAGGCAGGTTCAATCTAATATTACAATGGCTGGTTCATACGTGTTCTCTGTCTTACAGGAAATCCTTCTTCTCTGGTCACGCCTCCTTCTCGCTCTATACCATGCTTTATTTGGTGGTGAGTACCCTCCATTTTTTGAGAGTCAAACCTGTTTGCATACCTCAGCATCCCCACATGGGACGCTCACCCCCACGTGTAGCAATTTGGCAGCTGATTACATTGCTCTGACTACATCAGAAGACTGCAGGGACTGAATAAAAAACTGCCATTAAAAACTCAAAAATACTTGAACTTTTTAGCATTGTTTGGTCTTGTGACTCCTGAAATTTCTGTCCGGTTACACAGACCTTGGCTGCACCAGGACTGTTACCAAGTCTCCAGATCAGTCCTGCATTCCTTGCTCAAATTCCCACTGAAGTCAACAAGAGTTTGGGGTGAGCCAAACAAGGAAGCTGCATCTCCTAAGATCAATGCACAGGGGCTCTATTTACAGTTATATTAGGCAGCTTGCTCTGGTCTCTGCACTTGATGAATATATAAGCCTAACCTGCTGCCCCTATAGGTTAAAGTCTGGTTTCCATGTTACATTTGCGGCCAAATCTGAAAGCAAAGCAGGTGAACTGGCCTCCCCACACAGTCTGATCTAACACTGTGGGCTGGTCTGTTTTTCTCTGTCAATGAAAAATGGTTCTGCCCTTCCTCTACTCTGCCCTTGAATAGAGCAGTGTGCCAAGGTGCTTCCTGCCTTTAGCTGCTGGAGGCATGCTTGATAGCACTCATGAAACAACCCAGCACAGGTCAATTATGGGTGGAACTATAGTAAACTTTTTGGGAAAGGAGATTTGGACAGTGATTTGTGTAAAAAGTAATTAGGAAAAAGGTTTTTGGATACTTTCAAAGATTTGCGGCCCCCTATCTCCTGTAACCCTAGATTGGAAACCAAAGAAACAGCCCTGTACTTATGAAAACATTAAACATGAACTTTTATTTATCCACGAGCTGCACTTCCCCACCCCTCCTTTACTTTGCCATCTGAAAAGATAAATTACCATGGCTCTCTCCTGGTTTTTAATCCTGGATTTTTTTTTTACCCCCTTCCCCCGGGCTGGAAGCAGTTTCTGTAATTTAATTACTGGGTTTTTTAGACAGTTGGGGGGGGGGGGTTCCATTAATTTATTTCCTCATTTTCTTTTTTCTTTCCTTGAAACATTTCAAATTTATTCTGTAAACATTCACGCCATTTCCTCTCAGCGACGTTAAAACAACGTTGTCAGTGAATGGCTGGGGAGATGTGATGTGAAAGGAATTGGACATTTCCCACCCCACCCCATCCGCAAACAAAATAGGGTTTAATGTTGTGTTTGTGTGTGTAAGAGAAAGAGAGACCCAGGGTTGTGGCAACAGTTCTGCACTGTTTCTGAATGACTGTTTTGTTTTACCCATCAACAAAAATCACTACTTCAGTTTTCCATGAAACAGTAACTCCCCCCGACCCCAGCACGCCATCACGAGTGATTTGTATTTATATACCCTAAAGTGCAGCGGCTTTAATTAAAGTTAACAGGTTAAAAGTTCCTTTGCCGTGTCAGGAGAGGAGGGGAATCATTCATAGTGCCAAAGCCCACGCAGTGACGTTTCACAGAAATCTAAGCCCTTAATGGCTGATTTGCAAAACTTTCCAAACTGTGCTTGGAGCCATTGCTTGACATGAGTATTAAATAAGGTTCTGCAGGCAGTCAAGTAGGTCATCTCTAATAGGCTTCCAGGCTTGGCTTCAGGAAATTGAGGACTGGCAGCTTTAATTAAACAGGTGGCTGGTTCTGTCAGAACAATAAGCGAGACTGGTGCTGTCTTTCTGTGTTTGAGCCTATTGTTTGCTAGATTCTGCCACTACCTTTTCAAGGCCTCTGCTGATCCTGATACCACAAAGGAGTAACTCACACTCTTAAATCATAAGGACTCTGTTCTGCTGCTTTCTTTATTAAAATACATGGGGACAAATCTTGAAGTGCTGACTCAGGCAAATCCCCCCTTTCCCAAGATGTGCCGGGTGTCTTCAACGACAGCAAGAGATGCCGGTCAGCACCTCTCGGGATTTTTGCCCAACTGGCTTCAATGGAAGTTGACGAAAGACCTCCGAGTTTCTCTCTCCTATGTTAAAAGCACTGTGCGGTTTGTTTTATTCTCACAAACTTTGCCAGGTTTTTTTCTGCAAGGCCAGCAGTTACACAGCAAGTTAGAAACAAAAGGGAACACTGACCATTCAGGTATGCAGGATGGGCCTGACCATATAAATGCTCCATGCACTGGGTTCCCTGCAGAGGCCAGAGCCAGGCCTGGAGATGGCATCTTGCAGGAGATGCTCCCACAGGACGTTAGGAACAATGCTTTTTTGGTCCTGCCATTTTTCACCACTTTGCCCCAGTGCCTGCCATATATTTTTCTCCGAGCTCCACAGAAGGCTTTTAATGACTGCCCTGTATTTGGGGTAGCGCACAACTGAATAGTCGCAGCCCATGAGTCTTCTGCTAGACTCCTCCAGAGGGGCAGCATGCTCATCTGAATCTACTGGGAAGTACATTGTGGGACAGGGCCCCGCTTGCAGCTGCTAGCAGTGATATATCAGAGACAGAGTGAGATTGCGGCCATGGCACTCCAACAGTAATCAAGCTCTGATTTCTCGTCCCTGCCCTTGCCCTTCCCATCGTCCTCATATGGAAGTACTTCGGCTATCAGCACTCTGCAGTGTCTGCCTCTCTCCCGCAACTCACTAGAGACTGAAAACAAAACAGTGTGGAAGCTGGCTTTTGACCAGTAGAGCCTATGTCCTCCAAGACTGCAGTCTGGAAGGCACCGACCTCTGCTCCTTGGCTGGGATATAACAATCTGACCTGTGACATTGGATTGGTTCCATTTATTCCTCTGGATAGAGGATTACTGGCCCAGAATTCCCAGAGGTTTTTAAGGCTTGAAATACTGAGCTAGGATTGGTAGCAGGCACAGTCAGGCTATCTGTTCAATTGTGCTCATAGAGCTGGGGCAAAAATTATGCTAATGGGTTTGATGGAAATTGAAGGGGGAGGGGGGGAGAAACAAACGGAGACATAGTTGTGTATAGTGAGTGTCTGATGTCAGGAAGCCAGTCTCTTTCCTTGTCCAGTAGTGGCCTTCTCTTTGTCATTCCGTACCTTCCTGCCACTCCGTGAAAGAGTCTTCTCCTTTATATTTTCTGCTACCAAAAGCATAATGAAAATATACCACCCCAGCACAAAATCCATTGTAGTGAAAAGCTGATAATGATAGAAAAACTAATGATATTGTATTAGTGGGTGTTAAAAAACCCTCTCTCCTTCCCAGTTGTTTGGGTGAGAGGAGCTTTGTAAGACTGGTTTGAAACACAGATAAATCACTGCCAAGCACTATTTCTGCATGCTTCTAATATGTCTCGGTGTCAGCAAGTTTGATGGACCCAATCATCTTGATGTAAACAAATCGTTTGCTCTCCGATTCCTGAGAAGCTGCTTAGCAAAAGTTTGGCTGCTGCACTGCTGAGGGCTCATGTGATGGAGGGCTTGGCAGGGGCCTGTGGACCAGGGAACTGGCTGAATTTTTTCAGGCATCTCCTGCAGATTGGGGGTCATTAGTCACCAGGTCCTTTTTTAAAGACATGCTTGGACAAATTTATGGGGGTTTAGTGAACAATGCAGAATCTCACCTTCAGCAAGTATCTCATTCTTAAATAATCAGCCCCAGGAAACCATCGAGATGTTGTGTTTGTGAGTGTGTGGGTATCTAAAATAATTCACTGATGTGCAAAATCCTCAATAAAGATATATATTGTTCACGCAAACCTTCCTTTTCAACAGGTCTGTGCCATTCATTGGCCAGATCTCTGGCCATGAGAGCCTAGATGGAGAATTCAAACTCACTGGGAAATATGTACTTGTGTGGGGAAACACTACCAAAAACTGTCAGACAGCTTTAGAAAATGTCCAGATTTTGTGGTGTCCAAATATGGGGTGGATTTAGCATTCCTGAAGGGTGCCTGACTGATAGCCCCAGCCTGTCATTTATCCACAGAAATGATCCAGAGTATAAATAGTATTGCAAGATTCCCCCACAGTGCCCAACCCAAGTGCTCCAACTTTGACCTGGAGAGTGTTGCCCTGGGGATGAGAAGATGGGACAGTCCTTGGTTTCCCTGGTGATGCTGTCAACTAGTGTAAATTGTAGTGGCTCCCCACACCCCAGTGAGAACATTTATCCACTAGGAACTGGACCGATAAAATATCCAAATGGGGCCAAGAGTTTTGTTACTATTTGCCCCCATTAGTGAAACAGGAATAAATACTAAATACCAGAGGGGATTCTATATTCCAAATCCTTATGGAAGTGTCTCCAGGAAGACATTTAATACACACAGAAAGTGCTTGGGGCTCAATTTGAAACACAGATTCAGGGCTACATTTTGTATCATTTTCTGGTCCTCAGAAACATGTAATTAACGTCACCTGCTTTGTATAACAATTTACAAAGGGAAATGACTCTCTGGTAATCCTGTTAGTACTAATTTTTCTTGCCTTGTTACCAGTTGGCTAAGTAGAACCATAACGCTTATTGTAATTTTTATAGTGGGATGGGTGAAGGGGAGCTATACAATTTGGTTTGGAAATGTCCGATAAGGTTTGAATGTATTTGTGTGCACACTAAAGGTGTGTCTTTCCGGGGGGGGGGGGGGGGGGGGGGGGGGCGGGGAGGAGGAGGATGTGTTCTTCACTCAAGGTAAAACCCTACTAAAGACAAGGAGGTTTGTAGTTTTCACAGGAGTTAGCAGGTCAAGTTAAAGACTATAGGGAAGCCTGGCGTTTATCTCAACCTGCTAATGTGAAAACTACAAACTGCCTGATTTGCAATAGGATTTTACTTCCTGGTAGTTAACTTGAGTTAAGAAGACACCTTTTTTTCTCCCCCGAGTGAAGACAAGGCGGAAGGTCAGATAAGGCCCATAAGGATGTTGAACTGTGAGGATGCAGATGGCCTGTACAATAGGACTTTTCAGCCCACGTGTATCATAGAGCTAAGCACAGTGGGGAGGAAGGGGGAAGCCGGTGGATTCTAGGGCGATCATTAACCTGAAGTAACATCTTTGGACTAGCTATGTTGATGCCCTAATGCCCTGGCTCTGGGCTGAAGGGAGAATTCTATTCCTCAAGCCCTGCATAAAGCTTCAGCTTTGTGCTGGGAACCAAACTTTTACTTGGAGTTCTTTTCTCTGTTCTTTGAAAGCAAGAATAGCAGCGAATTTTTTCCCATCTGTCAATGAGCATAATTAAGGAGAAACATCAGTTATCAACCTGCAATTCAATGCCGCATGGTAACAGAATCTTCCTAATAACCTCACAACTATCTGAGTTCTTTTGTATTCCAGTGATCCTCATTCCCTCATGAGAACTGAGATGCCAGCAGTTATTACTTAGGTTTGCTCTTATTATGTCACCTTAGATTAACTGACTGATTGCAGTCCTTTAGCATTGTTCTTTGCTTGTGGCTTAGTGGGGAGAGCTGGGTCATGGAATACTGTCTCTGGTCCAAGAATGGTGTGAGTTTAGTGGCATGCAGATGCAAGCTCAGGGGGCGTTCTGGAGTCATTTAAGAAAAACAAGTGCTGGGTTCAAGTTCTACTTAGCTGATAATTTTGGGGTTTCGATGGGATCAGGGCCAATATGTGACCCCTAGATAACCATCTGCAATTAAATTTCAGATTATACAGGCGACAAAAGGAAGAAAATGCAAACGTGCTTTTGCTCCTATGAGGTCTTTTGTGCTTCTAATCCTGCAGTTCACAATCAGTCAGCTAACTGCATCCCGTCAGTCTAGTGGACTTCGCCAGGGATGAATATGGCTTAGAGAGTTTTGCCCAAATAAGCATTCCAGGATTTGTGCCCTCTTCAAAGGGCGGGGCGGGGAGGGGGGAGGGGGAAGGGAGAGAGGTTTACATGGAAGATAACTTCAGGTCAAGCGTAAAGAGTCCAGTCAGGGAAACACGATAAGGCCCTGCCAATGCTCAGAGCGAAATCTTAGGAAAGAAAATGACAAATTTCCTAGATCTGGTTGAATGCAGCCATGTGATATGGATGCAGTGAGATGGGAGTTCTGTTTGACAGCCAAGTTACTTACTCAGCACCTTCCTCAGTAAACGCCTCCTAAGCATAAAGATAAAGTGTATATATTCTTCTCTCCCTGCCTGCTCCTGACTCGTAATCCTACAGATGGACATAAACTGTTTGTTTGCTTAGGCTCACTTGCTGACCACAGTCTGATCTCCCTGACATCAGTGGAAGTTCCCTGGCAGGAGAAAAGCTATGTATTGCTCCTAAAGCCATCTTGGTTCTGTAGTAACTTCTCCTCTGCCAGCACTTCTAACAATGGATAGGCTCTCTAAATAGATTCTACTACATATTATTGCAGGTCACTTCATCCTCCCTTCCCTCTTGCCTTTTGTCAGGCTTGCTCCTTTTAATCATTGTATGTTACTTTCTTTTAATGCTACACAGTGGGCTGCAGTGGGAGTAACATATTTTACATTATTATCTTACCCCCAGCTAGACTTCTCCTACATGGCAGCATTTACACATTTAGCAGAAGCCACTTGCAAATTGCTTACAGTCTGCTCTGAAAAAGATTAGCAGAGAAGCTGCTGGGGGTTTCCTGCCTTACATTATACCACTGATTTTTCTGTGCCAGGAGATTCTGATGCTTTCTGTTTTCCCTTTAGCTCTCTGATTTGCTTTGCTTTTCTTCCCATATGATATGTATTTCACACACACACCAAGGGCTACAGTTTCAATATAGCCTCAGTCCAGCCTCCTAAATTCATGCCTGGAAATGTTATGTTTTAGGTACAATCTTCTGTGTATTTATCCTCACAACCCCCTTTGAGGTAAGAAAGTGCAATTATCCCCATTTCACAGAGGTGGAACTGAGGCACAGAGAGGCTAAGTGACTTGCCCCTGGTCACACAGGATGTCTGTGGCAGAGCAAAGAATTGAATCGGGGTCCACCAAGTCCCAGGCTAGTGCTCTGATTTTTGGACTGTCCTCCCTATTGTACTTGCATGTTTTTTGAATGTCCAAAATCAGATGTATGTGCATAAGAACATAAGACTGGCCATACTGGTCCAGTCTAGCCCAGTAGCCTGTCTTCTGACAGTGGCCAATGCCAGGTGCCTCACAGGGAATGAACAGAACAGGCAATCACCAAGTGATCCATCCCCTGTCATCCACTCCCAGTTTTTGGCAAACAGAGGCTAGGGACACTCAGAGCATGGGATTGCATCATTGATCATCCTGACTAATAGCCATTGATGGACCTATCGTACATGAAGTTATCTAGTTCTTTTCTGAACCCTGTTTTATTTTTGGCCTTCACAACATCACCTAGCAAGGAGTTTCACAGTTTGACTGTGTGTTGAAGTGCATGCAACTTGGGCACCTAGAAGTCTTAATTACCTAATACAGGCATGCATTGCTCTTGTCCCATATTTACAGAAGGACATGTGCAAGTCTGAACTGTGTGCATGCAATACCTGATGTGTGGCACAATTAGGACATTTGTTTTTGGAAAGGTGGGCACACAAACAGTTGCACTTGTACATTTTGAAGCCATTTTTTCTTGTTTTACCCCCAAATGTCTTGAGTTTTGTCACTGTTGAGCTTATGTTCTATTTAAATCAATGCTCGTTTTTAATTGGTCATTTTAAAATTAAATTCTTGCTTTCTCTACTCTGAACTCTTTAGTCAAAACCTTTGGGCTGCAATGAGGAGAGGACAGGGAAGTAATTCAAAACGATATACAGAAGGGGATAGATGCATTATTGTTGCATATCAAACATTTGAAACCTCTTTCTTAAGGAATTGGAATGAACACTGCATAAAGCTTTATGCATGAAATTAGCTCTTGAGTTCTTCTAGCAAAGCTGAGCAGCACTGTGTGTAAAGTGTAATGCTGTATACAGGGTCCATGCTTGTATCTGAATGAGGCAGAGGCTGCAATCTTGCATCTGAACATCAGTGGCAATGAAAATTTAGTTGACATCCCTCAGCTGCTTTAAAAACCACCACCCTTGATCCCAAAATGTAGACTTTTAAAGGGACAACACTGTCTCTGTATAAAAACTTCAAGAAAGTGCATTTGAATGATAAAGGAGCAGATTGTGAGCCCCTTAAATCCTGTTCTACAGTATCTTATCTCCACAGTTAGTTCTCATTGACTGATTTCTTAAGGAGTAAAGGACTACTCAGTATGACCAAGGGTATCAGAATTTGGCCCAGAATGAGCACATAGACATTTGAAAAACAGTCAGAAGCCAGTTCACTGTTAATGAAACACATGGAAGGTACTGGTTCTGTGAATAAAGAAGTGCCCACCGTTACATAGTTTTAAATTGCTATGTAGTGTTGCACTGTGCTATTAAACAGCTTAAGTCTTCCACTTCCGTGATGACTGCATTTTAGCAGTATCTGAAGTGCGTGTACTTTGAGCAGTGCTTTTAAATCCTTCTGGATGAGAGATGCAGTGTGTTTATAAAGCATTTTTATGATTAACTAATTCTTTCCGTAGCATATAGATTATTATTAAAAACTGAAGTACAAATGTGTGGGAGTGAATTTACAGCATATATGTTGCTGTATTCCATAGACTCTGTAATGTGCTTTGGCCAACACTGAGCTGCTTTGGTACTGCTCTGTTCAATCCTAATTGGCTATCAATTTGGATAATATGAAGCATCTGCTAGATTCGTGCAAATGCTTCTTCAGATCATTTTAACGTTATTCTGCATACTTTTTCCAAATGGGGCAAATAAAAGATTTGTGAAACAGACACAATGTATTAAACCATTTAGTACGGCTTTCCAGGTTTGCCTTTGCACAGCGTTGCTGTGTTTTTTGGGATGCTATGGGCTTGATTCTCATTTACACAAAGGCCACTTTACACCATTCTGCCAGCAGAGCAGCTGACCTAAAAACCTTACTCAATCACCATTTTTTTCCATGTGGCTACTGGCTATATTTTCTATTTCATTGGTAAGGAGGGCAGAGCTGTGTAGGATGTTTAGCTGGGCTACAATTCTAGACATTAGGGGGGGTTTTGTATTCTGTCTTGCAAGTGTTAATGAAGAAGCTGCTGCTCCTGTCCCTTCCCCAGGCACCCACATACCCCAGACAGTGCTATGACTTCCTGACCTACATCCTTCCCACATCTCCCCCATCCAGCCCTCCCCACCCCACCCCACCCGTCTCCACTTCCTCACTCATGCACAGGAAGGGAGCACTTTCTGGGAGGGCACTGCTCCTCTTGGCTCTGCCTTGTGGGGTGATCAGCCTCAGGCAACTTTGATTTGTAGACAGAAGGTTCCAGTTTTCCTGTCGTCTCTTCCCGTTTGGTTTCCCCAGTTCCCACAGGAACCTGGGAAGTAGGTTGTGCCCACCGTTTGCAACGGAAAAAAGCTCAAGATAACTGTAGGGGGGACAATACCCATTTGACGTCACTTCAACTTCTTCACTTCAGGTCAAGTCCTTTTGTTTCCCCTTGTAAGTAAAAGTAACATTGCCCCCCACCCCCCACCACACACACCCCTCTCTATATTTTGAGTGACACAAAGGCACTGTAGAATTCTGTATGTTGAAGGATCAGGGCTCAATCTGGCAAAGAGAGGGTCTTTCCTGATATGAATAGCCCCAACATAAGGTCTGCTTGTGTGAGTAGTGAGTGCACCCCACTGTAACATGTCAGTTATTCTGGAGCAAAGCTGGCTCTTTGTTTGTCCATTAATAATTATCCTGTTTGCACAGATTGAAGGAGATGGATATGTGCATAGTTACCACCAGCTTTTTCTTGTGGAAGAGTTCCTGCATTTAGATAAACAGCTTGCCTCCCTCTCAGATTAGCTTTTTATTGGTAAATGTTGGTAAATGTCAAGTTCACGGGTATTCACACAAACTGACAAAAAATATTTCCATTGATGATCATTGAAATTGACAGATAGGCAAAGAAAGAAAGTGAGAACTTACCAGCGTTTGACATAAGGATATTTGCTTTGTATATTTTAACAAGTGCTGTTGGCACTTTATGTTTTAATGGCTGTAAAGCTTTAATTTTTTGAATCTCTACACTGCCATTAAATAATTATTGTCTGACACCCCCATGCCAAATTTCCCACAATTGTGAAAATATAAATTGATCACAGAAAAAGATGCTTAAATCCCCTAATTTTGCATAACTGAACATTTAAATAGATAAAATTGGAAAAAATGCTTAAAAATAAACATCGATATGATCTGCTGAAATTATAAAAATAAAATAAAAATTGAATTCTGCCAAGCCTAATTTTGGGTCTGGCTAAATAGAAGCAATAGTGTTAATGTGAACTCTCATTGCTCTGCTTGGCAAACGTTGGATAAAAACAACAATTCTCTGTTACCTTCAGCAGGCTTGTCAATGCACAATGAACTGGAATTGGAAACGCTCAGTGGTGTGGACCGCTTTCTCGGAGGGTCCATCTACATCAGGGGTGGCCAACCTGTGGCTCCAGAGCCAGATGTGTCTCTTTGGAAGTTAATATGCGGCTCCTTGTACAGGCACCGACTCCGGGGCTGGAGCTTCAGGCGCGAACTTTCCAAAGGGTCAGGGGGTGCTCACTGCTCAACCCCTGACTCTGCCGCAGGCCCTGTCCCCACTCCATAGCTAGGTAGACATTGCAGCTTGGGCTGGAGCTCGGGCTCTGAAGCCTAGGCGTGGGGGTTGGCTCACAGTCCAAGCTCCAGCCTGAGCCCCCAGAAATCCAGCTCCCCTTGCCGCTCACCACTGGATTAGAATCCCACCCGTTCTGCTGCCATGACGACTACCTCAGGCACCCCTCTCTGGGCAGCTTTTGTTATCTGAAGTAATTCATCTCCTTTAACATCCCCCCCCCCCCCGCCCCTTCTGCCGTAACACACTACGGACCAAGTTCTGCCCTTGGATACATGCATGAAATTCCTGCTGTATCCAGTGGCAGCCAGCTGCATGCATCCGAGGGCAGAATGACATTCCTCCGCTCCATTTCCACAGCTAGCCGGTGCATTTGTTCTACGTTGCTGCACACACTGTGACCGAGGTGTAAAATTAATGCTCCCCTTTGTTTTTCTTTTCAATCCTTAGTTATATCTGCAGGCCAGATTCACATGGAGAGGAGCCCGTCTGCTACGTCCCCTGCTGCAGTTTACCCTGATCATGATGGCATTTTACACAGGATTGTCCCGTGTGTCTGACCACAAGCATCACCCTACAGATGTGCTGGCAGGATTTGCACAAGGAGCCCTGGTGGCTTACTGCATAGTGAGTGCCATCTCTTACTATTGCACTAATGACAGGGCAATCCTGGTAACACTGGAGATGCTGGTGGGGCATAACCTGTGAGAGAGGCTATTGACCATGTTAGGAAATCCAGCCACTTTAGGGCAGCTGGGGCTGTTGAGAGTTAACATTTACATGGTGGATGGCTCTCTCAAGTGGGTTGCAGGGTAGAAGATGCAGCGTAAACCAAATGACTCTCTAAAAATCTGTCTTCGTTGGGGGCATGGATGTTGCACAGAGCAGGTAGGGAGTGCTGTGAGACGTGAGACAAAGAGGACTCACTCCTGCATCAGAGAACTGCTGCAATGCCACCTGGTTACTCCTGTGCAGCAGCTGCTCTGAGGCTTAAGAGCAGAGAGCCTCAATAGCAGGAGGATGGCTGTTAAGCTCCTGTGTCCTCAGCTGTGCACGTTCTCCACCCCTGAGCCCTTGCAAATAAGGGAGCAGGCATGCGGGGCACTTGACAATGCTTTGCAATGAGGACAGCTACACGTAGTGCATCCCCCTACTTGGCGCTACTGAGTAATGACACTGACAAATGCACCAGCCAAGGATTTGCAGGATCAAAGTCCATATGTAGAGAGTCTCATCTGTAAATGAGTCTCATATGGAAAATGTAGAGAATCTCATCTGAAACCCTAGTTATGTAAAACGCACACAGCATCTTAAGTGAAGCCGCTGAGTTCTGGTCTGCCCTGTCAGCATTAGGGTCAGTGTGTTCGCTGATTAGCAAGGATTCAGTTATCAGTGGCCCTCTCCAATCCAAGCACATTATGAGTGCAGTTTAGGGAGGCTAACATGCAAACAGTGGTGGCAGTTTTTCCTTAAAGGTTAAACACTCCTTTGTTGATGCAAACTGTGTTGCTTTTCAAAGCTCTGCAGAGGATCTATACAGAATCAAAGATCCCAGAAGACTGTCTTGGAGGTGGGGAACATATATGTTCCCTTCAGAGTTAAACCAAAAAAATTCCCTGCCTGGGAATGTGGATCTTGGGTTTGTTCTTTTGATTGTAGTTGTTTTTTGTTTTGTTTTTTTATGTGGCAAAAAGGTTTGTGAGAAAATGGTTTACAAAAGCCATGATTGCTTGTCTGCCACTGCCTGGCTTGATCTCATGCAATTTACTTTCCAAAGAGTGACCTGATTGCACAGTCCTTTAACTCAAAGTGACACATGTAAACGTTTAATGTAGGCAGAATGGGAGGCGCTGGCTCCGTGTAATGACGTGATTGTTTTCAGTGTAGTTATCTTGTTTAGAAACAAAGGGACTGGGGACTAAAGTAATTATGTGGCTTTAGAAACTCCTAAAACCAAGTTTTCAAAAGGTTACACACTTTTTATTTTGCTTGATCTGGAAGTAAAGTAAACCTTGAGGCAAGGAATAAAGTTCACTCGAGGTTTATTTGCAGGAGTGGAAAATAGGTTGCTTGTGCATTTTCCACTTATTGATAAAATGCTAAACCTGAGCAAAAACCCAAACAAACACTGTAATCTAGTTGTTTAAAAAACGATTAACCCTTTTGGCTGTGGGAGTTGGGTTTTGCCATTGCCAAGTTGCCAATGCACCATTATGGCTTAGTGTTAGCAAATCCTAAATGCCAGTGCCAAAGGGTTAACTGATGAAAGTCTTCCACATAGACCACTACTGTGTGTGACTTTCCTTCTTAAATTTGCCTCTTTTATGCATAGCAGGAGCAAAATCATTATGGTTCATATCTATCTTTTGTTCAAATCTCACGGCATTCCTCAAAGCCTTGGAAACCTTTTAATACCCTTAGCAGCAAATTAAAGAAACAACACCTCACTGTTGAAAGCTCTGGGAGCAAAAAGGTCTTGGGCAACCTTTGGAACAGTGAAGCAGGTTTTCTCAGTTCAGGTGCTTCATATGACATCATGTGGCTTAATGTCTAGATACTAACCGTGTATGTAGTCAGACTGGTTTTTTATGTGTGCATTTCCTAAACCACATATTCTTCTTTTTGTCACTTTTTTAAAGCTTTGTCACAAGTAGAGGGGGAAAAGAATATGCACAACAACATGATAAAAGGATGAAACACGATACTGATCTAAGTAGTGGGTTCTGAAAGACAATAGAGGTCCAGATGCTAGGGACAGACATTCGTACATTTCCTGTCTAGTGACAAGTTGCAAATCTGGTGGTCTCCTCCCTGACCCTTTAACAGATGGCAAATTGTACTGGGCCAGGAGGAGGGTGAGAATGTTGCTCCCATAGGCTGATTTTCCTGTGACGAAGTAAATCAACATAGGAAGCAGCTGCCTCGTTATTTCACAAACAGGCCTGGTCTTTCCCTTCGAGCTCAGGGCACACCCATTCTACTCTCCGCTCTTTTGTATGCCTCCATTCCTTGCCCGGATGTGGAGGGGGCACTGGTCATTCATTGCCCTGTTCCTACTGCCTGGAAACGATACAAGGGGTTTCCAATGGGATTCAAACCCAACCCCCTGTCATGTGTTTGTCCAGGTGCAAATAACAGCTAAAATATTCTTGGAACCCTGAACTCACTTGTTTAAAAAATGAGGGCCAGGGTTAGCATTTGCCCACTATGGGCCTACATTTCTTCCCTTCTTTTGGGGGAGATGGTTGGGGGCCCCATTAGCCGTAAGAGCCAAGGGCCCTAACAAGCTGCTAGGCTGTTGCCACTGTGAAGTCACTCCAGGGCTCCCTGCAGCTGGAATCAGGGCAGTGGTGTAGGAATGAGCAACCTTCCCACCTCCTGCCAAATAAAAGTGTCAGTATGTCAGAGGAATGGCTCACATGAGTAAAGGACCCAGGATCAGGCTTTCTCTAAGTCCTGCCTCAGTCCTTCTCTTGTAAGCAGTAGGCTTTTGTTTTCATAATAGAATTCACTAGCTTCCCGTTCCATCCTATGCCTAGGGTCAGACTCACCCCCAATTAATAGCCCTAGATCCTAGAAATTTGCTACCACATCTATTACATCTACCACTATGTCCCAGAACAGCTCAGAGATTACAGGGTTGCATCCCTCCCACCACCCTGCAGCTTCAGGGTCAGCTCTCATTGGCTGGCTGCACAACTTCCCTGCACTCCCACGCCAAGCTCTCCACTTTCTCTTCCTCCCTCTCCTGCCCAGCTGCTAACTGCTTGTAGGCTAGCAGTCAGCCACTCTTCAAAGGTTGTCTCCCCTTTCTCCTCTCCACAGAGTGAGGCGAGGAGTAAGTACTCTGTCATAAGCCACAGCTGAAACCTTGAGGTCTCCACAGTCCTAATGCATCACATCCCCTCCTATGAAAGAGGACTTAGGCCTGGGAGCTCCCAACTCACTTCCTTATGCTCCCCGCCAGATCCGAGCCCCCCTCTCACTTCCACATCAACCTAATGACCCCTCCCGCCCCCAGGATTCTGCTACACCTTTGTAAAACAGATTTCAGGCCAGTTCTGAAAGCTGGAAACTCACTGGAACCAGTGAGGCAGGGGCAAGATTTGCCTTGAAATGAATTGCTAGCTAATATCAGCCATTACCAGTTACAGTTCTTTGTCTTGCCCTTTGTGTTGCCCCTATTGAGCTAATCAGCCCACAGAACAATAAACTCCTGCTTGTCATGGAACCCTTTTTGGAGATGCACACTGAGTAATTTCCCCTTCACTTGGCTGGGGCTTTCTCTCTGTTACATTACTAGCTGGTTAAGATAATAAAGTCAGGCTTGACCTTTGATTCCCAGGGCATTCAAGGCCTCCTTGCTTAGCTACAGGTTTATCACTCCTTACTACACTACATTGTGTCAGAGAGGGGTGACTCAAAATCATTTCTTACGGCACTCAGCCTGAAGAACAGCCTTCCGCTGTGACTCAAGAACTGTGTCGCAGGCTGTTGATATTAAAAGGCTGTTAAGTGCAGTAGTAATCATGCCGTAATTCTCCGTGGAAGCCAGTTGTGTGTTTCATCTCCAAGAGTTACCAAAGCTAAAAGTTGTAGCAGACACATTTGTCCTTCCTGGCCTGAAATAACAAATGCAAGACGTTCGTGTCAAGCACTTCCAGCTGATGAAACATTTTTACTTGGTTCCAAAGTGAAATATGATGAGAATTTCCGAAAATCAAAATAGCACCATAAGCAGACTAATAAATATCACATAGTTTACATGAGTGGAAACATTTAAACAGACAAGATACCTTTTGGTGTCAACTCATAAAAGTCATATTAGTTTGTTTTACTGTTGTGTATCTGAGTATGGATTTCTTTAATATGATGAAAAGAAATGGGATTATTAAGTGGAAATATAAGATACTGACTTAGTATGTATAGTACAATCCCAGTTCTCTGCTGTCAATTTTTTTTTATGGGTGGAAAGCACCTTCTACAGGAAATGGAACAAATCCAAGTAAAAACTTTGCACATTTATTAGCCTTTTTTAGTGTTAAACAGTTCAAGCATTAGGAGGATTTAGCACACTGTTTTGACCCTAAAAGATCATGTTTCAGGATTCCTATAAGTGCGTACATAGCCTCAAGCCATGCTAGAGAGAAATACAGTTTAAAGGGGAATTAAAACTACTACCAAGTATTTGAATTAAACCCTCAAAAGCAACAAACCGCAGAGTAAAGGCTAAAAAACAACCAACCATAGGATAATACTCCATCCATAACTGACATTTATAAAATAAAGCCACATTCAATATAATCCCCATCTGCCTCTTGCACGCCACCTACCTCCTCCCACAAATTGATTTGTCATGAATTTCTTGATGTAGAAGTTGGACACTTCTGATTGAATCCAATGATAGGTGGCAGGCATGTGAGAGAAATGGCAACAGAATTACTCCAAAACAGCTGGTTTATTTTATTTTATTTTATTTTATTTTTTGAGTACTAACAACCAAAAAAAGAAAAATATTTTACAGCAATGCATTCTCTCGTCGGGATATTCTGAGCGTGGTTTTTGTTTGTTTTAGAAAGGGCTCATCCAAATCTCTGTTTTTGTGGGTGCAATTTTACCCCTTCAGTTTACTGTAGCACAAATGCTAGCATTTATTTGTCTAATCGGCAGATATGTGGGCACAGGTAGTTAGCTAGACATCTGAATGTCAGCATTTTCACTCAAGGAAAAAATACTTTTTTTAAATGTTGGGCCTCTTATGCTTTTCTGCTGAAAACAAATATTTATGGATAAGTCATAAAACTTGAAAAGTGAAGGATTCAAACCCCCAAATTCTCAGTTTCAGATGTAGCAATAAATTGTCATTTCAGATCAGGCCAGTTGTCCATATAACCTGGTTTCCTGTCTCCAATAGTAGCTTAGAAAAGAGGTGGAGGTGGAAAAGGAATATTCCTGCTGAACAGTGCATCTGGACAGCTGTATGATGGAGAAGGGAGTGAAAGGAAAATGCCTTCCTATCTTCACCAATAAACCATCCTGAAACATGCGGCTCAATAACCCTTGTACTTGGACTAGCTAATGTCATTGTGTAGTCTAGTCTTATTCATGTAAGCATTTTATCCCTTTTCCATTTGAGTGTGTTAAATCAAACACTGCAGTAGGAAGAGATACAAACACATTTATAATTTGAAGGCTGCCATCCTAGCAGCTTGATTGGAATTTAGGAATGTTGGACTTGCTATACCAGATCAGCTCACTAGTCCATCCAATCCAGTATCCTGTCTGCACCAGATGCTTTAGAAACCCCATAATGGACCATTAAAAAAGGATAACCTTTCCTTAAGGGAAGCTTAACCCCACACAGCCAATGTTTGGTTTATGCTCGGAACTAATAAGCTTCTATGGAAGCTTGTGGAATCCCCATCACTGGAGGTTTTTAAGGACAAGTTGAACAAACACCTCTCAGGGATGGTCTAGGCATACTTGGTTCTGCCTCAGCATAGGGGACTGGACTTGATGACCTCTTGAGGTCCTTTCCAGCCCTGCATTGCTATGATTCTGCAAACGTTAAAATACCAAGTATCATTCGCCCTATCACTTTGGCTAAAGTGAAATGCCATGCGTTATCTATGGACAGCTGTCAAATTTCAGTGTCAAAATAAGTTTCAGCTCAGCTGGTAAATTCTGACTCACAGACTTATCAAAAGTGGGGCAGTGAAGTAGCCTGGGTGCTTGTTGGCATGTGTGTTCACCAGTCACTGACGTTTGTTTTTGTTTTTTTTTTTTGTTATCAAACTTCTGGTGCTAAATAACAAAGATGAGTCCTCTCTACATTTTGCTGTTTACGGAGAGTTACACTGTCTGACTGTTTCCCCTTCTGGCTTCAGGTTTAAGTTTAGTAAGGGAGAAAGTGCAGCAGTCACGCTGGACTGATAAGGGTTAGGCCATGGCTGCCAAGGAGGAAATGAAGGTTTCCTCCCAGTACTTTGTTTCTTATTGTGTTTCTGCCTCCCTAAATTGTCAAACACTGGCCTTTTCACATCCGGCAGCGCGGTTACTTCATTGGGTATTCAGGAATATCTCCTCCTTCCGTTGGACTCTGACTGCTAGACAGTCATCCTGACTAAACGTTAATTTTGTAGCTCATGTGTCATGAGAAAAGGGGAAAGCAGAGAATATCAAGCAGCCCCGATTCATTACAGATAGCGTCATTTGTAGAGTAGTTTTAACTTTAGGGCTTTTAATTGCCCATCAGAGATCGTTTTAAGTCAGTGGGGCTATTTGTGTGAGTCAGGTAAGCAGGATTTAAACTTTGGGGGGGGGGGGGGGGGGTTCTTTGAGTCTAGAATATTGATCATTATTATTATTATTTATTTGTATTACTGTAGTGCCTAGGAGGCCTATGTCTGGACCAGGACCCTGTTGTGCTAGGTGCTGTACAAACACAGAACAAAAAGATGGTCCCTGCCCCAAGGAACTCTCTTTATTTCTGAGCTTTCAAGCCTAAGCTGTGGAGTTGTGTGTTATCAATCTATTTATAGCATATAAATGCAATCATTTAATAATGCCCACAACAGTTCATACTGAGCCATTATCTGTTAACCTCCCAACACCCTATGTGGCTTGTAGTCAAGAGTTGTACATGCCTATGCCACAGCTAGGAAAACAGCCCTACGTAGGCTAAGGGCCCAATCTTATAAAGTGCTAAGTACTCCTATTTGCCCCAGTGGGAGCTGAGGATGCTCAGCACCTTCTGAGACCAGACCCTGCGTCTAAAGACACACGGTGAGGTGGTGTCAAAGCTGGGAATTCCTAGGTCCCAGTCCTGTGGTCAGTCATTTGCTAACACAAAGAATTTGATTGCAATAAAATAGAACACGAATACTCTCTCACTGATAACCTGTCAAATAGTGTGTGAGTAAATGTCGCAACATTGATTTCTAAATTATGTTTACAGGTGTTTTATGTGTCAGACCTCTTCAAACCCAAGATGAAGACCTCCCTGCCTCCTCCTCCAATCCGGAAAGATATCCTTTCACCTGTGGACATCATTGAACGGAATAATCACCACAATATGGTGTAGACCTTTGCAACCCTCCTCCCTCCACAATCCTTCCCCCCGCCCTTTTTTTTTTTTTTTTTTGCAAAAATGACTGCTGACAGCAACTACCTGCTGCTCTCAAATCTCATCAGACAGTAGAATGTAGGGAGAGACTTTCTTGCCCGACTAATAAGGTCTTACTCTCTGGCCTTTTCACTTGCAACATTTGCATGAAATGGGTGTTGTTCAACTATGTCAAAAGCAACAATGAGAAAAACAAACAAACAGCGATGCCGGAATTCTGGATGTGCAATTGGTTGAGTGTTCATGTTGTAGTGAACCCAAATTGTTCATAGCATAATGAACACTAAACGATTATGTAAAGCCGGCCATCTTAGCTTTTACTATGAAGATGTCCAATGCCGGTAAGAAAAACTCAAAACTAAATTATATAGCACTGTATACAAGAAACAGCACTGATTCAAGATTTGGGATTGGTTTCTAAGTGTCACCGCTCTTTTCTCCTCCCCTCCTCTTTGTAATATTGCTTTGTTTCACTCCGTTCCATACTGTGATGTTGGTTCAGAAGAAGCTTGCCCAGTCAGAAATGTCAGAAGGGTGCCTGGTCATATTACACAAACTTACCCCCCCCCCCCCCAACAATCTAAGGTGTTTCCACAACAAACTGAGCATGAGTGAATCTGTTATCCACTTAGAAGCCAAATCTTTTCATTTACACTACGTACCTGGTGACATTAGTACTGTACGAGGCATCAAGCCTACACAAAATTGACAAATGGCCTAATTTTTAAAAAGGCTCCCTTCACTACTTCTGGCCCTGATAAATTGCAGAAGGATTTTCTGTGCTATTGCTGCCACCTTTGGGAGTTCACGTCATGTCAGTTGTTAGTGGTTGATCTTGTTGGAGATATGTTAGCACTATGAATTTGGGATTGAGTCCCAGGGAACATTGATTCTGCAGTTTTAGGACGGGCTGCTGGGTGGAACGTCCTAGCCTGGATTTCGAACAGTTTTGAGCATTCCCTCATCTTCTCTGTTTAGGGTCTTGTTATAAGCCATTCAATAGACATTAGGCCAAATTCTGATCTCCGTTACATCGGTAGTGCATCAAGAGTGTGTAAAAGAGAGCAGAATCTTGCCTACTTCTCCTAGCTTTTTGGCTTTCTGTTGGAAGTTAAATACAAATATTGAAGATCTATCTTAAAACTTTGAAAAAACGCTAAATGGAAAAGGGATCATGCAAACCACGTGGAATGGCCATTTGCACATCTATATTACACAATCCGTCCTATCATTTCAGCTATAGCAAGCTATGATTTTTTATATATAAATATTATATAAATAATGTATAAAACATTAAAAATTAACTATGTAAAATATTATTTCTGAAACAATTTTTTAGATATATCCACTATGATTATAAACTGTGTCTTGACCTGTGTTATTTACATTTTGCTGCTTAAAAAAGCATTGAATTAATTTTTTTTTTGTAGTCGACTAAAATATTGTAGGTCTGTGGTAGTAATATTTTTATGAAAATAACTACAACTAGAGACAATTGTATAAAAAAATCATATTAAATTGTCTGTATTTTTGTAATGTTTCATTTTGTAAAGAGAAGAATATTCAAAGACTTTTGTAGAATACAAAATTGAAGTTTGTATCTGCGAAATTATTGCTGTATAAATGTGCTTTTTAAATAAAAGCTCATAACATAACTAAATATCCTATTTTAACCATGTTCTGCATTTGTGTTGTTCTTAGATTAATCTGAATAAAATGCACTGGGGTGGTATATGTGAGGCTTTACACTGCACTGGGTAAATGTTGCATATATCTGTTCCAGGCTCAAAAAAGCCCTGAACCTGATCCCATTTTAAATGAGAGCTCTGATGTGGGGGTCACCAAGGACATGCCCATACTGTGGGCATTACAGGAGCACCACTGCAGAGCCGTCGTGTAGATGCCTCCTACATCGATGGAAGGGTTTTTTTTGTCGATGTAGATAATCCATGTCTCCGAGTGGCAGTAGCTAGGGTGATGCAAGAATTCTTCTGTTGGCCTAGCTGCGTCTGCCCCAGGGTTTAGGTCAGTTTGACCGCAGCACTCAAGGCGTGAATTTTTCATACCCCTGAGCGATGCAGCTATGCCTGTCTAAATTTTAAGTGTAGACCAGGACTTTGGCTTATTTCTGTCACAAGGCAGAAGTAACTGAGATGGAAGCCCATAGCTAAACCCCTTATTTACATAGTGAGGATGAGCTCCCCTCTGGCCACACCTCTTTCTCACCCAGTGCTCTTGTGTATGAAGGAGTGGTGCTCAAGGAGCTTGAAATTTACTTCTACTTATTTATGTTAAGGTAGGCCCCTCTCTGCTGGGCACGATGCAAATGGGAGACACAGTCCTTGCTCTGGAGGGCTTATAGTCTAAATAGAGAACACTGAACAGGGAAATAGAAGCCTAGAAGTCAAGTGACTTGTCCACTGTCATGCAGAAGATCAGTGGCAGGGCGAGAACCAGCTTTCCAATCCTGCGCCCTATCCGCTAGACCACAGTGCTTCCAATTAACGTCAAGGGCTGCCAGGCACTTAACCATACACGTGTCCATGTGTTACGTCTGCTCACGTTTGCACTGGAGCACAACAGCCTCGCGCTGTCTGCTGTGTACAGGACAAAGACCCACAGTCTGCAGCCCTTCCACTTTCCACGCTCCGCCTCTCTTTCAGCATTTTCAAAGAAATCTCTTTTGTCTCCGTTCTATTTATGCCACAGTTTTTTTCCAAGACCAACAACTTTCCAATGCAATAGGAAATTTTCATCTGGATGGAGATGGAAGATCTTTTCTGAGTGCAAAAATAAAGAAAATAAATAAATAAAAATGCCCACATCTATTGATGTCCGGACACAGGTGACAGTTAAACGTCCAGGTAACTCTCTGACAGCTCACTCTGGAGTGAAGCACTGTAGCAGCAAAGATGCTTGACAGTTTGTGATAGGATGTGAATTCCACATCAAAGTGAAACAGCAGGGGGGAAATTAAGCAGGCAGAACATGGTAGGAGTTATTATTACTCATACTGAAACTTTGTACAGCTGGTAAATGCTCCTATTCTTAGTGCAAGGGGATTTTTTTATATTAACATCCATCAGCAGGACTTATCTGAAAGATGACATCTCTAGCTGCACTGTGTCCCATAATATCTTGCTCAAGAGCGAAGAGTCGCCCCCTACTGAGTCACCTTCAGCAGCCTGAATTTTCCCTTGAGAGAAACCCTGACTGGGTTAGCAACATGCAGCCCACAAACAGACTGTAGCTGAACGCAAAATTCTCTAAGTGCTCTGAAGGCAAACTTAAGGAAGTCTTCACTGTTGGACTAAATGAAGTGCTTGCTTGGATTTTAATGTCAGGTCTTAAACCACCCAGGCAGGAGGGCAGGAATACAGATCTATGGATGGAAGAGTAGGGATTGGAGGAGTGTCAAAGGAAATGGGAAGCAGAATAGGAGATATTAGGAGCAGTGGGAGGGATTGGGGTTTCTGACTGCTTCTGGGAAGTATTTATAAGCACAAAATGAGGAATGGCAGAAAGACTGGGTCAGTCAGGAGAGTGGAAGAAGAGGAATGAAGTGGAAGAACATAAGAACGGCTGTACTGGGTCAGCTCAATGGTGCATCTAGCCCTGTATCCTGTCTTCCAACAGTGGCCAGTGCCACATAACTTCAGAGGGAATGACCAGAACAGGGCAATGTTGAGTGATCCATCCCCTGTCATCCAGGCTCAGCTTTTGGCAGTCGGAAGTTTAAGGACAACCATGGGGTTGTGTCCCTCCCCATCTTGGCTAATAGTCATTGACAGACCTATCCTCCAGGAACTTTATTCAATACATGTTCTACTGGTTAGGGCATCAGACTGGGCCTCAGAAAACCTGGGTTCTATTTCTGGGGCTCTGCCACTGACCTGCTGTGTGACCTGAGGTAAGCATGGCCCCTTCTGGGGTCTGTTTCTCCTCCTACCCTTTGTCTGTCTTGGCTATTTACACTGTAAGCTCTTCAGGGCAGGGACTGTCTCTTACTTTGCATATGTACAGTGCCTAATGCAATGGGACCCTGATATCAGCTCATGCATCTAGGCATTGTGGCAACACAAATAATAATAACTGAGTGGAGATGGGTCTAAGGGAATATGCAAGAGTAAGGTCGTTTTGGAGGAGTGCCTACAGGGAGGGAATATTAAGGAGTGGGATGGTAGAGTGGAGAGGTGCTTGGATGCCACAGACAGAAGACAATTTAATTAGGGTGACCAGGTGTCCAGATTTTATAAGGACAGTCACGATATTTGGGGCTTTTTTTAATATGGGCTCCTATTACCCCCCACCCCCTGTCCCGATTTTTCACACTTAGCTTTCTGGTCACCCTAACTTTAATAGAGGAAGATTTAGCAAATGGGGAGGAAAGATATAGATTGCTAGGATATGGATAGGGTGCATTAGTGAAGAGTCTATTAAAGCTAGTAGAGAGTAGGTTTATGGAAGATAGGCATATAAGAGGAGAATAAATTGATGAAAGTTAACAAATCATGGGATTTAAAGTGTATTATGGAAAGGAGCCATGGAGGTTTGTGGCAGTTTCTGGCACCACTTGAGTAGTTTCCTGACTTTTATAGAGAAATGAGGTTGCAGAATTAAGAAGATCAGAGGTCTTCAGTATCCGCAGAGGTGTGTAATTTAGCTTGCAACCGTTGTACCACTAGCAAGCAGTAAAAAAGTCTATTAAACATCCTATATGTGTTGGTGATACAGCATAGCTGGATTAAAATAGTGGGGAGGAGATAATGAAAATTAAACAAAAGTTTTTAAAAAAACTAATCACACCAGAGAAGGCAGACAAGAGACCCTGACAGGCAAGCCAAGGAAGTAACATTTGCTTGAGCAGAACAAAAACAAAACAGAGAACAGGATAGATGAAGAATGGAGTCAGAAAAGAGAACAGGAGAATCTCAGGGGATGCAAGCTAAAGACCAGATGGCAGGTTATAGGAACAGGGTTAACTGCAGAGGGCCTAGTGAAGGTCGGAGTTGATTGGGTCCAAAGTAGCAGCACCTGTCAGGTAGGAGAAAAAGAGGGAAGACTGAATAGTGTGAGTACAGGTCAGCATAGTTCTAGAATACCTTGTTTGTGCAGGCAGTGAGCGGAGTAGGCTTAACTAAAAAGGTCTAGATTCCAGAAAGGGCAGCAGACACTGCAGACAATAAAAGATTCATCTGGAGAAAAACAGGTAGGTCATGATCAATGTGTAGCTGGCAGGAGGGAAGTGAATGAGAAGCCAATGAAATGGAGAACCAGACAAGGAAACCAAGGCAGCAGACTGAAGTCCAGTGAGGTAAGTCAAGCCTTTTAGAAGTGGCCAATGGTCAGAATCTCTCTGCAGTAGATGGTCTTCAATTTACAGCTGTAAATTGGAGCTGTCTAAAGGATGGCCAAATGCAGCCTGCTTTCATCTGTAGGAGGTAGATCTTGTCCACATGGCTACTTCCTTCACTAGGTGAAGTAGAGCAGATATGGAATTTTATTGTTGATGAACTCAATCAACCAGCAATTTCAGTTACACTGGGAAAGCTACGAGTCCCTGGATGGTTGGATTAAAAAATTAAGCACATCTCTCTGCAAATTAGGAACATTGCTCAATCCCCAGGTAAATTTCTGATATGGCCCTTAGTACTGCCAAAAATAAAAATTGGATGCCATTCTTGGAAGTGATAAGGCCAGCCCCTAGAAAGCATGAAAAACGCTTTCAGCCGTTGATCTTTTGGCCTTTCTGTGAAAGTTTCAGAGCTGTGGGGGAATACCTACCAAAAACCCTATAGTTTTGCCTGCAAACATTTTTAACATATTTGTACCTGGGGCTGCATGCAAGCACCTGAAGTTCATGGAGTAGAGACTTTGGCTCCAAGGTAAGATTTGAAACTTTCTGTGACAGTAAATTGCCACCCCCAGAAAGAGGTCTAACCAATTTTCAAAGAGTAAAGGTATTCTGGTACTGTTCAGTCATTTTGATGTGTGTAGTTTTCCATACTAGGGGGAAGGTTAGAGCATGTTCCACAAGCAGAGGCAATTTAATACTAAAGATCTTTACTTTAGATTTTTAATATCCCAATGTTTGGGTATAGGGTTTTTCTTCGCTCTTTATAAAGATAAAACCAAGAACAAAATTTGGATCCAGATTCAATTAACAATCACTCCTAACATTGAGAGCTGGGGTTTTGGGCCAGACCCAACTATAAGACTATATGTAACCTGGATCCAAGAAAAATTTGAGAACTTCCAAAGACATTACCTCCCGCCTCTGACTCCATGATCTCTCTCTCGCCACCATACCTGTGACCACCTCTTCCCCTTGACACACTCTTCTCCTTATTCCCCATTCCCAATGAACTGATTGATCTTCCCCTTATCACCACCTTTTATAGACTTGTTTATACATCCTGCCAAATATCTCTAGTGTTTAATGGATACTTGTGAATGGAGGTTGACATCTCTATTGAATTAAGCAGAAATTAGGGAAAGTTTGCGGGTAACAGGGAGGATCAGCTAAACATCACCTTCTAAGACACACATCTCCCGAAAAGTCTTTCAGCAGTGATCTTTGCACTCTACCCCCCAAGCTCATATTGGTTCCAGATGCATTATGTGTGTCTGAACTGTGTTATGTCTAGATTGTAAATTCCTCAGGGCACAGACTGTCTCCTCATGTGTTGGTATAGTACTGATCAAACTGTCAGCAATGACTAATTGCCCAATCCCTTGTTTTCATCCTATCCATAGCTGATAAGGGAAATGATCCTGAATTTCTTGTTCACCCAACACTCGCAGGGAAGTCACAAGAGAGATCAATTCTCTTATCCACACAGATCATTTGTTTTTCTTAGAAAAGTCTATGTCTACAAAGCTTATTCTCTACTTGTGGACTAAACAATAGAATACACGTTGAGGTGTTATGGTAATACCACTATTACTAATGTCAGCAAGGCACTAAGTAATCGTGTACCTTCCTAGTAATCACGGTATTGGAGCTGCCTCAAGTAATAATGTATTTTATTTAATCTAGAAATAAACTTGATCTCTCTGTAACCAGATAACTTTCAATGTCATGTTTTGGGACACCTCACAATACAGTGAACTCACTGGTAGTAGCTAAAATATCAGCATATGCAACCTGTAATGGCCTGAAGTTTACAGTTTTTGATCTCACTTTATATTAAAAGTTCATAACCAGAGGGAACAACGAGCTGTTATTTTAAAAAACACCTTTGAGCGTTGCCACGTCAGCAGAAATGTTTAAATATATATATTCTTATCCCAACTCTGTCACTATGACCCCTTGTGCAGAAATGAATTCAGACCACTTCTGATGGGAATCTTTGAAGTAATTCAAATTGGGCAAAAGTTCAAAATATTAAAGGTGTAATTTCTCTCTCTACCCCAAACTAACAAACATTCACTTCGTTTCTACAGGAACTGGTACAAATAGCTTGGCTTTTCCATCCAAGATTTTTATATATTTATTTGTGTGTGTGTGTGGTTTCAGTTCTGTAGTGTTGGGTGAGCTCATGCTGAGGTATAAATTAAACAAGATAGCACACACATTACACTATGCTAACTTTTCCCCAAAAGAGACACCAAAAGTAACTATGCTGTTTTAATTAAGGTCTCAGAAATAAAACTCTTTTCAAGATGAAGTGAGGGCCAGGTCAGCCCCATTGACTTCAGAAGGCTCTGGCTCCCTGTGGTAATGCAAACTAATGGACAAATATTGTGTTCTCATCAATTTATGCTGGAGAATGAACACTTCTTCTTTCAGGAAAATTTGAATACTGGTGGAAGGTACACAAATAACATCTCCAGAGTTTAAAGGGCTTGTGTATACAATAAAGTTGCACCAGTTTGACTTAAGATGTGAATTTAAACCAATTTAGTTAAGCCAATGCCAAAGACGATGTGGATGCTTTTCTTTCATTTTTCACCAAACTTATTGCTGTTTAGTTTAAGTTGGTTAGGAACAGGATTGAGTTAAACAGAAATAATACAGCTGAAAACAAAATAGGAACTGGTGGGAAGTTTTCCATTGAAACGGTTTAAAAAAAAATACAGGAAACTGGGTTTTAATTAAGTGACTTTTTCCCCCTCTGGAAAATTTCAGTTTTTGTTGGAAAAAAAATGACATACCCAAAAACTGAAATATTTGAGCCAAACCCCAAAATATTGTGATTCAGATGTCCCATGTTTGTTCCTCCTGGGAGTTGTAGTTTGGTTACCTCATGTCCCCATTCTCCTTTCTGGGCCAGGCTTCCCAACCTCACTACAGCTTCCACTCTGCACCATGGCCAGGGTCTCCCATGATGCAACCATCTCCCCTCTCCATGAGAGGAGACCATGGTTCATCATGGGAGATGTAGTCCAATCTGCCTTTAAAAGAAAGCTGCAACTCCCACAAGACAGCATTTCCTAATCAAACTATTTTGGTTTTCAGCCAAAATATTTTGGTGTTTGATTTTTCAGTGAAAAGTTGTATTTTCTGCTAAATAAATAAAGCTAATTTTCCAACTTGCTGTTATGAGCACACAGAGGTTTGCACTGGTTTAACTAAATAGATTTTAAATACTGATTTAAGTTAAACCTGCGCAACTTTCTTTTTGCGTACAAGGCCTAAGTCATCCTCCTTTCCACAGAACAGGTACAGCAGGGGCATTAGTAAGACCTGTGAGGCATTGCTAATCCATATGGTTAACACAACAGCTCCCCTCTCCTGAATGTCACCCCAAAACTGAATCAAGACCAACTAGAACCATATTTGAGACTCATGCAACAACTTCATCCAAATTAGCCAAAGGGATCCATTATGATCATGTAGTCTGACCTCATGCATAACACAGGCCAGATTTCACCTACTGATTCTTCATCTAGCTTAACAAGTTGCTGCAGAGATAAAGCATATCTTTTAGAAAGGCATCTAATCTTGATTTAAAGATTCCAAGTGATGGAGAATTTATCACATCCCTTGGCAATCTGTTCCAATGATCAGTGACACTCACTGTTAAAAATGCACTGCTAATTCTTTCCTTATTTTTCATTTCCAGCTGTCTGTTTGCTTCTGTGCTACAAATAAAATTGATAGTGGGAGTGTTGGGAAAATTTCAAAATTGTTTGCTCATATTAGATCTTTGCCCCAATTTTTTAGACCCAACCTCTCAGATAAGCATCCATGCTGTGGTTGCTCATCAAATATGGGGATTTGCTCATCACTAATTCTTCTAAAATTAAGATGGTTGTGTTCTACACTCAGTCTGTCTTTTGTCCTCTGTGAGACTGTCACATCAGTGTTGTCAAATGTTTCGGTGGTGATAAGGCCACTTAGCACCACGCTGTGACCATCAACTCATATCATATAAGCCACCAAACAGCCACGAGACAAGAGTAACTTTTAGTCAGAAATCAGATTTCTCCGAGTGTCCCATTAAAAAAAAAGGCTTTGTATTCTGTTTTAAGGCCCTGAACCTTCCAGTCCCCTGGAGAATGACAATTCTGTAAACTTTTCCCACTCTACTGGTGCCATATTTAACCCCACATCTCCATCTAATGGAGCCCAGAGTGCATATCAGAGGGGACAACAATTTTTCTAGTGGATGGTTGGTTGGTTCATCACTGTAGAACTGGCTTCCAACAGAGATTATACTCCACCAAGACTTGCCACTTCTGTGGCATGGTACAAGACCCATCTCTTCATGAAGACCTAATGGATGGTGTGACAGAGTGCTATCTGTAGCACCCTGGTCACTTAGGTGATTGCATAACCAAAAAGGTAACAGGCTTAATTGGAATCAATTAACCTATTATGGTGGGGAATGTTGCCATTTGGGGACAATGGTTGGGCTAATGAGGTAATTAGCTCAGTACAGGGGATCTTGGCTGTGCTAGGGCAAAGGATCTGGATGCAGTGGATGGATGAGATGCTGTACTGGCTAACTGAACAACAAAAAAAGATGCAGAAGGACCCAGCAAGGAGAGAGACAAGCACTCCTGGGTTGGCAGATGAAACAGCAACAGGCCTTACAGGAGTTCATCAAGAAACAATCCCAGGTATAGCAGCATCTCCTGCAGAGGCTGGTGAATGACAATGCGGGAACAGGACATTGGACAGTAAGCCTGGGACTATGTAAGATGGCTTTGAAGGATGACCGTGATGCCTTTTTGATAATGTTTGAGCATTTGGCTATGAGTGCCAAATGGGCATGGGGCTGCAGCTTGACCCTTAACTCATCTGTGCGGACCAGGTGGCTGAAATAGCTCTAACGGAGCATCAAGCCAAGGACTATGACACATTGAAGGCTGCTATTTTGGATAGGGTGGGCATGTCAGTGGAGAAATACCACCAAAAATTTAGGGCAGCAGGATGGAATGATGGGGTACATCCCCAGGCATTCATACAAAAGCTATTGGACAGGGCCAATTGGTGGCTGAGGCCAGAAGACAGGACACAGGGGCTGTACTGGACTCAATTACTCTGGAATGGTTCACACAGAGCTTCCATGAGACTCTGAAAGGTTAGGTAGTGGGATAAAAAGTTTGAGGAGCCGCTGTCACCAAAGCCTGGAAAGGGGATGATGTCAGAGGTGAAGAAAGGTGCCTCTAGTGCCCACCCAGTGGTGTGTTATCAGCGAGGGGGTCAAAGGACAGATAAAGAAAGACTGCCATGCGTAGACCATGGGATTCTGAGTTCTGCGGTGGGTGGAGGTAAAGGCCAGTCTGGGCATAAGGACAATTCCAGTCAAAGTGAACTGGACAACCACAATTATGGATTCTGCAGCTGCATGTTCCCTGGTGCGGAGCACCTTGGCCAGGCTGCAGTGGTGACAGAAAGGGGTGCTGATTACAACGAATTGTGCCCACAGGGAAAGGAACACTTAGCCAGTGGCTGTTTTTCCAATGGAGGTAGAAGGGAAGTTTCAGTGGGAGTTCTGAAGTCGTTGCCCTATGCAGGAATGATTGGAATGGACTGGTCTCTATTTCTAGTAGAAAAAAAGCTGGAGGACGGAGGAGGCAACCTCTGTGGTGGGGCTTGTGTAAA
This sequence comes from Chelonia mydas, assembly GCF_015237465.2. Taxonomy (NCBI): domain Eukaryota; kingdom Metazoa; phylum Chordata; order Testudines; family Cheloniidae; genus Chelonia; species Chelonia mydas. Next base: position 92,486,260 of record NC_057854.1, read on the forward strand.
GAACTCTCTGTCATACACCCTCCAGGCAACCCTTCAGGACTAGTGTTAAATAATGTTAGACACAGGCCAACAAGCTCAGAGAGAATCCAAATGCTTGTGGACTTGAGGGGGAAGGGGGGGAGAGAAGTACTGGCAGGGGGCACTATATCTGGGAGTGATGGATCTAGTGGACAAGCAGGGCAGAGTCTCAGCCAGCTCCCAGGGGGAGCAAGTCATAGGCAAAGCCCGAGATGGAAAATATACTAATGAGGGAGAGAAGGACCCTAATAATGAGGCTCTGGGGGAAGAAGAGGCAGATAGCCTGGGGCACGGCAAGTTGAGGGAAGAGAGAAATCTCTATATAGATACAACCCAGGGGCAAAGAAAGCTGGAGGAAACGTCAACGGGACACGAGTGGTGTGGGAACTGATAGGTCAAGGTGGAAATATGGAACAAACCTCTCGTCTCTGAGTTTACTTTCTGTGGGTGGGGGGCCCTTGTGTTCCACTGGTGCCCCATGGACAGCCAGTGTAAAAGGGCACACGATGATCTGGTAGAACCCCAGCCCTGCAAAGTGAGTAGGGCTCCAATGGGGAGGAAGAGCCCCCTCCCTTCCAGGAGGCAATAAAAGGTCTCAAATGACATAAGAAGGGGGAAGGTATGTGACAGAGTGCTAGTGGTAGCACCCTGGTTACTGAGGTAATTGCATAACAGAGAAGATTACAGGCTTAATTGGAATCAATTAACCTGTTATGGTGGGAATTGTTGACACTTGGGGGCAATGGTTGGATTAATGAGGTAATTAGCTCAATAAGGGGAAGAGGTATAATTGGCAGGAAAAGTAAGTAAAGGGAGAGCTCAGAGAGTGAGCAGGGTGTGTGGAGAAAGCTGGGTGGAAGACTCCTCCTGACACATGGCTGTGTTATGTTCTGCAGTGCTTGGTATCTAAAGATTAAAGGTACACGTGGGGACAAGAAATAGGCTGTGTGTGTGTGTTGTGAATAAGAGACCACCCAAACGGGCTAGGCAGTGTGGCACACTGGGTAGCTGAGGGAGTGCCCTGTGGCAGATGGGCCACATCCTCCAAACTCTACCTCAGGTCTGATTATCCTCTAACTTACACTGGTATACATAAAGGGCAATTCCTATCAAGTCAATTGAGTGACCAAGGTGGAAAACCAGTACAACACTAGATTTAGGTCTTTGGAGCCTAATTCCTCTCAGGGGAAGCGAGGAGGTGAAGTTGGAGAGTTAAGCTCATTGGGAGCAGACTTTGTCCGCTGCTGATGAGCACCTTAAATATTCATGCAGTAGAAGTATTAACTGTGTGTAAAATTTTCAGCTTTCCAGGGCAATGCAGACACATTGTTACAAAGAAATGGTAGGAAATCCACACAAGTTCTTGAAATGCAACTATTTGCCTGCAAAGACACAACAGACAAATGTAGCCTTGGCCTTGATCCGAACAAACAACTGTACATTGCGTCAATAATGGATAACTGCATAGACACTGGCTCATGGAATCTTAAAATAATTCATCAGGCTTTTCTCCCCCAGTGGCTGCTCCCTGACCTACTAATCTACAGGGAGCGAGTCAGTGGAAGGTTGCTTTTTCAGTTGTATTTGTTAAGGACAAGATATTAAAAGATCTTGAATGCCTTCTGCTCCCCTGAAAACAGCATTTGCAATAGGTATGTAATTGTATTTTCAGGCTCCTGCATTGGGATTTGGATATGGAAGGCAAAGTCACGCAGGGTGTTAATCCATGCATGCACTGTCATTCAATACATACAGTAGCTCCCAAAAGCAGGTGGAGAATCGGCCTGGCTATAAATTTAACATGCGGATTAACTCTTCCAAGAAAATGCTTGTGCAAAGCAGTATCCTGCAGAGCAGCTCCCCATACAAATAACTGTATTGTAAGGCGCACATGTCTCTAGGGACAATAATTAGAAAAAGGAATACCCAGGGAGCAAATTGACCCATCAAAATATAGTCCTTTTCTGATTTATCAGGGAACAACTGTTTGTACATCTTGGTGTGACACTTGGACAATTTAGCATCTCTAATCAGGCTGGAGGGTCAAACATGCATGAATTACAACAGTGACATATAATATATTGAGTATTGTGCATAACTAAGCTATCAGCATACCCTGTATACTTTATTAGAAGCAAAATATAAATATTTCCAGTGCAAGACACTTACTGTACTTTGAGTTTGCTTGCCCAGTAATGCTTGGTTAAGAAAACATTTTTGGTTATCTGGTGGGAAAAACTGAATAGATTTCCCCAACCCACTTCCATCTTTTTCTCTGCCAGCCTCTACACTGTCCCTTTGCCCCCAGGCCTCCCCAGCACATAGGGATCAACACAGGATAAGGAAGAAACAGGCCCATGTTCATATATTGGCTGCCATGCTTATGTGTGTGGGGTGGAATCATGTTATACAGACAAGAGATTTAATAAACAGCATGAAGGGGAAGCAAATATGATTGGAAATGGGGCAAAGGCTCCATATGGAGGTTAGTATTACTACACTGCATTCTTTCCCATTCCCAGCCAATGGAAAGCCATTCACACTTTGCTTTGAGGGCTATGCAAGAATTCAGGGCAGTTGTAAGTCACCAGAAGAGAAGTGTCCTCAAGGGACTTCTACGCGGCATTTCCCTCAAGACAAGAGTAACTTGTAATGGAATTCAGTCTAGTTTGAAGAGCCCAAGAGGTGTGCAGCAGCGCCTGGCTGGTAGGGGTGGAGACTAACCAAAAGCAGCACAGCATGGTAGGACCGCCAAACTAGTGCTACAGGTGGACCTTTGATCTGCAGTGAGCCCAAGAACCACATATACTGACCCTGCTCCTGCAAATCTCAGCCTTATAAAAGGAAGACTGGCCTCAATCCTGGCCTGTCCTTCATTCTACTGAAGGTCCTTCTTCCAACAGGTGTTGTGGAGCACAGAAGCCATGTCTCTGTCCTTGTCTTCTGGAGCTTTATTATTTATGTTACAATAGCATTTAGAGGTCCCAGCCGACATCAGGATCCCATTGTGTTAAGTGCTGTACAAACACATAGTAAGACATTCCTTTCTCTGAAGGGCTCATAATCTATTTATAGTCTGAAAAGGGGCTGGAAAAAGGAAGCGTTATTATTAATTTACAATGGAAAACTGGGATATAGACAGATACAGTGATTTCCCTAAGATCACACAAAGTCTGTGGCAGTGCCAAGAGTTCAATCCAAACCAGGGTTGCAGTCCAGTGCCTTAACCACAAGACCCTCCTTCTTCCTCTCTTGGGAAGTGGAGGAATCTTGTAAATGGATTCCTGGATACATTTCTCTTTTATAGGATGCTTTCATAAAATCTGCTTATTTTAAACTATATTACTATGTTATCTTATCTTTATGTATGATTTTTTGGTAATAAGCGGTAATGTTCAAAGTTAAGAGCATTTAGCAATTCACCAAGCGTTGTGGTGGATTCTCCATCAATGACCATTTTAAAATCAAGATTGGATGTTTTTTTCTAAAAGATCGGCTTTAGGAATTATTTTGGGGAAGTTCTGTGGCATGTTTTAGACAGGAGGCCAGACTAGATAATCACAATGGTCCCTTCTGGCATTGGAATCTATGAATTATGCAAAAACCTTGAATTGAGTCTCATAATGATGAATGAGAGAATAAGACATTCATTTATTTCCTTTAAGAATGAGTGACAATCTGATTCCAGATATCATTTTTGGTCAACCATAATACACTATAATTCCAAAGTAATTGTGTAGTCTTGTGTAATGTATTGGAGTTATTTGAAGGCAGCAGATATGCTAGATGTATGTATTTACTTAGGCCAAATATGTTTAGAGTTTCTCCTACACATTTCTGTAATTACTAGAGCTGGTCAAACATTGGAATTTCCAACCCATGAGAAATTCTGATATTTTGATGTTTGTTTTTTTTCATTCTGAATCAGGATAAAAAAGTCAAAATACCAACGTTTTTCATTGAATGGAAAGTTCTGAAAAATTTCCCTTTGGAAATATCAAAATGTTTTGTGTAGGTGTTTTTGATCGAAATGAAATGCTTTGACATTCCTGAATCAAAATGTATTATTTGGAGTCAGTCTGACACTGAACTGCATCTATCTGAGTTGCTGCAGTGCCTTTGGGTGCCTCATGCCCCATTTTTTCCCCTATGGGCTGGGTGGCTGGGCCAGACTACCTCTCCCATGATGCACTTTGGCTATTAAACTCCCATGATGCAGCACACTGGTTCCACAGAAGAATCATACTTTCCCTGTGGGGGTGGAAGAGGGCAGGGAAAGATTTTGCGGAAAGGAGTTTTCCATCAAAGAACCATTGACAGAAAATTCCTTACCAGCTCTCTGTGTTGTTATTATTGGTATTGCAGCTGTGCCTCTGGACCCCAGTTATAGTTCAGAGCCCCTCAGTATTAGGCAGCATACACATAACAGAAAGGCTGCCTTTGCTCTGATAAATTTATCATCTGGTGGTTGTTTCTATTTGATGTTGTTTTATTTACTCTAGCAAGTACCTCAATACACTCCAAAACAATAGAAGGGATTTCTTAGCTATGCTAAGTGGCAAGACTCATCGATGGTCAAATCTTCAGCTGGTGTAAATGGACATTACTCCATGGAAGTCTATGGGTATATGTACACTGCAATTAACAGCTGCGGCTGATTGGGGCTTGTGGGATTTGGACTAAGGGGCTGTTTAACTGTGGTGTTGAAGTTCGGACTTTGGGCTGGAGCCCAGGCTCTGGGACTTTATGAGAGGGGAGTGGACCAGGCTCCAGTACGAGCCCAAACATCTATACCTCAGTTAAACAGCCCCCTAGCCCAAGCCTCATGAGCATGAGTCAGCTGACATGGGTTAGCTGTGGGTGTTTAATTGCAGTGTAGACTAAACCTATAGGGCTATGTCCATTTTCATCAGCTGAGGAAGTGGTCCAATATATTTACTCAGAATGGGCGTTCAGAAATGGATGTTGACTGGAGTTTTGCTACTAACTTCAATAAGAACGGGCCCATATGCCATGCCTCTCAGGGTTCATTGTACATAGCATTTACTTGGTTCTTTTCTTTCATTCCCACACGTCGTATAGCCATTCTTGGATAATCACCAATTGATTTTCAGTGTAAGTTAGCCTTGATACCTCCCTCATAAACTCAGAAACCTCCATAAAGGCGATATGCACATTTTCACGTATTGCAACAACCCACTTACACGTTGTTCACAAAAGCGTAAGTCCTGGCAATAAACGGGGCCCACTGCACTCACACTGATATACTGTGCATGTCCTACACACCATAACACACAATACTTAGAGCTGCAAAAGCAAATCATAATTAGAGGGCAGGCAAATGAATCATCCTTTGTTGCATTATGTAAATAACTAAATCCAAGTCAAAATAATTGCCAGCAGACTGATTGGAAACCTCATTTAAGGACGAATACAGAAATGTTGCTTTCCTTACTGAAAATATCTGTTGTCTAGTGATGTTCAATGTTTGAACAAACCCTGTCTAAGTCAAAGTGAGAACTAACTGCCTGGGCCTGGTGACATATGTTTTATATTAAGAAACTGTTTGAGGGGCCTGTATGACTTAGTGGATAAATCATCAGGTCTGTCCCCTTGTAACTCAAGGCAAGAATAGCCTGTGGCCCTAAAGGAAAAGAAACTTGGTCTGAGCTTAGTTCTCACTGGAACAATAGTTTACATCATAGAACTTATGCTTCACCAAGAAAAGGTTGGTGTACCGGAAAAGGTTGTGGACTAAACTAATAGGAAACCTGAATCCTATATAAGTTACTTGTATCAGGCCTTGTAATCTGTATTTAAGAGCTGACTCTTCAAGACCTGCCATCATGGACCTGTTCTATGGGTTTTCTTTTTTTATCTGTAACCTTGAATGTGAACTTCTTGATTAAATACAGCCAAAGGAATGAAAAGGATGATAAGAAAGGCCAAGGATATGGAACACAAATAGCAAAGGAAATAAAGAGAAATGCTAAGATGGTCTTTAAATATCTTAGGAGGAAACCAGCAAGGAGTCAGTAAGGCGACTAGGAGACATGGGCTGGAACTTAATGACAGATGATGCTGATATTACTAGGAAGATGAATGGATTATTTACTGCCACATTCACAAAAAAAAGCTGAACATCACATCCTAGAGATTGGAGACGTTTTCCTGGGAGGGGAAGAAATGTTAAAAAGCTTTTAATAGCTTCTGTCCAAGCAAGATAGGTAACAAACATGAGTATTAGGAAGTTACAAGGAAACATGCTCCAATGAATTACATGCCAGAAATCTGAACAAAGTAAGTGAGGGCAAGAAGCATGTCTATTCTGACAGTGTGTTAAGTGCAGAGGAAATGTCAGGCATAAGAGGATGGTTATGCATAGTGGCTCCCAGTCCTGTATTTAAGACCTGATAAAGGTAAGGTATGAAATTATGGGCATCTACAGATAAGTATAGATCTTTGGTCTCAGATGTGGGAAGCTGCTGAGAACACTGATAATAGATGAAATTGCGCAACAGTAGGAAATAAGACTATGCTAAGGCTATGTCTACACTACCGCGGTAAAAGTCAACCTACGCTACGTGAATAACGTAGCTGGAGTTGACATACCTTAGGTTGATTTACTGCGGGGTCTACACTGCGGGGGGTTGACGGGAGAAAATCTCCCGTTGACTTATCTTACTCTTCTTGTCAGGGATAGAGAAAAGGGGTCGACTGGAGAGCGATCTGCAGTTGATTTGGCGAGTCTTTACTAGACCTGCTAAATCGACCACCGGTGGATTGATCTCAGAGCATTGATCCCCACTGTAGTGTAGACCTGCCCTAACTCCCATACTAGATCAGACCAGTGGGTCCATCTAATCCAGTAGCCTGTCTCTGACAGGGGTCAGTATTATATGCTTCAGGGAAAGGTGCAAGGAGCCCTGAAGTGGTCAGTTATGGAATGTCTCCCCTATGGGCAAGTTATCTTCCTAACCCTATTGGTTGGGGTTTGGTTTCTGCTCTGAAGCATGAGGCTTTATAGCCCTTCTAATGTTTTTATTTTTAAAACAGATAAATTTAATAAATAAAATCCTTCAAATTCATGAAAAGTAAAGCATGACTCCCTCTGGGTCCAGGCACAATTATGCCTAGACACCACAATAATTGGAGGCCTATAGATACTGTAGATTCATGTCCCAAGATTCTGCAAGGAAACAATGTGCTGACAGATGTGATGTAAGACTGAACATCTAACCATCTGTGCCACACTATGAGACTGATGGCATTTTTGGGTTAAGAAGAGGTATTAATTAGTCCCATTGCTCAAACCGGAATTTAACTACAACAAGTTTGCTCTGCCTCCCAAATCAAACCATCAGCAGGATGTCAAAATACTGGAGTTCAAAATAGTATCAAAGAGTAAAATGTTGTAGTGTGCTGAAACATGGATTAACAACAGTTAGAAAGTTTAATGTCCCCCAGTACTGGATTGTTTAAGAATTTATTTGAATGTTTAAATGCTACTTCATCTCCATTTAGATCTAAAACAATCAGAAATCCAAAGACTAACTTCTGAGGTCACCAGACTCTTTGTTTTGTATTAGATAATAATTGTAATTATACTTGACTTTTCATCCCTAGATTGAAGAACACTTCACACAAGTGGGTAAGTATCATCATTTCCATTTCACAGCTGGGGAAAATAAGGATCAGAGAAGTTAAATTACTTGTGTGCAGGGTTACTCAATGTTTTCCCGGACAAAGCCTCTTTTTTGAGTGTCCTTTCTCTGTCCGGGGAGGATTTTAAAAGTAATAGGCAATGGCCTGGTTTTTGTAGTGCAGAAGAGCTGCAGGTCAGAAAGAGCCCCAATTAAGAGCCCCAGAAAGAGCCCCAAACTGCTTCTTGATTGGTCCCTCCCCTGCATCTGCAGCTGATTGGTTCGTTCCCCTGAAAGCCCAGCTGCTGGATCCCACTCACGCAAGCCCCGGCTCTCCGCTCTGGGATGCAGCGGCGAATTAGGGGTCTGTGGGGCCCTGGGCCAGAGCAAGTTCTGCTTGCAGTTCCATCCCCCATCCCCCCGGCTGGGTCGGGGCATGAGGGCTTGCCACGCTTTGCCCACCTGTTGCTTCTGCTGGGGGCAGGAGTGCTGGATGGGCGGAGCAGGTCAGGGCATGGGGGTGCCCATTTTTCCCGGGGCCCCCCAATTGGCCGGGGCCCCTGGGCATGGTCCCCACTGGCCCAATGGCTAATCTGCCACTGCTGGGAGGGAGGCCCACAGAAAGGCACTGACTGTTGGCTGTTGCTGGGTCCTGGACTTGCACCAGCTGCCCTGCCACTGTAACAGGGAGTGACATTGCCCCCCACCTCCAGTGAGTACCCCCGCTGCAGGTACCTCTTCCAGCACCCCCAACTGAACCCCCCAGCCTCCCAGTCCTCCAGCCCCCTCCAGTGCCCCAGCAATGTTCTCTTTTTGGGAACCTGAAATATGGTAACCCAACTTGTGTGTCTAAGGTCACGCAGCAGGGCTGGGAAGCAAACCTAGTTTTCCTGATTTCAAGTCCTGTGCCACATCAACTGGACCACACTGCTGCTTCTAAATAGATCGCATAGAGCAGTAGTTCTCAAACTTCTGTACTGGTGATCCCTTTCACACAGCAAGCCTCTGAGTGCGACCCCCCCTTATACATTAAAAGCACTTTTTTATATGTTTAACCCCATTATAAATGCTGGATGCAAAGCGGGGTTTGGGGTGGAGGCTGACAGCTCGCAACCCCAGCCCCATGCAATAACCTCGCCACCCCCTGTTTGAGAACCCCTGGCATAGAGTTAGCCACACTCTCACCTGGGAGTTTTTCTGCCCACAATTTAACGCTCTCCAGGTCCCTTTCTAGTATTTCTCATTTCTAATAAAAAGAAAAGGACAAATATAGGTAAGGAAAAGTTGATTTTCAGCTGCTAAATGCGGGTTACAAACAAAAGAGTAAAAAAAAGCTCCCTCTCTCTCTCACACACACACAAACATATATACTTGGCTGTGTCCTCTTAAGAAAGAAGTAAATATTACATTATCCAGTTAAAGACCTTCATTTCAAACTGCTTCATAATTAATCAGAGTTCAACTCCATTCCAAGAGTCAGCTCCAGGAAAAACATCAACTAGTTTTTTGACAAGAAACACTGCATCTTGGGGGGGAATAACAACCCTCAGTGCAGTTAAAAGAAAACAAATTTTTGAACGGTTCTCCTAATATTTGAGCAGGGGTGGTTTATAATGTGTGAAGTCATTTGTACTTTGGGTTTTGCAATGTGTTGGGTTCTTGCCTGTGACTGGATAATCTTTTGTGCAGAAACAAACCAATTTGCAAGGGTCACTTGGGTTTTGTGATTCACATTTTGGTGCCAGAGGGTATTTGATATTGAAAAGATGGAAAAAGTCGTGTCCCACAATTTTGGCAGTCTGCATATGCTTTATTAATTATGTAAATCAACTACAGGAACTTTTACGTAGGTATTATCTAGACCTTTTGTCCCCACCCCCCACATATGTACACAGGTGGAACAGGTACATTTCCTACAAATAAATAGCTTGAGGATTAAGAGCACGTATAATATATTTGGATTCTAAAGTCCTTAGGAATAGGACAGCGTAAATTTTGCCAGTTTTTGTTCAAACCATCTGTTAACTCAGTTTCAGACAATTCAGTTTTACTCCTCCGAGATTGTTTCAGGTTTCTTTGATCCCAGCATAGTGAAGGGAGAATTACTAGTGAGTTTCATTAAGCTCTGTGCTTAACAAGGTTTTATAAGAATTCAGGAAAAAATGGTTTGTTCAACACAGAAGACTTAGGCCATGTCTGCATGAGCGAGCGCACAGCTGTACTGATGCAGCTGTGCTCCTGTAAGATTGCTCTTTTAGCCACTCTATGCCAACAGGCGAGAGCTCTCCTGTGCACATAATCAAACCACCTCCAATGAGCAGCGGTAGCTGTGTCGGCAGGAATGTGTGTCCCACCAACACAGCGCTGTCCACACCGGCGCTTCTGTTGGTGTAACTTATGTTGCTCAAAGGGGTTTTTTTTTCATACCCTTGAGCGACATAAATTATACCGACAAAAAATTATACCGACAAAAGTGCTAGTGTAGACATAGCCTTACTGTGTGACAAACAGTTGGCAGTAGAGTCACAAAATCAAAACGAAACCAGGAAACTCAGTGTCAAAACCCCTTTTTTACTTTTAGGGGCAAAAATAAGTCCTGATGTCACTCTTTACACCAGCAACTAGTTGAATTTGACCTACATTTCAATGAAAGGTTTATGTGTTCAACTAAAGTTTGCATGAAACTCACTGGGTTTCACTGCTCATTTTCAACCTGAAATTTACAAAGTTTTGTGTGGCCTCCTGCTTTACACAGATCACATGGACTAAAAGGAAACTGAATCAGACATCAGGTGATACCCATTGCCCTGAATGCACAGATCAGGTATTTAGGTGCTAACGGTCATGATAAATGGATCAGTGATGGGAGAATGGTAAGTGCCACTTTTCTGATTATGCAATAGGTTAAGAGGGTGTAACTGTCAACATTTCACCACAGCAAATGTTTGAGCTATAGTAAAGCTGGCAGAGAAGACAGTTCTCAAGTTAATTTGGGAAATTAAGTTAATCTCCTGAATAATCAATCCAGGGGTAAGGGGGAAGACTCAGACTGGGATATTCAAAGTTGCATAAGGGAGTTTCATCGGGAACTGAGCACCTAATTCCCTCCCAGCTCCAGTGCAAGGAATGTGTAGGACCAAGTTGTGGACATCAAATAAGATTAGCAGATACTTTAGAGTTTCACATAGAGATATAAAATGGAAAAGGAATGAGATTCCTAAAGGCTTGTGAGAGATAAAGTAAAAGCAGCTTAGCTAACACCCTTCTAGAATACTGGTAGAATGTCAGGTCCATACAAAAACAAGCAACATTCCAAGCTAGGGAAAAGGTTATTATCAACAGCCTGAGCTGCATTGAAAAGGTGAGTGACTCAAGACTTAACTGATAACATCCACAGATACAGTCCTGTCAGTCGAGTGGCACCATAAACACTCCTCAAATTCCAAGGAGATAAAGCAGCTCTGAAAACCTTATCCATTTTAAGACTTTCTAGATATAAAATTGCATCTAATGAGTAAACATGTTTTATTACTCTTGAATAATCTACCCATTTGCCTCGAGGGTTAAATTATCAAAATTCCCTCTGCCTGGCCACAAAATTTGTGCCTGTGAATGTTTTTTAATGTTAATATTTTTGGTTAAACCCTTCAGAGGCTAACTGGTGACTGGTTTCAGAGGGGGAGCCGTGTTAGTCTGTATCAGTAAAAACAACGAGGAGTCCTTGTGGCACTTTAGAGACTAACACATTTATTTGGGCATAAGCTTTCATGGGATATAAGTCTCTAAGGTGCCAAAGGACTCCTCGTTGTTTTTAGCTGGTGACTGAAGACACTTGATGAAGCTTTTACAAAATGGTCTGGGCAAACCCAGTCAGCTTAGTCTGGCATTTAACCGCTGCTCATAGAATTTAATGGCTGAATCCATGTTCTTCCCATATAGTAAATACTCACTATAACTCTTTGTGACTGTAATGGAATATCTGATAAACATGCCATTCATATGGGAGCTTATTCAAATAAAAACTAGTAAGATGAGGTTATGAATAACCTGGACAGCATTAGGACATTTTAGATTGCTCTACCATCAAAAGTACAAATATGTTTAGCAGCGGTACAGCTTGGCCATGAGAGTTATACTTATATTTATATTGTTTTGATCATTGCGTATAATAAGCAAGCACAAAATTGCACACAGAAACAGCAGAGCAGGGAAGAGCCACGTAGTAGGCTGGTTTGGTTTTACAGTGAAAAACAAATGGGATTACAACACGAGGCTGGAAGTAAGGGAACACTTCCAAGTGTAGTGAGGGAATAGCCTGTCAGAGTGTGAGAGCGGCACTGAAAAGAATTCTTCAGTTAAGTGAGGTAATGTAAACAAGACCTTTCCTTGGAGCAACCTAGAATGATATAACATGGATCAGAATAAATACTGTGGACATTACGTCCCTAAGCCTGGCCTGGTTGGGGAAACTTTCTCTGTTTTTTTTTTGGCCACAAGCACAAAGGTTGGAAGCTAGTTTCAAGAGTGTTTTAAAGCTCTCACTTTTCTATCAATTTCCCTCTTTCTCCACTTATTAGGGGCCAATTCTAACAAGGATGCAATCTTTTGTGAGTCTTCACCTCTGAGGATGGAGACCCCCTATGCTGGCCTCTTTCTATAAGACACTGTTTTGTAAAATATACTGTCACTGGTGTTCTGCAAAGAATTTTGCATGTAATGTGAAACATGTGTCACTTATTTGTGCTTGGAATCTTCTAAGAGCTGGAGAACTCAGTCAGCACTGAACTGGGACCCTTCTCCACAGAGAGTACCAATAGAGGGGACTTGGAAAGTTACACAAGAGGTGACAACTTGGGTGTTTTTGTGTGTTTCAAAAGTGAAGGATCTTGCATATAAAGGTTATGAGAAAATCCCTTTTTCTTTTTGGAAGGGGGCAGGTGGATGGTAATATTTGGCCATAATGACAATAAAGGAAGGAAGGGGGAAAAAGGAGTGAGAGAAACTGTAGATTAGAAGATGACAAAAGCAGAATAATGGGGACATGACCTTCAGCAACCAGATTCCCAACACACTTCCAGGAAAGAGCTAAGGGCAGAGGTGGAGACGGCAGAAGATGCAGAAATTTCAGGAAGATGGTCATTTTCTTTTAATTGGTGATTTATCATCCAGAGGAAAAAAAATCAGGACAGAGATAACTATTCTAAGTTGTTTGTATTTCTGGATTTAGCTATTTGAAACTGTGGGCTGTATACCAAGGAGACGCTATATGGCAGTTCACAACACAGTGGTTACTGCACCCAATTCTCAGGTTTGCTCCAGCAGTACAAAGCAGCTGTATCCACCTTAACAGCCTCCTGATGGATTTTCTTTCAGTGAGGGAATCCCAGGGGATGTAGAGCCAAATTAGTTGCTCTATGCCACCCTTCCTCCTAGCCTCTGGGAATTTCCCAGGAGAAAGAGAATGGCCAGGGAATCCCTATGACTCAATGACCTTCAAATGCCTGAACACACTTCTTGGGAGAATGGATATGTAATTAAGAGCAGCCCTAAGGCTGCTCTAACTTATACCAGGCCCTAGCCAACCACAGGATTTGGAGGGGGGAGGGGGACAAAAGGTGTCATAAAGTGTCCCCTTCCACTCAGCACAGTTGTGGTAATATATCTCAGCCACTGTCAGGGTTCTAGCTTACTAAGTCTCAATACAAAAAGGAAATGTGAGAAATAATAAAGACAACAGCAGAAAGAAGTAGAGGGGTGAGTATGTGGACAGATGTGAGAGAGAAGGAGAAAGGGATGTTAGCTCTATACCCCAGGTTTAGACAGAACTTTACAATACAGGGTAGAATAATTAGAAATGAGGGGCATGGATCCCATTATCCTGAGTAAAACCTGAGTGTGTTTGGCGTGAGTCAGGCTTGGTTTCTAAATGAGCAAGCCAAGGAGGATCCTGCACTATCTAACAGAGATGCTTTCTGAGCTTCTGGGAAGCACCCATTTTTATACAGCCAAGACAATATAAGAAAGAACCTAGCTACATGACTGAGCACATTATTTCCTAACCAGTTCCCTTGGGAAGGCCACTGGTCCCTATATCACCCTCTTTCCCCGACTCTCTTATTGTAGCAAACATTGTTTTAGTCAGTCAAGCAGACGACCACAACACCACATTTGTCTGGTTACCAGCAGCAGTGTAGTTTTTCCCCATCAGATCATAAACCCTGACAGGAACGTATGTATTATATGTAGTGTTGCCACCTTTGGGTGCAAAAAAACCAGGAGATCTGGGATGATGCTGAGCCCATAAAACTGGACAGCAGGCAGTGTGTTCGGAACGCCCTTACTGATTTCCCAGGACAGCTACCTCCAAAAGGGATTATCCGAGGAAAACTTGGATAAGGGCAACTCTAGCAATAGGAAAGGAGTACTTGTGGCACCTTAGAGACTAACCAATTTATTTGAGCATGAGCTTTCGTGAGCTACAGCTCACTTCATCGCTCACGAAAGCTCATGCTCAAATAAATTGGTTAGTCTCTAAGGTGCCACAAGTACTCCTTTTCTTTTTGCGAATACAGACTAACACGGCTGTTACTCTGAAATCTAGCAATAGCGTTTGCAGTGATATTTCTTGCATGTAAGGTATCTTTCAATGTTACAGCTAACAGTCATGTTCTCACTAATGCTCTACACAGTGGTAATAAGACCACTCTACTTTCACTCTAAATGTAGGCCTTTGTCTTTGTTTTGTTTTGCTATGCTATTATGTTGCTGTAATAAATATCCAGAGGAATTCTGGGCATCTGTTGTATCCTTTGTTTGACGTTCACCACCGCATCTTCCCAGTAGTATAGTAGCATATGATTACATACATGCCATATAAATAATTCTCGATGTCAGAGTTACTTTTCTACTGGAGCTCTTCCTTCAGATCCTCTCTTTTGCATTTCCCATCCACATTCACACGCTTGCATTACTTGTCTAGCCTATATTTTACTCTCTTGGTTCTAGCTTGAGTTTCTTTTAGTAAGGGAAGTCTTGATTATATGTTACAGCCTATAGACTTAAATCTCAGAAAAATGAACACAGAGAAGCATTCCGTTGAGGTCAAAATGTAGTCAGCACTCTCTGATCAGGAGTCAGACTGTTTCCAAGAGAGCTGGCAGGCACAGTGCTGAGGTGCACCTTCTCTTTGCTCCAAGTGACCCTAACCATGAACATAAGGATTAATGCAGCCACACCACTTCCTTAAGGGAAATTGTAAACATTCCAAGTCAGTCCAAGGTAAACTGGGTGTAGGTCAATTTTTTTAAAAGGGCTGCAATATTCATGTCTGGGAAGAATCCTATATGATTCCAACACTGGGAAAATGTACAAGTGAGGAAGTAATATTTATATAAGTCAAGGAAAACACTGTTTCCTTCTTCAGCAGGAAACAGCAGCTATTCTCAGAGCTTCAGCGATAGGAGGAGAAATTAAATAAAGCATTGGCAGCCTACACTTGTTTTATTTCTGTGGTTTTACAGTCTGAGTCAAAATAAACACGTTTTTTAATCTCAAGAGAATTATTAGGGTAATAATTGAGAAAAATGTTATTTACAAGTTTCAGTGGAACAATTCAGTAAATCGCTTAAGCTGAAACAAAAGATTCAATACAAAAAAAAAATCTGAGTTCATGCAATCATCTAATTTAGTTTTAAAAGCGTTAGGGCTGTGATCTCGCAATCTCTGCACAGACAAACCTCCAACTGATATCAATGAGTGTTTTGTCTCAGTAAGGACTGCAAAAATCAGTGCTATTGGGGCCTGAGTGTGGTCTCATTTAAGCCAGTTTACCGCAGTGTAATTCCATTTATTTTAGTGGATTTTTGCCCCTTGTTTATAATGATCCAGCCCCATAGTTACCAAAACAACAAGCTTCTATGTCCAGGGATTGATTGAGTCATTGTTTACGGTGTTAGTTTATTTTGCCTTAGGATGTACAATGAGGCAGATTTAATGGGAACGATAACTTTACAATTCCATACTCTTATGTGTTTAAAGCTCAATCTTTACAATAAGTTCATGAATAACAGATTTTTGCATGTAATCTCTTTAGGATGAGGGGGAAGATTTTCTTTAAATAAAATTGAAAACAATAGAAAAGTTGGATCACACCTTCAGGTGAATGCATGAGTTGCATCTATTTCCATAATTACACAGTCCCAGGTTCTGTAACTACACTACACATGGACCCCAAAGTCTCTGTGAAATCAGTGGAAATTTGGGTGGGCATGGACTGCAGGACTGAGACTCTCCGTGTGTTTATTTGAAAGGTCTCACATCCTCCATGGCATATTTAGAGTTCCTGCCCCAAACAATTTTTTCATTGTCTTGTTTACTGAATCAGCTCCAGGACTGAAATTCATTTTCTGTGATTATGCAGAAAAACAAAACTTTGCATGAACATCTGTACAGACCCCCGTGTGAATAAGAAGGGGTGCAAACGGAACTGAAGCAAGATTTTCTTTAGAAATTGCTGAAATGGTCACAGACCACTTTTCTTACTATTTGCCCAGCTGGAACCAGTCTGCCCATGGGACTGCCCAGCAGTCCATAGTTAAACCAGAAGACAAACCAAGATATGAAGCAGAAACTTCCATGGTTTTGATCCCATGGTCGTCCTCCACATAGAACTCCCACTGACTTTGATGGGTGCTCTGTATGGTTAAGGCCAGCAGAACCAGGCAAGGCACTTACATTGATGAACTCCCAAGTGTTTCCTAGACTGATTATTCCTGGCATGAAATTGGCAATAGCACTTGCAGCTAGAATTTAGGAAAACCAGAGCTTTTTAAATCCTTCATTAGATATTTTAAATACCTTGTGTTGATGTCTCCAACCATTTACATGTCTTCACTTTTCTGTCATCTGATGTTGTGTATGATCACTAAGCTGATAAAGTGCAATTTGCACTTACAGCCTAAGATTAGCGCTTCCAGTCCCTGCTTGCTCAACTGAGACAGGCTTACTCTGAGTCACAGGGCTACTTTAAAATTCAGAACTCCATAGAGCGTTAAATACAACTGTTTCGAAATGGAATTCCTCTGCATTCCTTTTTATTTATAAAACTCCAAATCCTGGTCCAATGTAAATCAATGGTAATTTTGTCATTCACTGTATTATTACAAAAAGAAAAGGAGTACTTGTGGCACCTTAGAGACTAACCAATTTATTTGAGCATAAGCTTTCGTGAGCTACAGCTCACTACATCGGATGCATTCAGTGGAAAGTGAAGTGGATGTGAGCTGTAGCTCACGAAAGCTTATGCTCAGATAAATTGGTTAGTCTCTAAGGTGCCACAAGTCCTCCTTTTCTTTTTGTGAATACAGACTAACACGGCTCCTACTCTGAAACCTGTATTATTACAGTAACACCCAGAGGCCTCAGGTAGGGCTAGCGCTCCATCTTGTACAAACATATACAGTAATGAGAAACAGTCCGTGACTTGAAGATTCTACAGTCCATGAGCTCAGTCTAGTAAAGGAGTAACACAAAGGAGTAACTTTACTCACACGAACAGTCCCCTTTATTTCAATGAGAGCATTCCTGTGAGTAAAGCTTTGTGTTTATTTTCAAGGTCATAAAGACAGGACACAATGGGATAGCTGCCATTTTAACCAACTTCAGAAATTGAACTACAGTTCTCGGCAGCTCAGAGCATGAGCCTTCACAGCTGGAGCTGAAAAGCCAGCCTGTTTAGCTGAGAGCTGTACTGGACTCACATCCTATGTGGACTGTGCTCAGAAGGGGACGTGTAACATACACTGACCAGTGGGTTACAACAAAAAGAGGTTAAAACAAACAATTAGATGGTCTCCACTAATTAAACATTTGTTTGTTTTACATTATAAGAAATATTCAAGGAAAATGAAATACAGTAGATGTCACTATCTCTACCTGTTTAGCTATTATCAGATGGTCATTTATCATAGGTTCCATGTTAGTCTTGGGGAGTGACTAGAAAGAGGGCTGGTAGTGGCTTTATGGACTAGCTCAGTGAGGGAATTTTACACTGAAGGGGTTGTATGGAAGAAAGCACACAGGTGTTTGTCGAAGAAATGGTCAAATGGATAATGCAGATTGGCCTCAGTGGTGGAGTAGAGGGGACTAGAGGCTGCAATAAGCTACAAAAGCTGATAAATATGAAGAAACAAAACTCATAAACGTGAGGTCAAGAACATGTCATTGTATATAGTAGGGAAAGAGGAGACTGTGGATGGACCCAGAACGTGTGGGGTGGAGTCTGTGTGTGAAACCTTCAGAACAACAGGACCAAAAGATGATCATAACTACATTGTTTTCAGTGGACACGTGAGGACAAAGATGGGTGTCAGGAAGGGTAGGGAAGAGTAGATTCTGAGTGGTATACTACCTACGGATCCATACTGGCTCACAAGAACATCTTGTCCATTCAAAACTATTCTCTGACTGAAGACACTGTTTAAAGGCTAGAGGTTAAATACCCAAGAAAGGGTGTAATTTTCATAAATAGGGTTCATATTTCCCATCTGGAAACATATATGGAAAATCATGTACCGATAATGTCTAAGAAATGCACAAGAAGAAGTACATCTAAGCCTAATTATCTTTGCTTTTGTTCTACTTTCCTGATACTTTTTAAATACTCTTACTGGTATTGACCTGGGCTTTACTGCTTTTTCCACTATAAACTTTTTACAAGGTTGAAGATTCTTTGTTCTCTCTTCCCCCCCTCCCCCATCCCTTTGAACTATTTGTTGTGCTGTTCCTTGCGTGTGCTTTTTCTCTTCCAGGGAGCCATTGGTGAGGCGGAAGAGGCAGAGGATGTGAACTCCCATATACAGTACAAATATAGAGGATGACCCATTAAACGTTATGTTGAAATGCTTCCCAGACAAACGGAGAGCTCTCCAAGATTCTAAACAAAGTACACTGATAATAATGGGGATGGGAGATGTAACACTGATGACTGTAAGGGCACTAGGAACTCTTGTTACCAAATGGTTAAACCCTTCAATGCTAAAATGCCAACATTTGCAGCACTCTGCTCTAGCTATGATTACCTGTTTTCTGAGTTGTATCATTTGCCTAATATCTGTGATGGAGCCATTTATGTTATTTCCAGGTATGAAATGCATTGGATGCCAGGGCTCTTGCTGCATATATAATGGTTAAAAGAGTAAATACATATTAGCATTGCTGGCATATTTGGAAAGGGCCTTTAATGATAATTCAAGGGTAGAATATGATAATTTTGTAGATAAGTAATTGATCTAGTAGTTAAAGCAAGAGGCAGGGAGCCAGGACTCCTGCGTTCTATTCCGTCTTCCCAGTGATTTACCATAAGATCTTGTTCAGGTCACTTAACCTCAACAATCCTCAGTTTAACAATAGGTGTAACAATGCATAAGTACTGTGAAGCTTACATAGTTAGGACTGAGTTGTGGCTAACTCCAGTTCACACCTGCAGGAGGCAACCAGAAAGCTGAGTGCATTGTGTGGTGGGGGCTGACCAGACTTGCATAGCCATCAGTGCGTTCTAGTTCAAAGAGGGCATGAAGGTTGTTGCATGGATCCAACATGAAGTACACAGTACACAAGTACACAGAATATAGCGGTGGTAGGAATGATATGAAATCCTAGCGAGGGTGAAGGTCATGGGGCCAACAACGCCCTGCTCCTTGTACAAATGCCAGCAATGGGCAAAGTGGGCAACACATATTTTTAAAGATATAGTAAGTCCCACTTCTGAGTTTTGCTCATGAGGAATCTTCAGCTACCCTTGATTAACTACAAACCCACTCACGAGTAAGCCTCTGGCTGCTGAAGTCATAAGAACATAAGAATGGCCAAACACCAGACATGATTTTATACATTTCTATCGTGATTTTATACATGTATACATTAGTTGTCTCTTTTCCAAGCTGAAAAGGCCCAGTCTTATTACTCTCTCCTCATATGGAAGCTGCTCAATGCCCCTAATAATTTTATTGCCCTTTTCTGTACCTTTTTCCAATTCCAATATATCTTTTTTGAGATGGGGCAACCACATCTGCATGCAGTATTCAAGGTGTGGGCATACCATGGGTTTATATAGAGGCAATATGATATTTTCTGTCCTATTATCTATTCCTTTCTTAATGATTCTCAACGTTCTGTTAGCTTTTTTTGACAGCCGCTGCACATTGAGTGGATGTTTTCAGAGAACTATCCACAATGACTCCAAGATCTCTTTCTTGAGTGGTAACAGCTAATTTAGACCCCATTATTTTATATGTACAGTTAAGATTGTGTTTTCCAGTGTGCATCACTTTGCATTTATCAACATTGAATTTCATCTGCCATTTTGTTGCCTAGTCACCCAGTTTTGTGCGATCTCTTTGTAACTCTTCGCAGTCAGCTTTGGACTTAACTATCTTGAGTAGTTTAGTGTCTGCAAATTTTGCCACCTCACTGTTTACCCCCTCTTCCAGATCATTTATGAATATGTTGAACAGTACTAGTTCCAAGACAGACCAGTAGCATAGCCGGGGGGGAGCGGCCACTCCCGCTCTGAGCACAAGTGGTGCCTTTTTAATTTATAGGCGCCTTTTAAAATTTTTACTCACCCGGCAGCGCTCTGGGTCTTCAGCGGTGGGGGCCTTCACGAGCTGCGGTTCCTCGGTGGCACGGGCCTTCTCTCGCTCCGGGTCATCGGTGACATTTCGGCATTTCTGACAGACCCCTGGGGGACACCACTATTTACCTCTCTCACTTTTGAAAACTGACCTTTTATTCCTACCCTTTGTTTCAGAATTAAGCCCATAATGCTTCGGGTTTCCAGGTGAAAGTGGCTGTGTAAGTGCACATAATGATAATGATCTAAAAATGTATTTTGCCTCCATTATCCTGGAGCAACCACCCTGTAGAATTTGTCCAACTGGATTTAAGATTGGAAGCTCTTTGGGACAAGGACCATCTGTGTGTACAGAGCCAAGAACACTGGTGGTCTGGGCCAGCATCTTAGGTGTTTCCACACCACAAATACAGTAGTGATAATAATTAAATTTCAATTGTATTTTGGGTGAAACCTGGTGATCATGTGACCACATAAAACCAAATGTAACTTTTCAATCAAAAATAAAGAGGGTGCAATATCTTCACCTCAGCACCAGCTGTTGCAAATACCTTCAGGAGTTAAGCATTCCGTTGACAAAGCTAATTTTTTTTACAGCACACAGACATGTAACATACAATACAGTACTATATGTTCTGTTGGTGTCTTTGAAAAAAAAGCTTAATGGAGAAACAGGCTGTTAGAATACAGGATACTTTATAGGTTAGCTCTTCTCCATCCTTCATCACCAGATATTTGGCCAGTTTGCGTTCATCAGATTTGACAGTGTACAAATACTTGGATACAAGCTCATCAAGTCAGCTACAGGTTTCTTTAGAGCAGTTTGCCCACTAAAACACTTACAAAAAAGCTGTAGCTATTAATGAAACTTATTCTTGTCACACTGCTTTGTCTACAAAATCGTCACAAATCCTGCATTTCATTTTTCAAATCAAGTGAAAACAAAACCAGCTTTATTTTGTTCAACAATTGTTCATATACTTTCTGAAGAATGTAGAATGCACTAAAAATGGAAAGCGGCTGGGTTTTCTTCACATAAAGGAGCTTCTTCTGCTTTTGAACCTAAGCAACATCCTTATTTTCCAACAAACAAACAAACAAATAAATAACCAGCACAGTGTTCCAAAATGAAAGCCTGAAAGTCAGAACTCCCTTGCGGATTTCATTTGCACTCTGGTCACTCGTACAGTTGATTACTGTGTTTCTTACAGGATTCAGTAGATGATTTCATTCCTAATACGCCACAGCAAGTTTGGTATCCCACAACATAAGGGCATTTTTTTTTAATCTGGGGGGATTTAACTGTGGACATTTGTGTGTTCTTTTGTTGCTGCTGTTGGCTTGTGATAGTACCAAAGGAGAGAAAAAAACTGCCTTGGGAGGAGGTGTGTGCATGTGTGTGTACGGGGTGAGGTGGGGGAAAGGGGTTGAGTTGGTAGTGGAAGAAACACTTTCTAAAATGACACCAACATGTAATGGAAGGGAACAGCCCCGCGTGATCTCTCACTGCTGCAGGGCTATGAATCTGAAATTCCTTGTGGTCTTCTGAAGTTTTACTCTGATATTTTCATGCTTACACTGTGACTTTGTTGTATTACCTCACAGTCTCTGTCTGTGGCAGTCTAGCATACAAAAAGTCCTTCCTAGACAGTTAGGGCACATGGTATTAGCACATTAGATCTGGGCCCGCTGCACACTAAGAAGATGGCTTCAGATGTTGGTTCTAAAGGTTTGCCTACACTTAGGTCTGCGGTGGCCACAGCTACATGAGTGCAGCTACCTACGCTGGTGGGAGAGTTTCTCCCGTCGGTGTTGTGCTCTACCTCCCCAAGAGGCAGTAGCTATGTTGACAGGAGAAACCTTCCCATCAACATAGCACTGTCTACACGGAGGGGTTAGGTTGGTTTAAGTCTGGATTTTCCACACCAATGAATGACACAGTTATACCAACAGAAGTTGGTACTGTAGATCAAGTCTCTGTAATGCAAACAAAAAGGACTACGGTAAAGGTAACAGTTTTCAGAAGAAATGCCACCATTAAGAATGGAAATGCTTAAGGCCAATGGAAGTCCAAAGAAATGGCACTAGAGAGAATTTATGAAGGTGGTGTCAAACCAAAACCACAATCTGAACGACCCCCAGACTTTAGGGGAGTTTGAAGCAAAGTCCAGAAGAACCAAACTTGGTGGCTTGGACCCACTCACAAAAATAATGTAGAATAGGCTAACATTTTCGATGTTCAAAATTGGTTCGGGATTTGTTCATGATGATTCACATTTTTGGACAAAAGGTTGAAAGAGGCTTTTATTGTATCTGAACTGCATTGTCGAGCTCTAATAAGCAGCCTTTCTTGGTGAATATCTCCCACTCATTGCTCAACAGCCAGGATAGCAGCAGTTACAAATCGACAAAGATTTGTGAAGTTCTTACAGAACATGTGCTGTGGTTAATTATTCTGCTGGCTGCTGGAGGAGTAAAAGCAGATGGTGCCATTTTGTTTTTTTCCTGCCTCTACCTTTTATTAGTCATGCCTTGTAATTGAATTTTTGTTTCTTAAACTAAAACATCTGCCACAGCTATGGTTTTAAGGTGGTTAAGAATTTTGTAGCACAACACTGAAAGCGGGCAGCAAACAGTACAGATGAGAGAATGAGCCTTGCAGCAGTTTTAATTCACTAGTTCAAGCAATCAGTTGGCAGAGTACACAAGCAATGCCTAGGAGGTGGTTGGTAATGGCTCCCCAAACTAAAAATCTGGCTAGATTGTAACATTATCAGAACGAGAAAGCTCTGGCAGAGATGGGACTTCGATTTGGCCGCTGACTCATTGTGGCTATAAAATTCTCAGCTGGCGACCAGTCATTGCATCACTGTTTTCTGATTAAATCCTTATTAAGTGCAGAAATGGCAAAATGTCCTGTGAGTGGAATGAGAAATGTTGGAAGGAAAGATCTTCACGGGGGGTTGGGAGAGCTATGAATGGGTAGCCATCACTAAACCAGCAAATGGGGGAAATGGCTTTAAGAAAGCCAAGTCTCTGCTTTGGCGTGCTATGGTTTAATGTAGCAGTAGGAGCCCAAAGACAAGATTCACATTTCAGCCAAGGCCCTTTGTGGATAGGAAAAAGGCTGTAAAGGGGAAATTAACTCCTCTAAGTGAGAATAAAGCCCCAGATCCTATGGCAGTGTGTCTCTCACAAGGGATGGAGTGAGCTCAACATGCTTCTTATTTGTGTCAGATTTTTGTTCCACTGTTTTGATTCCAACTATCTGACCCTTTTCTCATTGTCCTTCTCTTTCCACAC
The DNA here is from genome assembly GCF_015237465.2 of Chelonia mydas. Lineage (NCBI taxonomy): Eukaryota > Metazoa > Chordata > Testudines > Cheloniidae > Chelonia > Chelonia mydas. The sequence continues at coordinate 92,509,855 of NC_057854.1, forward strand.
TGTCTGACAGTCAGGCAAACAAGGCTTGCCAGCAGACAGAAGGACCCAGAGAATACTTCTGCATCACACAGTCCAACCGAACATGAAGACAGACCAGTTAGAGATTGGTCCATGGAACTAAATTTGGATCCAGAATGCCCAAAGTCCAGGGATGTGTGGATTCAGAGTTCTTGTTTGGGCTCATTTGTAGCACCAAGAATGATCAACACTCTGCACCAGCATGACTGGGAGCAGTACTTTAAGCAGTAAGTTTTTATTCCAGGTTAGCCTATCATCTCTCTTCATCTTATAAGTGTTGAGGGCTTGATTGTAATCTTTCACCATCTGCTCCAAGTAGGGGTAGCATGTAGCTATGCAGTGTAGATCATCTCTACCTTCCCCTTCACAGAGTTGCCATCTGATCCCTGAATCCTCCTTCCTTCATGGTGAAAGAAAGCTGCACCAGCATGTTTCCTGGCACAGCTTACTTTGCTTCCACATTGGCTCAGCTCTGCTGACTGGAGCATCGGGGGGATGGAGCTAAAGCTCAAGTCCCTTCCCATTCCTGCCTGCCCACCTGCTTGGGAAGGGCAGTGGCCTGGAAACATTTGCTCTTTCCACACACCGCTAGCCTCAGTACAGGTAGGAAATTCAGGGAAATAGGGGGGCTCTTTACCTGCATTGGCACAAAGCAAGGACCAGGATCTGGTCCACAGTAATGCAAAAGACGAGGAGAGGTAGATTTCTCAAATGATTTGTACCAGCAAAATAGAACAAATAGCATTGCTTCATACCAACCTGCCATCTTATTAATTAGTATCAAATGTCAATAACTTGGCATTTCATCAATTGCTTTTATATATTACTGATCAATCGTCTGTGAAATGTCCCCACCTCTGACATTACTACCTGGTTAGCTGTTGTGCAGCGCATTACTCTTCTACTGGAAATGTCACAACTCTAAAAGGAAGCTGATGAGCTGCCCTGTTGCTAGCGTTGTCAGATCAGCAACAAGATGCAACGTTAGTAACAAAAACATGAGGCTATATGTTACTTGGTATTCTGATCCCAACAGCTACCAGAAGGAGAGTGCATAAACAGATAATGTACTCGTCTGCAGTTTAGCATATTTCTGCTTTCATTTATAGCTGTTCAGCAAATCTGTAAACCCTATTTAAAAATCGGACAAGGGAATGGGTTTTCAACATTTGCATTGCAACATTGCCCTTTTTCAAGGAGATCTTACTGATTTCATATTGTTCCAAAACACATACAAACTGATTTCAGGCTGTGAGGATTGAGTAGAGAGACACAATATTTAGTTCAATGTAAACTCCAGTTGGATTGGATCAGCACTATCAGTGTGAGTAAACCACAACTTAATTGTCTGCCATTTTCTAAGATAGTCATCTTCTTCCTTGTGTTAAGACCATCAAATGGGGTCTGGTCTGTAAGTCCTCTCCCTCCAAAGTGCTCCGTTCAGTGCCATATCCTTGATCATACCACATGTGAATAGATCATTCCTTATGACATCCCACTACTTCTTCTTGGGTCAGCCTCTCTCTTTTTACTTCAGTCTTGATCTGTTCGACATGCCCACATTGTGCTTTATATGACCAAACCATCTGAGCCTACACTCCAAAATAAACTATTTTTCTAAAATAGTCCAGCATATTAATTTTAAATCATGAAATATTGAGACTAAAGACTTAGTTAAGAACCTCAGAATTTGGTCCAAAGAAAGGAATCCAGCATTCTAGATTCTTCTCCTTCTTGTGGCTTCTTATATGGGTTAGTTTTTTCATCCATAAAATGTCTCCATATTTGGTTAAAAGACTCAATCCTATTTGAGGAATCAGGCTTCTGCAAATGTTATTTAATTTATTTATTTATTTCACTGTTACACTATATATTGTTATATTTGATTGTCTTCTAGCATTTTTATTGATGAAAACCCAGAGGCCCCAACAGGGGATCAGAATCACATTGTCCGAGGTATACATCTGGTGTCTGGCTTCTGACGGCACAAACAATGAATTAAATGTTGGGTAAGTGATGGAGCCACGGTATCATGGCAGCAACATGGGGGATTCAGGAGCCTTCAGACCGGCATCCTCCATTAACCCTCCAGGATGGGGGGGAACCTATCCTGACCACTTGGCCATTTGCACTCTAACAATCTTACAGCTGAATACAGAGGGGATCTCTGCCCCTAAGTGTCATGTTTTTCAGCAGCTAACTGCTAATATGATCCTAGATACAGACCACACATAATAAAAAGACAAACCCTTTCCTAAAGAGCCTTGATGCAGCAGCTGGAAAATGATATTTGTTGTCTACTGTTTTTATGGCACACTTCCTCCCTCTTCATGCCTAGCAATGAAACCGAGTCCCAAAGTCGCTGGGCACTTATTAAGGATAACGGGATAAAAGAAATTCCTGGGAAACTCCACCTGAAATGCAGAAAGGATCTGATAGCACCACAATTTCTGCAACACCCTGGTATGGGGGTTGTGCTATAAATCCTTTGGTAGTCTAGCTGGATGTAAATGACAGTGACTGAGTATTTTAGTAATGGCCTTCCTGTATCAATCTACAAATGGAGGAAGAGGCCACCCTCTGCTCATTTTGCTTGTTTTCCCACTTCTCTCCAAGCCTACATTATATATTTTTCTTTATTACAATCATCTTCATTGCCCTGTTTACCCATGAATAGTGAAACATACGTCTGATCTTATAGCCCACTAGTCACCCCAATCTGTAAAAAAAAGAAAAGGGGGGAATAATGAACTACAATTCAAACATGGAATTTAAAAGAGGGAATATTAGGAAATAATTAATGTTTGACACTATGGCTATGTGGAAAAATTCTGACTTGGGTTTTGTGTATCCCAAGCTATAATTTGGCCCTAAGGTTTATAGGGCATTCTTTTTATTGTGAATATAGAAAGAATCATAGTAAGCAGTTGGTTATAGCTATAACATTCCATTCAATCTCATATTTATTCACACATTCATTCAAACACACATACACTCACAGGTTCTGCAAGGTTGTTATCATAGTTACCAGCCTTAGAGTTGCTCATGCCAAGCCACTGGCCAGGACATGAGGAGGAAGCAGGGCCTTGTCAGATGCTCATCTGATGCTCCTAGAAGTTGGTTTGCAGAATCAGACCCCAAAGTTCTCACTTTCTAGAGTCCATTTTTATAAGAATTTCTTCCTATGCCAATCTATGGGAATTGCTTCATCATGCTGTTGCTGAATCACTCAGCAATGGCACATTCCTGACGGCTCTGTGCTGCCAGTTGTTATCTTGTTCTTTGGTTCTTCCATTCTTCAGGCTGTTGGGTGGATTCCAGTCTGCCCTCCGGGGGTCCTCTGGTTATTTCCACTTGATGCCTTCTTCAGCTGATGGACACTTCATTCTTAGGCTGGCACCTCCCTGATCATTCAGTTATTATCCACACCAAGCATCCATCCACATACATCCTCTATCTCTATTTTAATCACAATTGTTAACAAAGTGAGATGAATACAAAAAAAGGGCGGGGAGTCTCTGGGTGCTGTTTCTGTTGTTACAGAGTATTGCTTTGAGTCTCTCTCTGTGTGAATTGCTTTGAGAACAGATTCTGTCTTAGAATGTACTAATGCAATTAGCAGCTTGCAAGTTTCACACACAGAGGGAGAGAAACAGTACCAAAGACCAAGAGACCTCTTAATTAGTAATACCCTGGAATTTAAAGTATGGGGAATCAAACTCATTTGTGATTTTAATACAGAACTTCTTTAATATGATCCAACATGTGGAATATTTTTCCTTTTTTTAAAAACAGTGTATTAAAGTCAATCAATAGTCATCACCAGCCTTTTCTGTTACGTGTTCTAATCCTATGTCTGGAGGCAGGAAGGGCTGCAGGAGTCAACGTGTGATATAAATGCTGGGTAGATGGGTTTTGACTTGTTTAAGGACTAGCACCTTTCATACAACAGTGAGGCAAGACCAGCTGATGTTTGTAAGGGTTCATTCAGAGTTCTATAGTGCTTGTCTAAACAATGTTAGAAAATGCTTGTCTGCACTTTGTCTTACCCATGCTGGGGGCTACTCTCCTCCTTCTGATGTGCCTGCCTAACTCCCGCAAAGAGTGTGCACTGAATAGAGAACATGCCCCTTTCTTTGTGGAGCTGCATCAAATGGTCAGAGTTGAGAGCTCTGGTGATCAAGCCCCTTAAAGCTTATGAGCTGTCTGTCTCCCACCCAATAAGCTGGCTGTGAATGCACCCTATAGACTCAAAGAGCAGGCCTGAAAAAAAGAACAAAAAAGGGAAAAAAACCCAAAAAACCACAGGTTAGTTAACTGAGCTTCTGGGAGATTCAAACTGTGCCAAGCATGGGAGCCAATGGATGTGAATGTTTAGAGCAGGATCCTGGCATCGTGACTTTCGTCTTGAATGTTTATTTCTGACATGTTTCGGAGTGGTAGCCGTGTTAGTCTGTACCAGCAAAACCAACAAGGAGTCCTTGTGGCACCTTTCACTATTTCTGACATGTCTTTCTGGCAGTCTGTGTGGCTTGTGCCTCTGGCACTTGGACTGCTGAGTCTCAGTGAGTGAGGCGACAAGAGGGGAGCGGGTGTAAGAGCACAGCTTACGTGTTTGTAAAAGAACGACGTACACAACATAAATACTAGGACATCGGGCACAGTCCTCTGCTGTGATGAGGTCATGCATGGTGCAGCCGAACGGAGGAACCAAAGGTAGCTCTAAGTCATCTTTATGGCAATCTGATTTTGGGCCAGCTGGGGCCAAACCAGCCTCCAGGGTAAATTAGAGTAGTGGAGGGCTAGGACAATGTTCTAGGGATTGTTCCACCATTCAACAATCAGAGAAATGAAACACACTTTGGGCCCTTCTCCTCCTGTGCCCGGAATGCCTCCTCCCATGCCTCCTCCCAGCCCTGCCTTGTCTCCCAGTACAACTCCAGCTCCTTAGCAGGACCAAGGATCTGACCAATCAGCTTTCAGTTTAGTCACTGTTTGGCCTTTGACATTTTTTGCCCTTTATTGAGTCAGATCTGATGTAAGCGGCTGATTGGATACAACAGAGTTGCACCTGCTTACAACAGCTCTGAATCTGGCCCACTGACTCTTCGCTAGAGCTGGAATATTTCTAAAAAAATGTATGCAGGTGATTCCGCTTCCCTCACCCACTCCATCCACCCTCAATTCCCCGGTTCTGTTGTCTGAACAGCGGTCACTCTATGTGAAGAGCAGTCTCTGAGCTTTGTAAGTATTGATCCCTTCACATTTCTAAACACAGCCCAAATCCAGTGCCCGTTGTTCCAGTGATCTTATGGCCCATACTCTTTTTTTTCACTCTTCCCTTCCTTGGATTAAATTCTCACTGCCACCTGAAACGACTGAGTAAGGGACTCAGGATTCGGTCCATTAGATTTTGCCACTTACTTGTCTAAATAAGATAATAAATGCTCCTGCATTTCAACTCGAACTATCTAAAATAAGTGTAGAATGGGAGAAGTGAAAATGGAAGTCTTGGTGGCTTGAGGTGTTGTTTTTCTAAACATTCCCCATTAGTAAGCAAGCAGTCTCTTAATGCTGCATGGTCCCATAGAGATCTTTAAATAGCATTGCTAGGATTTCGGTAAAACAGGGGCCCCGAGCTTTTAAACACAAAGAAACTAGGGAATGGTTTCTTTTTTCACGAGATCTGAGCAGATCACTGTTTTCTTGGCCTCTCCTCTTTTTTTTATTGGACATCTGCTGGGATCTGTATTTTTTTTGATGGGGCGGGAGTAAAGAGGGTTGGGGTGGGGGTAATCACAACATATTCTGGAAAAAATCCCGGATGCTATAAATGGAAGCCCCCAACAGTTCAGATCATCTGAAGCAAGATGAAAATATCAGGCATCCAAGAAACATATGTGCACATGGCTTATAGCCCAATCTCCTAGCTAGGGCTCTGCATTAAATAAAATGCAGCAGGTCATGTTGCTACAGCTATAACAGATTACTAGGTGCAGTGTGCACCCCTCTATGAAACTGCAGGTTTTTAAACAACTGGAAATATAGATCCTGTTTATGGATAATGCAAATGGCTTCAGTCAGGCACAGCTGCATTTTAGGAGGTGAGGTTATGAGGCTTTTTTGAAGATTTTGGTACTTTGCAACAGAATCCTTCAGAAATAGATCTGTGCCAAAGCTAAACTGGAGACCAGTGTCTAAGAGGACTATTGACTATGACCTACATTTTTAAAGGATGATATGAATCAATCCAGATCTTTGGCAAGAGTTTGCAGCTGGGGGGTTGCGTTTTAAGCCAATGTCAATTATGTCATTACTGAGCCTGCAGAAGCTATTACTAATGTTACTTTTACAGTTCACTGCCGACCAGAGAAAAGAGTTTTTCACACTGTTGTCGTTTTGTTGGAGCAAGACTATACGAATCGCAGATGGCTTCCTTGCCAGATGTAGCCTCGTGGGACTGCAGTTTTGAGTTTACAAGAGGTTTAATGAAAACTTGGCACTTTCCCAACTTTTGGCGAATACTCTTGGGCTGTCAACTCACGCAAACAAGTCAAGATCCCTAAAACTTCCAACTACTTCTCCCTGAACGGGGAAGTGGAAAAAGTTTTACCTGAGAAGCAAAACCCAAACAAACAAACAAACCAACACCCCACCACTGTCAGCCTGAGTCAGTATGATTGAAATCAATGGGAAGGCTCTCACTGACTTTTGTGGACATTTGATTAGTTCCCAAGTCTTTGTTGTTGTGAATGACAGCAATAGCATATTTCAGAAGATGAGGTGCGTTGAATAGGAGGGGGAAGCTCTAATGTTCAGACATGTCACAGTCCTTGCTTTTGATGTCTGCTGTTCTTTTTAAGTTGTGCCTTTTTTCAGCTCCTTCTCGAATTAAAAGTTCATTTGGTAGACTTTGTGTTTGCTTTACTTTTCTCAGTGGTACAAGGAGTTCAGTGGGATTGGCTTAAAAGGAATTGTCAAGAATATGCCACAAGAATGATGACTTCTCTTTCTCGCAACCCAGGCCTTGGCCACGGGGCAGGCGTGGGGAATTGAGCTAACTGATTTCACCAACACCACACAGTCACATCTTTTCCACATTATTTTAATTTTAAAGTATATAATTCCCCTCTTCTTCTCCTCCCCCCAGTCCCCATATTTATAACTAACATAGCTGATCAATGGCTTGACATTCTCAAACAGCATCTCACAATAGCTGTGTGATATTCACTTGAAGTGAAACAACGGGATGGCTTTAACTACAATAGGAACAGGTGGTAAATCTACCTACACTATCACAACACACCCCACCTTTAGAGCTTCTTTGGACTAGAGAGCGCTACCACCAGCTGGTAAGTATGATTCACCTGTACCTATCTACCGCTGGCCTCAAAATATGATCTCAGCTGTGGGATGGGGGTGGCTGGGAAGAAGGAATCAAATAGCTAGATGAAATCTCTCCTAGAAAATGCATCATTATTCCTAGAAGTATATGTGAATGAAGAGGGCATTTCAGAGGGTAATTAGAAAAGCCTGCTGTTATTCATAATGGGTAGAAAGGTAAAGCTCCCATCTGATTTGTGGGCCTTTAACAACCCTGTCCACCCACCCTTGCATTAGCTAGAAAGTGTTTGCACATATTTAAATCTCTCTGGCTCGACTCTAATACATTTTGGTATCATTCCCCACCTTAAGTTCTTATGACAGAGGGTTTGATTCTCCACGGCCTGGCACACAATACTCCCATTTGCATCTGGCTAAAGTGGGAGTACCAGAGCAGCACACTAGTGTCTTAAACCCACTTGGCAAAGGTGCAAATGCCTGTGCCATAAGATGAAAGTCATGGGGAGTTCATCTTGTTTCCACAGATCTAGGGTCAGATCCCCAGCTGCTGTAAACCAGCATTGACTTCAAGGGAGCTATGTTGATTTACATGGTCCGAGGATCTGGCCCTTCATTCTTAAGCACTGTTATTCTATTGCCTTTCACAAGAACTAAAATCACTGTACAAAAGCAAAACCAGCTGGAGTAATTTTCACTAGATTCAAAGCACATTGAAGTCAATGGAGATTTTTCATATGACAAGAGTGGGAGTTGGATCAGGCTGTAGACCACCACAATGGCACATCTCTTGTCATCTGAAACATAAGCCCTCCACCGCAAAGTGATGGACTTCACCAAATGCAATATTCATTAGCCTTAACTTCTGCAGCAATGAATATTAGAAACCACACTAAAAGAAATCACTGGTGATATGATGATTTGACTTTACAATCTTTGTCTCTTGCACATTTTACTTATGCCCAGGTCTCTTTAGGCTGTCCTGCCTACCTCTAACGAAGCACCTTAGATACCTTCACAGCTGCATTTTCTTCCTTGTTTTACACAGCAGGGAGCTTATTGTTCGTACTCAAAATATAACACCAGTAACAACAACGTGAAGCTTCTGTTAGCAAGGACCATGGTGCTTGTGAAATAATTTTCAACTTGCAACTGGTCTAAGTCTTTTAGAGAGCCATTTTTACTTTGGTGATACGGCGGAAGCCTTTATACTAGTGATATATAATACCTACACCCCCATCCTGCAAAGATTTCTGTGCAGGTGGAGCCCTGACCTTGAGTGGAGTCTTATTGACTGTTGGAGTTCTGCCTGGAGCTTTTTGTAGGATTGGGGCCCTAGACTGTTATCACTTTGTAGCAGAGGAAGGACAATTCCATGGTTAGGGAGCTAGGGGACTCGGGAGATTGGGGTTCAGTTCTTTGCTCTGCCACAGACTTTCTTGGTGATCTCAGGCAAGACACTGAAGGTCTGTCGACGCTCATGGTGGCATGTAGAATGCAGACACAGTATGTCCAGCTGACCTGGGTATACACAGCAGTGAAGATGGTGGGGGATGGCTTAGGTGAACCTGCAGGGCTCATGCCTGAACCTCCAGGGTATATATATCCTACCCAGGCTCCCTACATGCCCAAGCAGTGCCTCCTGTGTCTACAATGCTATTTTTAGCAGTGTAATGTCCTGCTGCCTCCCCCTGCCAGAGCCTTTCCTTGCCATGCAGCAGTGATAAATGTGGCCAGAGCCTGCCTTTCATAGTGGTGTGTAGTGCCTGTATTCTACCCGCTGCCATAAGTGTGGACATAGTTTTAGTCTCTCGCTGGGCCTCCGTTCCCTCATCTGTGAAATGGGGATGAGCACTTCTCTCACTCATAGGAGTGTTATCAGGTCAACTAGAGTTGTCAGAGTATGAGGTGAAGAGTATGAGGTGCCACAGTAATGGTGCCCATATAAATTCCTAGAGATGGACGGCGCGCCTGGCTGATAATGCACAACATTACCCAAGTTAAAAAAAATCATAGCATTATGCACTTAACTCCTTTGGCTTTTACACCTGGTAAACGCAAGACAGGAAATCTGGCTCCATGATCCATCGTGTCAGGCTCTGAAAAGGAGCCAGCTTGGGTGAAATTTGAGTCAGCCATTAAAAATGCATTGAAGGTTAAAGCAACATGAACATTTTAGTCAGCTGTGATGTCATCTCTAATACTTTTAAATGGGGCGGGGGGGGCGGGAATTGTTTACCAGAGGTATAGGAGAAGAGAGGGGAAAAAACCCACACATATATTTAAATATTTAAAGCTGCTACAAGACATTACTTCAATATTGAGGTAATTTCCTAGATGGGTTTAAAATTTGATTCAATTATGAATCAAAAGGAAAAAATGAAAAAGGATGTGAAATGTCAGCTTAATAATTGTTTAATTATTTGAATGGGAACTTGTTGAGCTATGATATATGGCAATGACTGGGGAACCGGCTAAGACAGCATATGAATAGTTACTACTAGGTGCAGTGCGATGTGAATGGGAAGAGATTACTGTGTGAAATGAATGGAGACTGGGTACAGTATTGTACATGGGAAATGGAAACAGACCAGAACTTGAAATAATATGAATGAGCACTTCTAAGATGCACTTTAGATCTATTTCTGGCTGGCTGTGAACTTTGAGGTGGCAAAATTAAAGAGAGAAAGATCTCATAGATGTAGAATATAGCAGGACATCTAATCAGATAGCTTGAGCAGTATCTGATATGCTCCCTGATTTGTTTCATTACCTGATAAAGTAACACATTTTCAGAATTAGTAAATAGCATCATGCTCACTTATGTGTAAATATGCAAATAGTGCCATCTACAATCATGATGACCATAATTCCGAACAACTAATTGTCTTCTAAGTATCAGGGTAGGAAATATTTTGTCTCAAGTTGAAGCTAGTGCTGTGTGGCAAACTTGAATGGAGGTCCTAGAGAATGGGTTCAATAACTGGGAGCTAGCTAAATAATACAATATGTAATCTGGCAGCAGATTATTCCCCTAGGTGTGTGGAGGGCATTCCTCCACCTGTCATTTGCCCCTGCCTGCCTGTTTGGGGGTAGGGAAGTGTTGTCTCCACAGATCCATCCCCCACTGTTCCCTGACCCAGTGAAGAGCCTTGCATGGATCCATACGTGGGAAGAGAGACAAGAGGGCAGGCTAGGTGGGGGGGAGGCAGGTGCACTATTCACATCTCTCTCTCTTGCTCTCCTCGCCCTAGACACCAGTAGATACTCTGTGGTAAAGCCTGAGTTCTTCCATTCTGTAGAATGCCCATTTGGGCTCTGCCAGAGTCAGAAGAACCACATGGATTACATGATAGTCATATTGCTTAAGGCTTTTCTGGAAGGGGCTTAGGTGAAGAGGAACGTATAAGGAATAGAATAGAATGCTGGGAGTAGAGAGGGGAGAGCAGAAGCACAGAGTCTGCTTACAGATAGGTCTTGCCTCCTGCATGTTCACCGTGATCCTTCTTGATCTCATTGGATATATGGGTATGGGTGCCAAACCCACCGCCCATTATGTGGGTCAGGCCCCTGTTCCCTGCAAGAATATTCTCAGGTGGAAATTTCGTAAAGAGGACCACATAGGGGAGCAATCTGAAATAAATGGCACCATGCTTGGCAAACAGGTACGGAGTGGGCACCTGAATACCCGTGTGAAGAGTTGGTGCAGAGAGCTGAATCTTGTATTTAAGAGCTACACCGAGAAAGAAGGTATGCCCGTGTAGTAGCTGAGATGGCAGACATAGCTGTGGGGGAATTTTCAGCTGGCGGATGAGCAAAAAGGGACAGGTAGTTCTCTGGGGTATGTCTATAGCAAAGCTAGCACAGAAGGAGAAAATGCATCTAAAATAGGCAGAGGAGTACAGAGGGCAGAGAGAGCTATCTCCTTCACTGTTGTGTACTAAGACTAGAGAAGACAAATATATAGAATGTTGTGAACGAACATTCAGGAATAGCAGAAAACAATAAACCTGTCAAATGTGTCTATGCTGAAAGCCATCTATGTGCTTGAGTTGGCATACATCAGATAGCCAATACAGCTTTGCCGATTTACACCAACCAAGGATCTGGCCCTCGGTACTTACTCCAGATCTATAGACAAATGTTAAGAGTGTGACAAATGAAATAAAGAAACGAGAATAAAGCTACATATACAATAGTGGTTTTGCCATTTTGATGTACTTGTATGCTAATCTGAATCATGCTAGTAAAGAAAAATGGAACTGAGGTTATTTTCTGACGAAGAGAAGCCTTTCAGAGGGAACTGGAGAAAGCAGAAGAGGTTAAGATTATAGGTCACATAGAAGACAAAAGGACTACTGATATGAATAAAGCCAGAAAGGTTTGGCCTTGTATAGAAAGATGAAAGTGAAATTAACTGACAACAACCACTGGAATAGCATCATTGAAGTTCAAAACAAATCAGCAGTCAGCAATTATTATTTCATAGAATCATAAAAGATTAGGGTTGGAAGAGACCTCAGGAGGTCATCTAGTCCAACCCCCTGCTCAAAGCAGGACCAACCCCAACTAAATCATCCCAGTCAGGGCTTTGTCAAGCTGGGCCTTAAAAAACCTCTAAGGATGGAGATTCCACCACCTCCCTAGGTAACCCATTCCAGTGCTTCACCACCCTCCTAGTGAAATAATTGTTCCTAATATCCAACCCAGACCTCCCGCACTGCAATATGAGACCATTGCTCCTTGTTCTGTCATCTGCCACCATTGAAAACAGCCAAGCTCCATTCTCTTTGGAACCCCCCTTCAGGTGATTGAAGGCTGCTATCAAATCCCCCCTCACTCTTCTTTTCTGCAGACTAAATAAGCCCAGTTCCCTCAGCCTCTCCTCATAAGTCATGTGTTCCAGTCCCCTAATCATTTTCATTGCCCTCTGCTGGACTCTCTCCAATTTGTCCGCATCCTTTCTGTAGTGGGGGGGCCCAAACTGGATGCCATACTCCAGATTTGGCCTGACCAGTGCCGAATAGAGGGGAATAATCACTTCCCTCGATCTGCTGGCAATGCTCCTACTAATGCAGCCCATTATGCCGTTAGCCTTCTTGGCAAAAAGGGCACACTGTTGACTCATATCCAGCTTCTCATCCACTGTAATCTCCAGGTCCTTTTCTGCAGAACTACTGCTTAGCCAGTCGGTCCCCAGCCTATAGCAGTGCATGGGATTCTTCCATCCTAAGTGCAGGACTCTGCCCTTGTCCTTGCTGAACCTCATCAGATTTCTTTTAGCCCAATCCTCCAAATTGTCAAGGTCACTCTGGACTATATCCATACCCTCCAGTGTATCTACCTCTCCCCCAGCTTAGTGTCAACCACGAATGTGCTGAGGATGCAATCCATCCCATCATCCAGTTCATTAATGAAGATGTTGAACAAAACCAGCCCCAGGACCGACCCCTGGGCACTCCACTTGATACCAGCTGCCAACTAGACATTGGGCTGTTGAGCCTGACAATCTAGCCAGCATTCTATCCACCTTATAGTCCATTCATCCAATCCATACTTCTTTAACTTGCTGGCAAGAATACTGTGGGAGACTGTATCAAAAGCTTTGCTAATATCAAGGTATATCACATTCACCCTTTCCCCATACCCACAGAGCCAATTATCTCATCATAGAAGGCAATCAGGTTAGTCAGGCATGACTTGCCCTTGGTGAATCCATGTTGACTGTTCCTGATCACCTTCCTCTCCTCCAAGTGCTTCAGAATGGATTCCTTGAGCTCCTGCTCCATGATTTTTCCAGGGACTGAGGTGAGGCTGACCGGTCTGTAGTTCCCTGGATTCTCCTTCTGCCCTTTTTAAAAGATGGGCACTATATTTGCCTTTTTCCAATCGTCCGGCAATTGTATTGCTCATGCCTAGGAGCCCCAGTCGTAGATCAGGACCACATTATGCTAGGCACTTACAAACAGAATGGAATAAAATTGTCCCTATACCAAAGTACTTACAATCTGCATTTCTAATGGTACTGAAGTTTTCCACTTTCCACTTTTTGCAACCTGAAGGAAGAGATGGTAGTCTGAAATGATTGGCTTTTCCGGTTAATGGCACATGGTTCGTAGAGTAGATTTTTTTTAACTCTAAACATTTCTTTTGAAGAAAAATGGCTTTTGGGGGGGCAATACATTTTTTAAGTTTTTCATTAACACACCTCCATTTTTGTCAGCAAAGAAAAACATCCCAAAATTCAGATTTTTAAAATAAAAAAACAAACAAACAGTTTTTAGAAAATCAGGTTTTGGCAATTGAAAACTTAAAGAGAGAGAGAGAGAAAGAGAGAGGGAGAGAGAGAAAGGCTCACCATTTTTTTGGTTTCCAGGAATCAAAAACCAAATATTTTTTAAAAAAATTCAATTTTGGGGCACCAAAACCTGAAACATTTCAGCTGGTGGGCAAAAACCTTTCAGTAAGATTAGAGACAGGCCATTTTTTTTTCTTTTTTGCCAAAAACTGGAAAAAATGTTTTCGACTGAAAACCCCACCTAGTAAATTTTACTTCGGCTGCATAAGTCTTGTAAAACATTGGACTATCTAATAAGAGCTACCATTATTCCATTTGCCTGTAAAAATGACTTTTTGCCTATGTCCCAAATCAGAGATGGGCTTTTGTTTTGTTTGTAAAAACTAGTTTTTGAGGAATCTGTCCTTTGTACCAAGGAGCCTTGAATTCAACAGCAGCACTTACTACTTGAGTCAAAGCAGCATTGTTAGTGGAAGTTGCAAGGAGTAGCAAATATTCTTTCCCAGTCTTTTGCTACCGCAGAGCCCATCAAATGTTGCTGCTTAGTATATGGCTGAGTCAATACAGTGGCATTTAAATTCACTGGAAGTCTGAGAGGTCCCTTGTCAGCAAGACTTTGATTTGAGTAAATCACGGCAGCCCGGGCTGGTGTCTAGTGATACAGCCCTTTAGTCCCTCTTTGTCAGCCTAATCATACTCTATACACAGCCTGCAATCCCATGGAAGTGCTAGGGCTGCTTCTGCACCCCTTGCACAGCACAAATGAGACACCCCATTGTTAAAATACAAAGGAGTCTGTTTGCAGCCCCTTTGCACCATGGGACTACAGGACAGCCAAAGTCTCTTTTGGATGGGAGTAAATTGATAGGGATTGTCTGTTGATCTTCTGATCAGAATGTGGTACAGCTACAGGATGAAGAGATAGCAGACTGTTTTCAAAAGATGTTAGCGGATGTGATGAGAGATTTCTGTTGTAACTCATACCCATGGAAGTAGGGGCCGAAGTGTTATTCTTTCTTGTAACTGAACAATTCTCTCCTCGTTCTCTCTCTTACTCCCCACGGGGCCATGCTCAGCATTGCTGGGACTATGCACAGGCGCGCCAAGGCTGAAGTGCCAATAAGCCTGTCTTGTTTAAAACTTTAGGGGGAGCAAGGGAAGGGAATTCTGAATCTTAACGTTCGCTTTCTGTTGTGACTATACCTACAATGAAACCTCTGTGTGTTTTATCTGGAGCAGTTAAAGGAGCAATGTGGCTATTCTCTAGAGGGGAAGTAAAATGCTATGTAGCAGCTGAAAAGTGCTAAGAGATGTTAGGGTGAAGGACATGTAGCACATCTTCCTGCCTAGAAAAGGAAGTTAGATCTGAATTCTGTACAGCATCGGGATAGGGTTGCCAATTTTGGTTGGACGTATTCCTGGAGGTTTCATCACATGACATAATCTTTAATTAAAGCTTAATATTTAATTCCTGGAGACTCCAAGACAATCCTGGAGGGTTGGCAACCCTATATCATGAGAATGTTTTCCCTCCAAACCACCATTGTGAACAGTAGTTCCATTACAGGGGGATTATTCTTGAGTTTCTGCTAGTAGCATGGTTGGTGAAATCACTGGTGGATAAGATGCATAAGCATATTGGGGAGGTGAGGGGAAAGAAGACCACGAATAGGATAGGTTTCAGAGAAGTAGCCGTGTTAGTTAGTCTGTATCAGCAAAAACAACAAGGAGTCCTTGTGGTACCTTAGAGAAGGACAAAATATGGGACAATAGGACAAATAGGACAAAAATATAAGGCATGCAGAGGATAGGATGTGCAGCTGCTGTTGTGGGCTAGAGGACTTCCCTCTCCATGCCCACAGAACACCTGACTATGATAAGGAGGAGAAAGAAGAGGACATGGGAGGATCTGATCAGTGAGATCCTGCAAGCCAGTGCTGCACTGAACCATGAACAGAGGGTCTGGGTGAATATTTCAGACAGTATGGAGAAGGAAAGAGCAGACAGGAGAAAGGCCCAGAAGTCCCAGCAGGAAAAGGAGGAGGAGAGGGAGAGGGAGATACACCAGGACATAATAGGGCTTCTCTAGCAGCAAACAGATGCTGTAGACTCTTGTTGACCTACAGGTTCAACAAGCACAAGGCTTGCCTTGCTTTGCACTCAAAGGAGAACTCCATTTCAGCAACTCCCTACACCCCCGCCCCACATTCCACATGGCATCAGGACCCACATCCCTACCCCTACCACTCCATGCCGGGAACAGTGAGAAAAACCACAGCTTCACATACATTCTCTGGGGACTGAGGTGAGGCTGACTGGTCTGTAGTTCCCCGGATCCTCCTTCTTCCCTTTTTTAAAGATGGGCACTACATTAGCCTTTTTCCAGTCGTCCGAGACTTCCTCGGATCGCCATGAGTTTTCGAAGATCAAAGCCAATGGCCCTGCAATCACATCCGCCAACTCCTTTAGCACTCTTGGATGCAGCGCATCCGGCCCCATGGACTTGTGCTCATCCAGCTTTTCTAAATAGTCCCAAACTGCTTCTTTCTCCACAGAGGGCTGGTCACCTCCTCCCCTTCGCTCTAACAATTCTCTATAACACAAACTAAAAAAGGTGGTTCATAGATTCATGGATTTTTAAGACCAGGAGGGACCACCATGGCCATGAGATATGAAGCGCTATGATCATAGCTACTAGCTACTTGCTTGACACAGATCATAGAACTTCACCCAGTAATTCTGGCATTACACCCATAACGTCTGTTTGAGCAGTAGACTAATTTTCATCAAAAAGTTTGACCTCTTTCACATTTACATTGCAATACACAAGATTCCAGTCATTTTTAAAAGTAAACATAATGAAATGGTACAACACGGTAGACTCCAGAACTAACCACAGACACAGTCATTGCTGCCGGAAGTCACTATGAAGCTTTGCCAGGATATTAGAGTTAAAAGCTAAAAATTGCCAGGGAAAGCCATTCCCCACCCCTTGGAATAAAAGCACTGACTAGAGCCAGGCTACTTTCATTCCAATTAAATTTTCATTAAAATTAACAAGATTTATCCAGTCATTTAAAAGAGAAAAGGGAAAATAGGGGAATTATCTGCAAGTGTCATCACTAGTCCAAACAATCAAAACCTGCTGTACTATCTATCGCTGATCTAAGTGGAATGGGGACTTTGTTAGTCAGTCAGGATGGGGCCATAAAGTAGATGTGTCACTAAAGACCCGTAGATGCTTGTATGATATTTTCTCCTTTATGCTATGCTTTACCATGTGTCAAGATACCTCTAGAAGCGATGTTATAGTTTTCTGAGACATGGTTTTCTGTTAAGTGCACAATAAATAAAAGCACTCTGCATGTAACACACTACAGGAAATATCTGCTTCACATCCCATGATTTGTCTACACGCAAAGCCAAAGAAAATTCACAAAGCGGGCATAGTTCTGAACTGGATTGGCTCAGGGGCCAGAGACCACTAGGCCTTGTCACCCAGGACAAAGACAATGTTTTGTCCCATTAACATTTTGAGCTGTGTAAAGCATGAGAGGAAAGGGGCACTTTGAAGATTGTAAGTGCTACACACTAGGTTGCCATTAAGAAACCTACACCGCTCCCACCGACTTCCATGGAAGCAGGAATAGGCCCTTATTGTGGACACCCAAATGTTACCAATATTTTTTCTTACCTGGATTCCTATTTCTCCCTACAAAACTGAGACAGCTTGCATTGGCCATCCATGTTCTTTTATCCATAGCAAGTGACTTTCATAATAAAATGTCATCTTCAAAGGCATCTGTGATGACTAGATTTGTCACAGTCCATGAGAAACAATTTTAGCAGTCATCTTGACGTAAGACTTGATTTAAATGCAAAGTCATGCACATTGGAAAACATAATCCCAACTATACATACAAAATGATGAAATCTAAATTTAGCTGTTACCACTCAAGAAAGATCTTGGCGTCACTGTGGATAGTTCTCTGAAACATCTGCTCAATGTGCAGTGGCAGTCAATAAAAAAAAACCCTAACAGAATGTTAGGAACCATTAGGAAAGAGACAGGTAATAAGACAGTAAATATCATTATGCCACTATATAAATCCAAGGTATGTGCACACCTTGAATACAGCTTGCATTTCTGGTTGTCCCATCTCAAAACAGCTATTAGAAATGGAGAAGGTACAGCAAAAGGCAACAAAAATAATTCAGGGTCTGGAACAGCTTCCATCTGAGGGGAGATTAAAAAGACTGGGACTGTTCATCTTTGAAAAGAGATGATATCGGGGACGGGCGGTATGACAGAGGTCTATAAAGTCATGACTGGTGTGGAGAAAGTGAATAATGTAGTGTTATTTACCCCTTCACATAATACAAGAACTGGGGGGGCGGGGGGGTCCACTGGATGAAATTAATGGCAGCAAATTTAAAGCAAACGAAAGGAAGTACTTCTTCACACAATAAACCGTCAACCTGTGGAACTCATTGCCAGGGGATGTGAAGGCCAAAAGTCTAACTGGTTTAAAAAAGAACTGGATAAGTTCATGGAAGATAGGTCCATCAATGGCTAATAGCCAAGATGGTCAGGGATGCAACCCTATGCTCTGGGTGTCCCTATATCTGACTGCTAAATGCTTGGACTGGATGACAGGGGATGAATCATTTGATAATTGCCCTGTTCTGTTCATTCCCTTTGAAACAGCTGGCTTTGGCCAGTGTCAGAAGACAGGATACTGGGCTAGATGGGTCACTGGTCTGACCCAGTATGGCTATTCTGATGCTCTTAAGACACATGGACACGGAAAGGAAGGCAATGGTTTACATGATTAGCTGGAGCTACAGAGCCCACAGACAGGAAATTTCAGGACGGTCAAGTAAGGCCAAAGGGCCAGAGTGAAATGACCTAGATTTCACATACACCTTCTCTCTACTTGTATCATTTTCTTTTTCCTTCCCAAAGATGCCCCACGTATAGCACTCTGATGCTATTTAGAGTATGTCTACACTACAGCTGGGAGCAAGCCTCCCAGCCCTGTTAGACAGACTTCTGCTAGCAGGTCTCCAGCTACAGTTCTAAAAATAGCAGAGTGGATGTGGCAGTCAGGTGGCAGCTCAGGGGCTCAAGCCCACCTGACTCCTGGGTCTGAGCATGGGGGCCAGCCCAAGTCTCCTTCACAGCCACAGTGTCCACACAGCTATTTTTAGAGTGCTGGCTTGAGCCCTGCTAGCATGAGCCTGTCAGGCCTGGGAGGCACATTTCCAGCTGCAGTGTAGACATACCCTTAGAGGTTTGCTTACTTAGATCTCAGCAGAGATTTGCCAGATGAACTATTCTAGCAATGTAACCATTTGTTGTTTCAAAGACCTGAACGCGAGCCCTTTATAACTCTGGATTTTCACTCCCCATTTTCCCCTGTCACGGTGACAGATGAATTAATTAATTCACCTTTCCTAAACCAGCCAATAGCCCATCCACAGCAACTGACATCAGCACTATCTTCTGTGCATACTTCACTGATCACCCTGTATCAAAGGCACTGACCTCAGCCGACAAGCTGGACCAGGTTTATTCTCTATCAGCTGGATCCTCAACCCTGACAATATTCCAGTGTAAATGAGAACTCCCCAACTAGTATAGCTCATGCCCTTATTTGACATTTCTGTCATTAACCTTGTCAAGTTACTTGCGGGATTTATCAGAATGAAGAGGTTTCCTCTGTACACCCTTTTTTTAATACCCCAAAGCCTGGCTGAGGAATCTGCTTGGAAGTATGGTGATTCGTCTGTCTGACAAAATATACGCTTCCCAAAACCAGCACAATGTGGGCTGGAATAAGATAGTCCTTTAATGATATTATAGGCAGCCGTTTAGTAGGGCCAGAGTAAAACAGATGTCAAGAGTAAATTTAAACAGTAAAAACACTGTGTATCAGATATGAACAAGACCTTGCTACGATACCGTACAATGTTATTCAGAGCTGGGTATGATTATATCTGTGGCACTGCGGTCTTCTGCAGTTTGTCTGGAAGGAAAGTCACATAATTCTTTCACTGCTGTAGGTAGGCCCACGGATCTGAGTCCCTGCCACCCAGAGAAGAGACGCTAAAGAACATCTAATGATACTATAGAAACACAATGACAAAACATGACACTTCCCAGTTAATACAATTTCAGAAATGACATTTTTGCATTTTTGAAGGCTGAAGGTAGCAGCCTAAATTTCAACCAGCTTCTCCAAGTGATTTCAACTGTCTCCTCCGTTTGTTTAGCTATAGTAAATCCTGGGCGTTTTCTGAATATCGAAGGAGTATGAATGATAAGTTGTATGCAAAAGAGAGATGATCCAGACATAGATTTGTGAAGGGATGATTGTTCCGATATATTAAAAACTAGATTTCCCCCCATTTTATTGCATAATGGGCACATTTTATTGACCAAAATAACAAACAAACAAAAAATAGAAAAGGAAAGAATAAAAACAAGACTTTTTTGGCTCAACATCTTATAAGCCCAGTTGGTTACATTCAGAGTGGCCATAGGTTTTACATAGGACAGCAGGCACCCACTCTATACTGGCTTTGTACCACTCAGTCAGCTCAAGGGGAACAGAGACTGTCCACAAGTTCCTTGCCAGGGCTTTCCCTGGCAGGGGGGGAATGCCCTCAGTGGGCACGCAGCCAGCAGAGCAGGCTCTTGAGCCTCCCCCATCCACATCCCACAAGCCCTGGAGCAGGGAACGTGACAGGGATGGGGAAGAGGAGTGGCTTTGATGAACTCCAGCAATCCTGAACTGGTGGATAGTCCCTTGGGAACCATAGCCAGCTGTTGTAAATTACAGCAGCTCCCAGGCTGCTCTAATGTGTGTCCAGGCAGCAAATATGGAAACTCCAACCAGGCCCTTGTGCCTTGCAGTGCCCAATGGTAACTGGCTGCAGCCAAGAGCCTAGCCCCTAGAATCTAACACAAGATCTTTTTGGTGATCAGTGTCAGACTGTCAGGTGTATGAGCCTAACAAGCACTTTCCTAAAGGCAATACCTACATTTTATAAAGCACAAACAATACATTTCTCATCATATTGCTCCTTCTCCTCTCCTCTACCCAGAGAGCACAGTACAACACACACATTTTGCATACGCTGAAAACTATAAATAAACCTACATTTTGCTGGTTCAGCCTTCTGCTGGCAACCTTTATGTACTTTGTCACTGCAGCCCAGAGTGCCTCTCAAAGTGACCATTTTGTCCTGGCAGGACTCGCTCACTCTGTAGCTCTGCTAGAAAATCTGACTTGGTGCCAAACAAACAAATAAAAGAAGCACCACTCCTTGCTTGCGTTTGGCTCTGCAAAGGACTGCTGACCTGCGGGGATGCTCCATGCCAGAGGAAAGGAAAAATAAAATACTGCTTGGCAGGGTAAATGAAAAGAGAAGAGGAATTTTGTGGAAGTGGATGTTTCTACTCGCAGGCATTAGTTACCAAGAACTAAATAGTCCCTTGGTCTTAATGAATAAAGGCGTTTGATTGAAAGGAGAATAGCTCCTCATACCATGTCCCGGAAAAGCACCAGGCCTGAGTTTGCACCCCAGGGATGAAAAGGAACTTCCACCTCCTTTTCACTAAGGAGGTTACTTTCAGATACTATAACAAGTTCCCCCTGCCCAACTTTTCTTATTGTGGATCGGCGTCTCCCTTGCTACAAGCAGGAACACTGCACTAGGAAAAACAGAGCTACAAATGGAAAAGAAAGAGACAAGAGTCTGCAGCCCTGCTTCCAAACACACACACACACACACACACCCCCTGTCCAGGTGACTTCACGCCCTCAGCGGGAGGTGTTGGTGTACACCCTAAATGTGTCCTAAAGAGTTGCAATGGGTGATCAGCATCTCTGAAAAGCAGGCCCTCAACATATTTGAAAATAAAAGGCTACGATTTTGAAAAATGACTAGTGATTTTGAGGCCCCGATTTTTGAGTGGCCAATTCTGAAGGAGTCTGATTTCCAGAGGGCAGATCCTCAGCACCTTCTGAAACTCAGGCCCCTGTCAAGTGGGACATCTAACTTTGAGGCACCCAAAATTATAGCCACCTTTCAAAATCTTGACCAAAACATTTAAGTTGTGTAAACAAGATGTGACATTGTTTAGTAAGGATTTTTTTTTTCTTCACTAACCACGTGGAGCCCTGTATTTCATTACCCTTCTTTACAAAATTTCTGGACCTAAAAGTTCATTTCCCTCTTATAAGCAAACAGAAGACTGCAGCTGCCACCCAATATTCTTTAAATAGAACCACATGTAAGCCACTTAGTCTCCAAATATGAAAGCAAAACATAATGCTGTCATCACTGCACAGCACCGTCAATCAGAGCCACTCTGCAGCATATCTTATACCATGTTTAGTGTATGGCTTTGTAAAATAATGAAACTGTGTGACAGGTTCTAGGAATCACAGAGAAATGGATGAGGGGTCGGTGAAACTGAAGACGTTTAGATCTGGATTCTTTTACTGAGCATGAAATTTGGTGAACTCAGACTCATCTGTTACTTGCTCTTGGTGGGGACGGGTGTTTCCCACAGCATATACTTCTTGAGCTTGGACTCTGCCTGGGTTATCTTAATATCTGATCAAGAGGAACTTCTGCACCTATTTTAGTTGTACCGTCTGCCATCTCTGCTGAAATGTTTTGCATGGCAGCTCAGTAAACCGAATCCTTCTAGCAGTAATTAGCACATCATACTGCACTTTCCATTTTCAAAGCATTTTGGAAACAGGCTCATCCTCACAAATGTCACCACTGATTGCATGCAGGCAGTTGGAGAATACACACTAGACGGTAAGGCTTTGCCTGGGAAAAGTCATGCAGTGAGACTGAGGAAAATGAGAAGGCTGTTACTACATGTACTCAGCCAGGCATCCGCTGCCACAGTCTCTGCTAACACAGCTACACGGCTATTTATATTCACACTAGCTTGAGTATGTGCACACGAGCAGAGGACTCACACCGCATGGGAGGGAAGAGGGTGCAAGGAACCATTTCCACAGCAGCAGGGAGGGACAAGAACCTAAATCTCCTATGAATGCTGTGGAAGGGGAATGGGTACTGTGCTGGCCAGAATGTCATGGTCTTCTGGCCATGATCTACTGAAGAGGGGATCTGGCCAAGCTCCTAGCGAGTTACTGCTCATGTTATCTGCAACACACAGATCTGGTGGTGCACACTTATCCCTTTGAATGGAGAAGGAAGCGTACCCCAACATGCACCCTCCCTTGACATGGCTTCATGGACTTCAGCCATCCTGCCAGCCACAGGCAGAACAGCTCGCATGGATGCCGTTTTGCTACTCCCTGTTCCAAGCATGGCTCCTGCTTGGAAACACAGGGTAGTGCTGTCAACATGTAGTTGCTAGGAAGGTATGAAGTTTTTCTGGTGCCTGGCCCCTACAATCACCAGAAACTGATCACATGGAATATGGCCATCTGATTTTGATGGACAATTCTAGCTCAGTGGTCCAGAAGATGGCAAAGCACTCCCATGGTCCCCGCCAATATGCTTTTGAGGAAAATTCCTTCAACACCAAAACTAGTGACCACTTAAACCAATGAAAGAACCAGCAGGGTAAAATATTATGGGCCAAGCTCTCAACTCCAAAAAAAATTGGTGTAACTCCCCTGAAGGCAATGGAGCTATGCTGAGTTACCTGAGAGGTGAACACGTTGAGGGCAAATCCTCATGTGTTGTAAATCATAAGAACACAAGAATGGCCATACTGGGTGAGACAAATGGTCCATCTAGCCCTGTTTCTGGTCTTCTGACAGTGGCCAGTACCAGCTGCTTCAGGGGGCATGAACAGAGCAGGGCAATTATTGAATGATCCATTCCCTGTCATCCAGGCCAGCTTCTGCATAGCTCCATTAATACCAGCTGATGATCTGGCCCTTGAAATCCAAGTATTTCTCTATTTTTAATGAAAATGTAGAGTTTGGCACAGGTCTACGGGTAGGCAGAGAACCTCATATTTAGAATAAATTCCAGAGAAGGTTTGTAGCTAGTGATCTACAGCACTTATGTGCTCCCCATCCCTGTAGTATCTGAGCGCATCTCAATCTTTAATGTATGTCTCCCCACAAAAATCTGGTGCATGGGGAAACACTATTACCCCTATTTTACAGATAGTTTCTCTGTGCCTCAGTTCCCTAAAGACAGGTTTCAGAGTAACAGCCGTGTTAGTCTGTATTCGCAAAAAGAAAAGGAGTACTTGTGGCACCTTAGAGACTAACCAATTTATTTGAGCATAAGCTTTCGTGAGCTACAGCTCACTTCATCGGATGCATACTGTGGAAAGTACAGAAGATCTTTTTATACACACAAACCATGAAAAAATGGGTGTTTACCACTACAAAAGGTTTTCTCTCCCCCCACTCTCCTGCTGGTAATAGCTTATCTAAAGTGATCACTCTCCTTACAATGTGTATGATAATCAAGTTGGGCCATTTCCAGCACAAATCCAGGTTTTCTGCCCTCCCCTTCTTTTTTTTTCCCCCCACACACAAACCCACGCTCCTGTTGGTAATAGATTATCTAAAGTGATCACTCTCCTTACAATGTGTATGATAATCAAGATGGGCCATTTCCAGCACAAATCCAGGTTTTCTGCCCTCCCCTCCTTCCCCCCCCCCCCACAAACCCACTCTCCTGTTGGTAATAGCTTATCTAAAGTGATCACTCTCCTTACAATGTGTATGATAATCAAGGTGGGCCATTTCCAGCACAAATCCAGGGTTTAACAAGAACGTCTGGGGGGGGGGGGGGTGGGATAGGAAAAAACAAGGGGAAATAGGTTACCTTGCATAATGACTTAGCCACTCCCAGTCTCTATTCAAGCCTATGTTAATTGTATCCAATTTGCAAATGAATTCCTAAAGGCTTGTCTACAGTTGGTGCGGCAGTGCACACCAAAGGGATGTGATCCGTAGAGCATTCTATGGTGCTGTGCTCAAAGTGGGCCAGGTAGACCCTGCTGGTGCACTCTACAAGGTATCTCATGCAGGTTGATGTAGTCCTGTTTGAAACAGGACTACGTTAATGCTCCCTAGAAATCTTTTACAGCATGTCAGCAGGGTCTACACAGGGCAACTAGAGTGCAACACTTTCAAGCACATTTGCACCCTTCTAGTGCACATTACCACACTGTGTACACAAGCCCTAAGTGACTTGCCCATGGTCACATAGGAAGTCTGTGGTGGGGCTGAACACTGAACCCCAGGTCTTCTGAGCCCTAGGGTACTAATACCAGAAAGGCAAAGATGAATGTATTATGTCAGACTGAAATAGAACGTTGCATTTCTTTCACTGCACTTGAGACCTTGACTCCTTCTCCTACTGAGAGCTGAGGCAGATGTAGAAGAGAAGAAAGGGCCACCAACTGTGTACAAAATATTCAAATAATGTATAGAATTATAAGAAGAGATTGTGATAAATAACAGGGACCTGATGGTAGCTCCACCATTCATGTTGCTTATAAAAGCTCCAAAAGTTGCAGGGAGTAATTTAATGTTTATAATGTACGCCATTATTAACAACCCAGATATGAAAAGGAATTGCTTTAGCTCTGTTTGGTATTACACTTTTGCGAGGGTCTAATCCTAAATGCAGCAGCAAAGACAAGGCCAACTGAAAGATTAGAGGTGAGGTTAGAGTGTACACCATGAGAATGAATGGTCAGGGAGAGGAGCCCCTGATGGACTCCAAGAGTGAGCAGAAGAGGGGAAGGAGATGAGTTACCAAGGGGTCAGTTGGTGAGGCAGGAGGAATTAAGGAGCACAGTCCATGAAGTCCAGAGTGGACATCCATAGCATTTGGGAGCAAGGTGTGTTAAATGC
The DNA here is from genome assembly GCF_015237465.2 of Chelonia mydas. Classification (NCBI taxonomy): domain Eukaryota; kingdom Metazoa; phylum Chordata; order Testudines; family Cheloniidae; genus Chelonia; species Chelonia mydas. Next base: position 92,535,400 of record NC_057854.1, read on the forward strand.
AGCAGAAGGAACCAGAACGACGAAGACAGAAGAGGATAAACATTTCAGGGGATTGTTTGTATTAAAATACATCTAACTGCATTGTCGTTTCAAAAAAAGGAAACCACGAAAATATTTCTCTTCATCGTTTGTTTGGCCGAGCCCAACCTTGTTGACAGGGTCTTTTTAACAAAAGAAAAGGGAAATATAAGAAAGAAATAAATAGCACTGGAGTCTGGAACTTCTGGGTGGGTGAATTTCTGTGTGGGATGGCATTTCCATTCCTTTACATGTGCACTGAGTGAAAAAATAAGTTGGATGCTTATATGAACCAGCTGGCATTGGTTTTAAATATTTGTTGTTATTCATATGTATTTAAGTATGAAACAAGGGCTGTATAATGCTGAGTAAATAAACACACACTCACTAATCTTTCAGTTAGGAGGACTGTGTCATTTTATTCACACTTTTTACCATACACTCTAGGGTAACTTTCCAGACTAGGAATCAATGACATCTGGCAGCACTATAACCCAGGGCCTGATTCTACTCATAGTTACAAATGTTACCTTTTTGGCTTCCAGGGTGCAACACCACTGTTAGAGAGGAAAATCAGGTCCCAAAAATGTCTTAAAAACCGATAATAGTCTAGGGCCTTATTCTGAATTCACTTACTTCCTTTTTACACCACTGAGGGTGGATGGAGAATCAAGCAGTCTGTGTTTTATTTATAGTCAATTGGAATGTTGTGTGACTTGATATTTGTTACTCATTTTCTCAGCCTCAATAGGAGCAATTTCAATAAAACAATTGCTTTTTAAAAACCTACAATAAAGTTCCTATTAAATCTAACATAATTTGTTGTGTGAGACATTTAATGAAGTTGGAGGGAAGACTCCAGAATGCAAACTGTGGCCGTAGGGAAACCATTCATTTCACAAAGCAAATTTGTTCAACAACAAAGAGATTCCCTTGCTGCTTACATCAACTTTATATCAATGTAATGCCATTGACTTCAGTGGAGCTACTCCTGATTTACACCAGAATGAAAGTAAATCTGGCCTAAGAGGTCACCTTAGATAGGATTCTTGAACCCAAGTTATTAATGACATCATTAAGGTGTATATTAAATTCAAGTAAGGCTTGGATCTTCTTTCCATTGGCTTCAATGGAAATAGTGACAAAGATTTATGAAGGTGAATGGTTTTGCATATTACGGTCAATGATACATGCTATTTATAACAAATAAAACAGCTCGAAAGCTAAGAGAAAAATGGAAGTTGAGGATGAAGTGCCATGAATTTGCTCCTCGTCTCATGAAATCTTACAATATTAATTCAAGTCGGCTTGGATATAAAAAACGACACTTGGGCTAAAACCTGGGCTCAGAGGCTGAGGTTGTGAATGCCCTCTGTCACCACCACAGCTCCCAAATGGCTGCATTTTCTAGCACCAGAAGCAGTGGCTGAGACTTGTCTCAGGCTGAACCTAGCCCATCAAAATGTGTTTAACAATAACATATCTATGTTCATTTGCAATTGGCAAGTCTTACATGAAGAAAAAAAAAAAAAAGACAAGCAGGTTTTTGAGGTCAGGCTTGACAAAGCCCTGGCTGGGATCATTTAGTTTGGGTTGGTCCTGCTTTGAGCAGGGGGTTGGACTAGATGACCTCCTGAGGTCCCTTCCAACCTGATATTCTGTGATTCTGTGATTCTAAGCAGGTACTGCAGCACCTGTGATTCACTGTGAACCTCATGAATGTTCCTGCAGGCGCACAAGGGGAGAAAATTAAAATTGGGTAGGTTAGTTAGCCCCGCCCACTGCAGAGGTTGTGAGATCTGAGGGTAGGTTGGTTTCCACAGTCAAGGCAAGGCAGATCACTGGCAAAATACTTCATGCTCTGGGTATGTTTAAAACCCTCTGTATTATTTATTTTTGAAACCCTTTATTATAACTGTTAAATATTATCTCTGTTGAGAATGTTTTGTATTTCTAAAGGTAAAACTATGGATATGGTAAAGTTCATGGTGGGATTGCCTGATGCAGTTTGTTTGGCCTCATCTGATTTCATGGGGTGCACACAATGATAAGGAAGTTTTAGTTTATTTGCCATTGCAAGGGCAACACAATTGTAGATCTTTGTGGCCCAATTCCTGCTGCTGTTGAAATAAATGGGATTTTTGCCATTGACTTGTGTGGAAGTAGGAGTCGCCCAGAGTATAGAATAAAATTAGAGCACTGCGGAACAGTATTAATTATGGTATGGTTAGTGTAGAAGTGAATTCCCAGTGGTATGGGAGATTACTTAGTGGTGGAGCGGTGTGGGATCTTGCCTACTATTATGTATCACTACCAACCAGTGTTAGGTCTTGCACTGTGTTCCTAGCTTAATAAATACACCTTTCTTCATCTTTAATGAGACAATCTGCTAAGACTTTGTTGTGGTCTGAGCTGGATGAACACACCGGTTTGGGTAGGAGTTTATCAAACATGACAGGGGAAGGAAGGCTTGCACATACAACAGATGTACCTTCTAAGACCAACAGTACGGCTACCGTCTCCTACTCTACTGTGACCAAATCCAGGTGCATCAGAGTATGAACCCCTCACCTGCTACCTACTGTCATGTACCTGATTGTGCAATATTATCTCATGGGAACTCTGTCCCTGGCTGTTGTTCGGTTTAGATCTTGCAGCATAAAACCTACTACCCCTTGTATTTTTAGCCTAGCTCATGTAGTTGCTGATATGACTCTATTTCATGTGTCTAATTCTGTTTTCTATGCACAATATGTAACACCATAAAAGTATTCTATCTTGAAGAATTACAAAACACAACTTCCATGTAACATAGGCTATTAGCTTAATCTCTGGTTCCCAGCATGTAACAGGGCTTTGGACAAGTACAAGAGGTCTGATCCCACAGGCCAAACACATTTGAATAGCCCCACTGATTTCAATAGGAGTACTTCCATAAGTAAGTTTACTTATGTTTGCACAACTGGGCCTCAAGGCCTTACTCCTATTGACTTCAGAGGGCTTTGGATCAGCCTGCAAGCATTTGGGGGCTACAGGGGGTCCATGGTTGGGGTGGTGTCTAGGAGAAATACAAACGGAATGAAGGATGTGCAGACTGTGATGGGAGCAGATTTCATTAGTCTGAACTTTTCCTGTTCTTAGATTAGTTGCTGAGAAGAATGTTTTTTTAAATACGCACATGGAATTAATTTATTTAATGAAGAATTTTCCTGGAAAGGAACCTTGTTTTTAACATACAAAATGATGGGCTCTGAATTAACTGTTACCAGTCAAGAAAGAGATCTTGGACTCATCATGGATAGTTCTCTGAAAACATCCACTCAATATGCACAGTCAGTCAAAAAAAAGTTAACTCAATGTTAGGAACCATTAGGAAAGGGATAGATAAATCAGAACATATCATAAAATTTCTAGGCATCATAAATGACTGCTTCTTGGAGAAGCTACTCCTGAAACCCACAAGAGGAGAGGCAATTCTTGATTTAATTCTAAGTGGAGCACAAGGTCTGGACCAAGAGGAGAATATAGCTGAAGCACTCAATGATAGCGACCATAATGTAATTAAAATGAATATCCTTGTAGGGGGGAAATGCCAAAGAAACCCACCTCAGCAGCATATAACTTCAAAAAGGAGAACTACACAAAAATGAGGAAGCTAATTAAAGGGAAATTAAAAGGAACAATCACACAGGTGAAATGCCTGCAAACTGCATAGAAGCTATTCAAAATCACCATAATAAGGCTCAAAGTAAATATATACATGAAATTAAAAAAAAAATAACAAAAATATGCCACCATGGAAAAACAACAGAGTAAAGAGGCGGTTCGATGCAAAATGACATCATTTAAATATTGGATGTCAAATCCTAGTGCAGAAAACAAAAAAGGAGCAGAAACTCTGGCAAGTCAAGTGTAAAAGTATAATAAAGCAGGCCAAGAAAGAATCTGAAGAGCAACTAGCTAAAGAAATAAAAACATCCAGTATTAAAAAAGTACATCAGATGCCGGAAGCCTGCCAAACAATCATGGGGGCCACTGGACGATCGAGGAGCTACAGGAGCACGAAAGGTAGAAAAGGCCATTGTGGGGAAGCAATAAATTCTTAGCATCAGTCTTCACTGCAGAGGATGTGAGGGAGATTATCAAATCTGAGCTACCCTTTTTAGGTGACAAATCTGAAGAATTGTCTCAGATTGAGGTGTCATTAGAGGAGGTTTTGGAACAAACTGATAAATTGAACAGTCATAAGTCACCCAAGACCAGATGGTATTCACCCGAGAGTTTTGAAGGAACTCAAATATGAAGTTTCACAACTATTAATTGTGGTATGAAACGTATCGCTTAAATCAGCCTATGAACCAGATGACTGGCAGATAGCTAATGTGACACTGATTTTTTAAAAGGCTCCAGAGGTGATCCTGTCAATTGCAGGCTGGTAAACCTAACTTCAGTACAAGGCAAATTGCTTGAACTTATCAGATACATAGGTGAACGCAATTTGTTTGGGAAGAGTCAACAAGGCTTTTGTAAAGGGAAATCATGCCTCAGCAATCTATTAAAATTCTTTGGGTTCAGAAAACATGTGAACAAGCATGATCCAGTGGATATAGTGTACTTGGACTTTCAGAAAGCCTTTTTGACAAGGTTACTCAAAGGCTCATCAGCAAACTAAGCAGTTATGGGAGAAGAGGGAAGATCCTCTCATCAGTAACTGGCTAAAAGATAGGAGACAAAGGGTAGGAATAAATGGTCAGTTTTTGCAGTGGATAGAGGTAAATAGTGGGATCCCACAAGAATCTGTACTGGAACCAGTGCTGTTCAAAATATGCATAAATGATCTGGAAAAGGAAGTGAACAGTGAGATGGCAAAATGTGCAGATGATACAAAATTACTGAAAATAGTAAAGTCCAAAGCTGACTGCAAAGAGTTACAAAGAGATCTCACAAAACTGGGTGACCGGGCAACAAAATGGCAGAGGAAATTCAATGCTGATAAATGCAAAGCAATACACATCGGAAAAATAATCCCAACTCTACATAAAAAATAAGGAGGTCTAAATTAGCTGTTACCATTCAAGAAAGAGATCTTGGAGTCAGTGTAGAGAGAGTCCTCTGAAAACAGGGCAAGTCATGCCTGACTAATCTAATTGCCTTCTATGACAAGATAACTTGTTCTGTGGATGAAGGGAAAGCAGTGGACGTGTTGTTCCTTGACTTTAGCAAAGCTTTTGACACTGTCTCCCACAGTATTCTTGCCAGCAAGATAAAGAAGTATGGGCTGGATGAATGGACTATAAGGTGGATAGAAAGTTGGCTAGATTGTCGGGCTCAACGGGTAGTGATCAATGGCTCCATGTCGAGTTGACAGCCGGTATCAAGTGGAGTGCCCCAAGGGTCGGTCCTGGGGCCGGTTTTGTTCAATATCTTCATTAATGATCTGGAGGATGGTGTGGATTGCACCCTCAGCAAGTTTGCAGATGACACTAAACTGGGAGGAGAGGTAGATACGCTGGAGGGTAGGGATAGGATACAGAGGGACCTAGACAAATTGGAGGATTGGGCCAAAAGAAATCTAATGAGGTTCAACAAGGACAAGTGCAGAGTCCTGCACTTAGGACGGAAGAATGCAATGCACCGCTACAGACTAGGGACCGAGCAGCTAGGCAGCAGTTCTGCAGAAAAGGACCTAGGGGTTACAGTGGACGAGAAGCTAGATATGAGTCAACAGTGTGCCCTTGTTGCCAAGAAGGCTAACGGCATTTTGGGATGTATAAGTAGGGGCATTGCCAGCAGATCAAGGGACGTGATCGTTCCCCTCCATTCAACACTGGTGAGGCCTCATCTGGAGTACTGTGTCCAGTTTTGGGCCCCACACTACAAGAAGGATGTGGAAAAATTGGAAAGAGTACAGCGGAGGGCAACAAAAATGATTAGGGGACTGGAACACATGAGTTATGAGGAGAGGCTGAGGGAACTGGGGATGTTTAGTCTATGGAAGAGAAGAATGAGGGGGGATTTGATAGCTGCTTTCAACTACCTGAAAGGGGGTTCCAAAGAGGATGGCTCTAGACTGTTCTCAGTGGTAGCAGATGACAGAACAAGGAGTAATGGTCTCAAGTTGCAGTGGGGGAGATTTAGGTTGGATATTAGGAAAAACTTTTTCACTAGGAGGGTGGTAAAACACTGGAATGCATTACCTAGGGAGGTGGTGGAATCTCCTTCCTTAGAAGTTTTTAAGGTCAGGCTTGACAAAGCCCTGGCTGGGATGATTTAATTGGGGATCGATCCTGCTTTGAGCAGGGGGTTGGACTAGATGACCTCCTGAGGTCCCTTCCAACCCTGATATTCTATGATTCTATGATTCTATGATCTACTCAATGTAGAGTGGCAGATGGAATGTTAACAATCATTAGGAAAAGGATACATAATAAGACAGAAAATGTCATAATGCCACTATATAAATCCATTGTACGCCCAATGCTGTTCTGTTTTGCCACATCTCAAAAATGGTATATTACAATTAGAAAAGATGCAGAGAAGGGCAACAAAAATGATTAGGGGTATGGAATAGCTTCCATACAAGGAGAGATTAAAAAGACTGGAACTGTTCAGTTTAGATAAAGGACAACTAAGGGGGTCCATCAATGGTTATTAACTAAGATGACCAGGGACACAACCTGATTCTCTCGGTGTCGCTAAACCTCTGAGTGCTAGAAGCTAGGACTGAACAACAGGAGATGGATCACTTGATAATTGCCCTGTTGTGTTCACTCTCTCTGAAGCATCTGGCACGGGCCGCTGTTAGAAGACAGGCTACGGGCAGTGGTGAGCTGGAGCAGATTCGCACCGGTTCGCGCGAACCGGTTGTTAAAAGGTGGGCAAACTGTGGCCTGCAGGCCACATGCTGCCTATGGCACCGTCCTTTCTGTCCCACCTGAGTCCCCGGCTGGGGAAGCACCCCTGAGAATTTTTACTCACCCAGCGGCACTCCGGGCCTTCGGCGGCACTTCGGTGGCGGGTCCTTCACTCGCTCCGGGTCTTCGGTGGCACTTCAGCGGCAGGTCCTTCAGTGCCGCAGAAGACCCAGAGCGACTGAAGGAACCGGTTCTTCAGCTTCTGGCAGTTCATCACTGGCTACGGGGCTAGATGGACCATTGGTCTGAGCCAGTACAGCCATTCTTGTGTTCTAACTCTGGGATATCATTACTGAACAAAAGAAAAAAAAATATCAGGGCTCATTTATTTGTTGTCAAAATTGATACTTCCAAAGTGTATTATTGCAAGGCAGCAGAAAAAAATGCAACTCACCCCAGTTCAGATAAAGGTTCAGTAATGTTCATGAATCAGGCAAATGTGGTGCCACAAGCCAGGGCTTCTCCCCAGATTCCAAGCATACACTGCCCCCTACCAGTGTCCTTCAGAAAGGTTTATGGTCCAAACATAAGCAAAACAAACAAACAATTCTTCAGCTCACCCTTTTTAGCCAGGCCTTTTTCAGCTAGCTCAACTCTCTGCTGGGTCTGTTACTCTTCTGCCACAGCAGGTTCCTTCCTTCCTGGCCCTTTGCCCCCTAACCCTCTCACAAGAGATAGCACCTCTTCACAGGCACTGCCTGCCCCAGTCAGTTCGTGTGACCTCTGACAGATCTTTATAACCCCAGGTATAGCTCTGCCCCCTTTAAATTGGCTCAGTTGGGTCCACCTGTTCTGACACAGGGGAGCTGGGCCTGATCTACTCACAGGGACTGGCTCCTCTGTGACACACGGGTTATGGTTGTGCATCAAAACCATGTGGAACTCACAGCTTTGTGTGGGTTGGGCACAAAACCAGGTGAAACTGGGTAGTTTGACTGGGGTTTGCACTGAGTTTTGAGTTGATTTCAAACCCATCAGAGACCCCAAAGCTCAGGTTGTGTGAACCATCAAGTGTTGAAACCAAAGAGAGGGTTTTTGTGAATCGCAGTTGTAGTTCAAACTGCTGAGTCTCACACACCTCTAATGATTGCTTTTTTATTTTGTTTTTTAATGAGACGTATAATGCATTTAATGCTCTGTAATTACATTTTTGGGGACTATTGTGTCAGAATTGATTTGAGAGCATTGTACTTTCCAGTGATTAAAGTAACCCTGTCAAATTAAAAATCAGATGCTCTAATGAAGTGTTTATTTTCTATTTGTGAAACACCACCCTCTCCTGGGTGGGATCACAACTGCTCAGCCATGTGCTATAAGCCCTATACAAGAGCAAACTGGAAAAAAACCAACCACCGCAAATCACTAAAAATGGTTTGAAAAATATCCTCTATTCTTTTAAAATTAAAATGAGACCTTTCATCAAAATTTCAAAATGTGAAAAAAACTGGACCAGCTTTGCAGGGCTAGTCACAAATGAATGAGCTCAAGTGGCAAGTTGTTGGAGTAAGATGATCTCTGATTTATCTCTACTCTCACTGGTAAGCTCTGAATGGCCATGAAGTGCAGCATAATTATAACATTCCTAGGCAGTCATGGCTGGTACAATAATTGTATAAGACACTTATTCTAATAATAATTTTGGATGAGTGTAACTGAAAGTACTTTAAAAAACTAATTACAGTACTCTTCACCATTTGCTTACTTTTTGCATTTCTAGTGTATCAGACAATGGAAATAAATATGAGGATTTTAATGTTGCTTCTGGTCAGATTCACTTGCAGGTCGCTGGCTTTTGTGCAGTGCCAAAAAGATTCACTGCAAAAATTGCAATATGTTCAGGGGAACATTTCCATCCAACGAAAAAAACCCAATTGTTTTCACTGAAATGGAAAAAAAATCATGCAAATGTTTCTTCTGATCTTAGGGTTTGTTATCATAATGTTTCTATAACACCTTCATGTTAGGCCTGAATCTAGTTGACACTGTCCCTTTAAATACGAATAGACAAACAGGTTTGGCTAAAATAAGCCTGAAGCTTTCATTTGTCCAACAACAAATCAAATGGCATTTTGGGATGTATAAGTAGGGGCATAGCGAGCAGATCGAGGGACGTGATCGTTCCCCTCTATTCGACACTGGTGAGGCCTCATCTGGAGTACTGTGTCCAGTTTTGGGCCCCACACTACAAGAAGGATGTGGATAAATTGGAAAGAGTCCAGCGAAGGGCAACAAAAATGATTAGGGGTCTAGAGCACATGACTTATGAGGAGAGGCTGAGGGAGCTGGGATTGTTTAGTCTGCAGAAGAGAAGAATGAGGGGGGATTTGATAGCTGCTTTCAACTACCTGAAAGGGGGTTCCAAAGAGGATGGCTCTAGACTGTTCTCAATGGTAGCAGATGACAGAACGAGGAGTAATGGTCTCAAGTTGCAATGGGGGAGGTTTAGATTGGATATTAGGAAAAACTTTTTCACTAAGAGGGTGGTGAAACACTGGAATGCGTTACCTAGGGAGGTGGTAGAATCTCCTTCCTTAGAGGTTTTTAAGGTCAGGCTTGACAAAGCCCTGGCTGGGATGATTTAACTGGGACTTGGTCCTGCTTTGAGCAGGGGGTTGGACTAGATGACCTTCTGGGGTCCCTTCCAACCCTGATATTCTATGATTCTATGATTCTATGAAATCCAAATCTTATCTAAGAGGTGAAACAATTGGGAGAAAAGTGGAAATACCATCAATAAAAATGATTCTTTCAGCATTTCAATCCCTGGAGGTGCTGGCTAATGCACAAAAAAGCCTGCTCTGGACATTGGTATGTCCACATCCAGCCATTCGGTTTGGAAAGGTGACGGGTGTTTGTTTTTGATCAGTGGAAAACACATTGTCCTTTGAATCGTTCATAGTCAAATTAGATGCTTGCAACATGTGTCTCTGTGTTTTAAGCATTTAATGTAAGCATGTATAGCATGGATCGGATGCTATTAGATATGATTTACTCAGCCTGGTGTTGTACGTCATATAGAGTAAGACCGTCTCTGCCTTCAGATGGCAGACGTATGCAACCACATAGTGTAGATGTATAGAGGTGAATTTGATTTTTTCTGATTCAAAAAAAATATCATGTGTGAGTTTTCAGAAGGATTAAGGTTTGAGACACTTAGCCCTGGTCTACACTGGTGGGGGAATCGATCTAAGTTACGCAACTTCAGCTACGTGAATAATGTAGCTGAAGTCGACGTACTTAGATCTACTCACTGCGGTGTCTTCACTACGGTGAGTCGACTGCTGCCGCTCCCCCGTCAACTCCGCTTATGCCTCTCGCGGCGGTGGAGTACAGGAGTCGACGGGAGAATGCTTGGGGATCGATATATCGCATCTAGACCCCCGCTGGATTGATTGCTGCCCACCGATACGGCGGGTAGTGTAGACATACCCTTAGATCTGCTGTAGGTGATAGGTGATAGACATTTGTTTTTTAAGGTCTAACAGCAGTTCTTTTGCATTCATAGAAACAAATGATATGAATTAGAACTGTTGACTTTAAAACACAATGGTTTTATTAGGGAGCATTTGTTGAATTTTACCAGCTTAGTTTAATGTTAATTTATTGGCACATGAATTCTGGGATTTGATAATTCATAGATTTTAAGATCAGAAGGGACCACTGTTCATCAGTTTGGATCTCTTGCATGAAGTGGGAAATTGGCTCAGTAATTCCTGTATCTAGCCCAATAACATGTGGCAGAACGAGAACATTGCTTTCAGAATGACATCCAGTCTTGATTTAAAGATTCCAAGCGATGGAGAATTAACCACATCCTTTGGGAAGCTCTTCCAGCTGTTAATTACCCTCATTGTTGAAAATGTGTGCCTTATTTCTTGTCTGAATTTTTTCTAACTTCAGCTTCGAGACATTGGTTATGCCTTTCTCTGCTAAACTGAAGAGCAATCTGGACTCAGACAGCTGCTCCTTGTATGGATACTTATTTAATACAGGCTTACATAGCATCTTGCTTCCATGCATGGGGAACTTGCCTGTGGAGTTTTTGTTTGGCGGATGTCAGTCACATAGAATGTTCTGGCCTTTTGCACTTCAGTCAAGGCTGCTATTTCCAGACTGTTTATTAAAGACAAATGATAGAGCCTCATCTGGTTTCCCCCATAAGAGGGAATTATAGATGGAATATAGTTTTTCTTGCCCATGGAGTTCAGCTGCATGCAAGAAGAGTAGCACAGTGAAGCATGATAACTCTTTGCCCCTGGCATGTCCTGGTGTGGGCAGGAATCCAGAGAGGCACCTGAGGTTACACAAGAGGTTAGTAATAACCAAAGAGTGATGAGAAAAGTCAGCACTATTGCTGGCTGTTGTGAGACCTACGGGAACAGCATTAACTCTTTAGGTGCCGTCTAGTACAGAGTCTGCAGTGGAGCCAAGATGGGAGGTTGCTAAAACTAGAGAAACTAAGAGATTTGTTGCCCCTTCTACTGACATCAGTGTCCTTCATCCCTCTGCTGAGTGGTACAGATGTCTGAGGTGTTGCAAGTTGGCTTCCCAGTGGAAGAGAAAACAGTGATGTGGAGCCTGGGTATACTGTAATTGTAACTTGTTTTATTTACATACATACATACACCAGTCCTGGGACACAGGTGGTCAAAAAGCATGCAGGCAATCCCTTCTTTCAGGGACCTCAGCCCAACTCCAGTACTAGAGTCAAGAAATGACACTCTTCAGGAGATCAAGGCAAAGAGCAAACTCTCCTAATGCTTGTACTGCCCCCTAGGAGCACTCTACACAGAACCTTGTATACCAAAAACTAACAACAACATAGCATGTTTTCCCAAGACCAAACATTTCCCAAAGCTGAACACACAAAGAAAAAGAATTGGAAGACTGTGTAGTAGCGTCACCTGATGATGTCTGACATAACAATATTGGTTAAGAGAGTAATTTGGGGATTTTTTGAGTTATTCCAATACAGCCCAAATTTTGATCAGTATCTGTTATAACTAGAGATGGAGAAGCATTTGGAGTTCCTTAACAAATGCTTAACTTCTGTTTAAACAGAGAAAGAAAATTCAAAGGTGTTTAGCGATTCAGGCTGGGGTTTTCAAAGATGCCTCAGCGAGTTAGACACCCAGGTTTTGTGTACTTAAATCCCTTATACACCTTTGAAAATCCCAGCCAAAAAGAGAGTATAATTCCAATTTCCAAATTCCTTTGTTGCCGTAGTGATTAAACACATGTGTATAATAGAACATTAATTGTAACTATGTATCATATTCTGTCTATGTACAGACAGTAGGAAAACAGCAAGTCACACAGATTTTAGTTTAGTCGATGAGCAGAGACTGAGGTGATTAACTGTTTAGGTTCTGGACACATGTATAAACACATTCTTTTTATTAATTTATTATTTGTTGTTGTGACAAAAGTAACAACAATTATTAGTTACTTTACAACAATAATTAGTTAAGCATTTAACTGGAAATATCTATGGTTTTGGTCTTAAAAACCAAAACCCAGCTGATGAGAATCCAAAGCCATCCTACTTTTGCCCATACTCTAGTTATGAGGTACATATTTAGCCTTGCAACAATTGGCAAGTGTTGAAATTTAGACACCTGTTGTGCTTTGACTTTGCATGGGGACAGTGAGTGTGATTTTGGCATTGCTTTTTGTATTTTGCATGTATGGACAAATGCACACATCTTGTGGCTGACTTTACCTGCATTTGTTAATATTTCCAAAGCCAGATCTGTGAATGTATTTATTTTTAATGCACCTTAGACTGAAAGACTAGCAACCTTATTAACATCATTCAGTCTTCCATGAAATATGGTAGATGACAAGGCGCAAAGAATGGTCAGCAGTGCCTCTTGAGCTTCAAACCAAGGGCCAGGTCCTCACCATTTTTACATGGCATGGAAGGGATCAAAGAAGGGGGAAAAATTGTATTAAAGAGCCTGACACTCAGGAAATTTGATCATTACACAGTATGCTCCACCCTCCTTGCAAGCTTATGGAAATGTGTCTATGAATACTGCAGGGCATCTGGGAATTTTGGGAGCAGATACGGGTGGTGGGTAAAGCCAGGGAGGCTCCATCGTCTTCACTATAGGTTTCTAGGTTTAAGTCCACTTAGAAATTAATGTTACTCCCACATTTGTAAGTTCTCCTCTGTGGCTTCTTCTCCCTCCTTAGACAAGCAGGAAGCTAGACTCCCTAGTGAGACTTCGGGAGTTACCAGATGGTGCTGTTACAGATAATCTCAGAAGTTCTCTTTAATTGAATATATAAGTAGATAGATCCTGGAAGAAATACCGTTAATTGTGATGCAGTTCTTTTTAGGCTGGAAACTTTTGCTCATTGCCTGAGTGTCTCTTTGACGTGAATAAATTTTTAGGTGCACTGCCATTACCTATAGGATATGTCTCACACAAGCAAGACTAAACACGATAATATGATGTCCGCAACTTTATACAGCAACACTAGCTATATGGGTAAAAATTTTCCTAGGCTTTTCCAAGGATCTGCTGGTTTGTGATATGCTATATCCATGGAGCCTGAGACTCTGTAGGGGTTTCCCTGTCTGGGCAGCCACAAACTCTTCCCGTAAAGGGATGATCAAGTGGTAATGATGGAGGTTGCAGAAGCTGATGAGTCATTTTCCCTCTTATGTTTCCCTTTCTTTCATGTGGAAGGGAAGCATTTAATCCATTGTTTTAAAACCCCTTATTAAAATATATTTCACAACCCAAATGATCCAATAATCTTGAAAGGAATGTGGAAGACAGCTGGGTGATTTTTCCCAGGAAAAAAAGCAAACTGGGAATAAATTGTTTTCCAACCACATACAAGTTCATTTTCTTTTCAAAATCTGAATTTATTTTTAATGGGCTGCATATCCAGCTAATGTGGATGTCAACCAGTTGGAATGCAATGCTGGGAATGACAAAGGATCGAAGTGATATTGATACAAACCAAATGTGATTGTGTTGGAAAGGAAGCAATATTTATCAGCATGCAGCTGGTGTCATCTCTATGTTCTGCCTTCCTTCTGGGTTAACTCGTAGGCATTCCAAATGGGAAGAAGTATTATTACTACGGTCCCTATATGACTGGGACAATAGAGAATATTACTGAGTTCGGTGTAAAAAAACCAAGGGGAGTTTATTACACAGAAATTCCTTCACCTAATAACAGTGGCACATTAAACGATATATTGAAAATATATTTTGTTTCATTATTAGACTATCCAATTTAATCCATTATTAGTTATTATTTGTATTACAGCAGAGCCCACAATATTCTAGGCATTGGCACCCACACACACACAAAGACACCATCCCTGCGCCAAAGACTTACAGTCTATCTATTCTATTTTTTCTCTTAATTAGAGCCCTGCTTGGATAAAAATTTATACCCACAGATGCGGATATCTGCGGATATAAATTGGCTATTGCCCCATGCTGGCAGCTCCTCTGGTGCGGCTGTACTGGCCCCAGCCCTGCCCACATCCTTTATGCAGCTGTCTGTGTGGCTGTGTCTCCTGACTGGGGTCTGTACAGCTGCACCGAAGGACAGGGCTGGGGGGTGAGGTTGGGGGCAGTTCAGCCGCGCCGGAGGAGCTGCCGGTGCCGGGCGCTGGCTCCTGGGAGCGGCCACCCCACCTTCTGCTCCTTTCCCCGCTAGGGTTCCCGGGATAGCCCTGTGGTTCCACGGGTATCGTTTTCTATCCTCAGATATCCAAATCTGTGGGTATAAATTTGTATCCATGCAGGGCTCTACTTTTAATGCAACCATCATCATAATACCTAGGCACTTATATGCCGAGTCACCCAGTTTTGTGAGATCCCTTTGAAACTCTTCACAGTCTGCTTTGGACTTTAATACTAAATTACTCAAGATAGTTGTCACCTCACTCTTCATGCCCGTTTCCAAATTATTTATGAATATGTTGAAGAGCACTGGTCCCAGTACACATCCTTGGGGGTCCCCACTATTTACCCCTCTCCACTGCAAAAACTGAACATTTGTTCCTATCCTTTGTTTCCTATCTTTTAACCAGTTACTGATGAGAGGATCTTAGTTCCCTCTTATCCCATGACTGCTTAGTTTGCTTGTGGGACTTTGGTGAGGGACCTTGTCAAAGGCTTTCTGAAAGTTCAAGTACACTATATCCACTGGATCACCCTTGTCTGCATGTTTGTTGACCCCTTCAATGAATTCTAATAGATTGGTGAAGCACGATTTCCCTTTATGAAAGCCATGTTGACTCTTCCCCAACAAATTAGGTTCATCTATGTGTCTGATAATTCTGTTCTTTACTATAGTTTCAAGCAATTTGCCTGGTACTGAAGTTAGGTTTACCAGCCTATAATTACCAGGATCACCTCTGAAGCCTTTTTAAAAAATCAGTGTCACATGAGCTATCCACCAGTCATTTGGTACAGAAGCTGATTTAAGTGATAGGTTACATATCAGTTAGTACAATTTCATATTTGAGTGCCTTCAGAACTATTGGGTGAAAACCATCTGGTCCTGGTGACTTACTATTATTTAATTTATCAGTTTGGTCCAAAACCTCCACGATTGACACCTCAGTCTGGGACAGTTCCTCAGATTTGTCCCTACAAAGAATGGCTCAGGTGTGGGAATCTCCCCCAAAGCCTCTACAGTGAAGACTGATGCAAATAATTCATTTAGCTTCTTTGTAACAGCCTTGTCTTCCTTGAATGGTCTTTTAGCACTTTGATGGTCCAGTGGCACCACTGAGTGTTTGGCAGGCTTCTTGCTTCTTACGTACTTAAAATTTGTTGTTTGTTTTTGTGTCTTTTGCTAGTTTCTCTTCAAATTCTTTTTTAGCCTGCCTAATTGCACTTTTACACTTGACTTGAATCAGGGCCAGAAAGAAGAATCATAATTTCCAATGAATAGACCAATTTCATCACTCTTTCCGTATTCAAACTGTGTTTCTAAGGCTATGTCTACACTACTGCAGTAAGTTGCCCTATGCTACGCAACTCCAGCTACGTGAATAACATAGCTGGAGTACCTTAGGTCAAGTTATCACAGGGTCTACACCGCGGGGGGTTGATGGGAGAAACTCTCCTGTCGACTTACTTTACTCTTCTCGTCAGGAGTAGAGTACAGGGGTCGACTGGAGAGCAATCTGATGTCGATTTGGCAGGTCTTCACTAGACCCGCTAAATCGACCTCCAGTGGATCGATCTCAGAGTGTTGATCCCAGCTGTAGTGTAGATGTAGCCTAAGAATTACAGGAAGGGGAAGAGTGTATCCCAAAATCAGAGAGAAAACTAACATGTCATTAATTCAAATACTGTCAAGTGGAAGGTCCATGAATCCTTTGTTGTTTGAGTTTCTGTTTTGTTTCCCAATGACATGTGGCTACTGGGAAGTTTCAGAGAAAGATGTCACCCAAATATTTCTCAGAATCACTGATGAGTGAGAAGGAAATGCAGCTTCTAAGGGTCCTACCAATATATGCTTTCCCCCTGTGATTGTTAAAGTTGTCCATCTCCCTCCTATGCTTTAAAGATGAGCAGATATCATGTACATACGAACCAAAAATTGATTTCACACTCATCTGCTTCCCTTAGAAGGGGCTACATGCCGACCCTCCAAAGGATAAACTTCAGAAGAGTAAAACATGAGCCCACTCACAAAGTTACTAGTCAGTCATCCTCAGTAGAGTAGCTACAGCATCGTGGTGCCACGTGCTAGTGGCTCCTAGTATGTGGTTCATGCGGGTTTGTATTCGGGGCGGGAGAGCAGGGCTAGCATGGTGCCGCTGCTGCCCGCCACTACCCCGGCTACACTATGATTTTTAGCCTGCTAACTCGAGGTGAGCTAACATAAGTATGTCTACACAGCTATGATTCTATGCGCCGGGAATCTCACCCCAAGCTCATAGTGTCGACGTAGCCTGAAAGAGGAAGTTTTGAGGGTACCACAGCGGGGGAACAAGTGAAACCTGTGTCGACATTGGGATCACCATGCAGAACTGCAGGGCCCCCCATATGGAAGGCTAAACTCTCTGCATGGCTGACTGGGCTCCGGCCTCCATGGAAACATGGCTCCCTTTGAAGCCATGCTGCCACGGCTTATGTCCCCCATGCTGGTGCAGTAACCCCCCTTCCTGGAGATGGGTGGAGAGCACAGAGGGGAAATGGTAATAGTTCAGTCAGAACGGACTTCCATGCAGATGTCTTCTTGGCCCGGAGGGTAACGTGCTATGGAGAAACATTGCTCCTTGTCTTTTGCCCCATCCCAAATGGGCACAGTCCCATCAGAAAGCCACAGAGATGGTGCACAGAGGTTGTGGATGGGGCTTTGGTGATTTCCGGAGGCAATAGAGAGCTGAACTCTTCAGGGCACCTCAAAATAGAGGGGGAGCATATTACCCAAAGCTTGATTACGTCAATAATATACATGAAGCCATATGCCGAATACATCACCACCCCCTGCCCAGCAGTGCTCCTTTTCTTGTGGTATTGTCGCCTACTGCCACAGTAGCACAAACCCATAGTGATTAAACAGGGATCCTACAGTAAAACGGGAAACCCATCGGGTTCACAGCTTCTGCAGTGTATCTACACACACATCCTATATTTTGTGCAGGGTGAAATTCACTCAGGGACAGAGGCTGTGGAAAGCTCCCAGTTCTGCTGTGCAAAAAGCACAGAATGAACACGCAGCAGGGCTCGGCCGGAGACCTGGTTCTATGTAGAAGAACAGGGACATCATAAGGCATTATGGGGAAGAGGTTAATTTGGAGACATTGGGGCTATGGTTATTCAGATGCAGTAGCCCCAGCATAAGGGTGCACTCTGATCACAGTGCAAAGCACCTCCCCGTCGGCACACACAACCTCCCAGATCTGCCCTGTGTGTAACACCTCCCTACAAAGACACAATACATTTCCTCCTTCCTAACTGGTTACCCCCGTTTGCCGGCGCAGCAGAGAGGCTGAGACACACCCTGCCCCCCGCCTCCTCATCCTCCTTGAGGCAGCTCACACACGACATCTGAAATTTCACTTGTTTTTTTCAGTTTCATTTGTTAAAGGCAAAATGGGATGTGTTGTGGTCTTTTGGTTTCTACTCCAAGTGCTGCTGCCAACACAGAACCTTTAAAGAGGACAAAAGCAGTTCACTGGAGGGGGGAGTGGGAGGGAGAAGAAGACGACGATGACACCAAACACTCAATATTTCACAATGCAGCCAAGAGAGCAAATTTAATTGCAGAGGAAATTCTGGTAGGAAAAACATAATTAAAAACAAAACAGTCAATACAGCACTGAAGAGAATGAAAACAAGTATGTTTTCCTCCCGCCCTGTTAAATGGACTAAGGGATTGTCACACTACATGCCTAGGAAGGCTTAGGAAAACTCACTGCTATGTTTGTACAGCCCCTAGCACAGTAGGAAACCAGTATTGGCTGGTGCCTTTGGGTACTACCATAAACAATTATAATGATGGTAACAGCATAATGCCAAGTGACTCTGCCTGAGAGGGCCTCATAAAAACTCTTCACCGACATGGGCTGTGCACAGGATTTCTGTGCTGATTACAAACAGATGAGCACAGAATTGGCCATTGTGGATAGGCTAGATGTGGGGCCATGGGATCTACACTTACACGCATCCAGTGGCACTGACCCCAGAGATGAGGTGCAGAGAAATTGCTCACAGGAACTGTGGGGTGAATTACAGTTCATGCCCCGATCCAGGAAAGCACTTGAGCATGTGTTTAAATTTAAGCATGTCCCATTGATTTCGGGAAAGGAATGTCTTCAGGGGGACTACTCACATGCTTAAATGCTTTGCTGGATCAGGGCCAGAGTGCTCAGCACCTGGCAAGACCAAGCTTAGTTGCCAGCACAGAGCTTGATTCCTGGGGGAAGGGAGGACTCTGACTGCCGAAGGATAAGATGAAAATGATCTATCAGCCGGTGCAAAGTGTGTAAATGTCCCCAAATTAAGAACTCGATTTGCAGGTTGTTTATGTAACCATCACATTACACTGACAACGGACGGGACCACAAGAAGTCTAGCTCGATTAGTAACGTGGCGTCTGTTCTGTTTGAACGCCCCCATTCATCAGCAATTTCACAGTCAATACAGCCGAGATAGAGCTCAGAAAGCCACACATATTTGATTGTTTTCTCATCATTTCTTTCCCACGAGCAGCGTTTGCTTCAGTCCAGAAGAAAATCAGTTTCACTAGCTAACGTCTCAGCCAGCTGCAGAATTCCATGCTTTCCATTAGGGCTTCAGCACAAGGTAAAATCTTGGAGTCTTCAAATTCCACCTCCCTTGTAGGGGAAATTCCAGCAGTGCAGGGTGAATTCCACTGAATACCTTTGAGCGCCTGGTATAAAAAGACACACCTTTCTCGCAGGACAGGAGGAATTTTAAGACACCAGGACAGTAGGTAACGTTACCAGGGCTTTCTTCACTGTAACGGTAAAGAGAGGAAGCACTATGCTCAGTATTTGGTCTCTTACAACCTGATTAAATCTGAATAGCATCTCTGGACAACTGAGAAGTTTGAAAAGTATGGAATTGGGTCTGAATCCGGACACCACGGGCGGATCCATCTGTAATTTCTACATAGGCAGTCTTCAAAAACGGGGAAGGATGATCTCGTGCCTGCAGAAGATGGGAGTGACCAGATCTGGACTCTGTCCCATGTTCTACCATGCACTTCATCTCTCTGGGCAAGCCGCTGAAACGCTGTGCCCCCATCTTTACAATGGGGGCAGGAATACAGCCCGACCTCACAGGCTGCTATGAGGTTTGATTCACAAATGTTAGGAGAGTGCTCTGAGCTCCTAGTAATGAAGGGACAATGTTAAGTACAAATATTAGATTTCATATTTTTAAGTCTACTGAATTCCTTGAAATTTGCAGTCCCTTTGAGAGGCATTTGTTCCAAATCATAAATTTGCTGAGTCTTGGTGGCAGTGCTCTCCATGCATGAGATCCGACCTGGACTGCTTACTCTTGTTTTGCAATTAACAGCACAGCCATTACTTATTAAGTCCTACGAAATGTCTAGAGGGTATTGAGAGAAAAGAAAGTCCCTTATCACTAGCTAATTCCATAATTTTTGGAAACAGAAACTCCATGTGTTTTCTCAATAAGCACTTCTCCTCCTGACAGGGCTAGATCTTTCATAAACACAGCAAGAATAACCTCTGGATCCTAGCCTGCAGCAGTGAAGTATGAAATTTTGAATTCCGTGGGTCACTGTTTTTGCTTTAGCCAGATGTGGATAAAAGGCAAGGGGTGTTTTATTGTTGTTTTCTCAAGAAACAGAGAAAGTTTTGTACTAAGATACATACAGTTCCCCCCCTCGCCTCAAAAACAAATGGCCAACATGTGGCTCGAATATCACCAATTGCCATTTCAAAAGATGAAACTTTTTTAAAAAATATTTTGAATTTAAATATTCCGTCCGCAGCTAATAAAATACATTTTGACTCTAAATTGGATTTAGGAAAATATCGAGGGCTGCGGCTACCTTACTAGCAAGCTGTGCATTAACATGAGTGAAACTGTAACTGGTTATGAGCTGGTGATATAACTGAAATAACTGGTGTCAGTAATTCTCTGTAAGAGTAATGAGGAGTCACCCAAAACAAATGATGGGAAGAAGCTGTAGAGTGAGACCCCTTTTATTTTCTATTGTCATGGATCTTTCAGTTATTTTAGAACTAAAACTGGTCAAATTATTCATGGGGAGTAAATTATCAGGTGAATTTGGCCCCTTTTCCTGTTGCTAGATGAATCCTAATTTCTACAAAGACATTCATTATTCATACATGAACAAATTTTGGCCAACGTGATGTCTACAAACTGCTCAGTTCGATTACTCATAAGTCACAGTGTGCAACTGATGACTTACGTCCTCGGTCATGTCTCTTTCTCCATTGGATGACTGAATATTGACTAACAAAGAGTCACATCTGGCATGAGTTTTCAGAGGAATACTCTTTATGCTAAACTTTGTAAGACTTCCTATTTCGCAGACACTGTCCTGGATAACCCGATGGTTGCCTGTGTACTTGCAAAGAACGAATAACAGCCCCATAAATAACAAATGAAAAACCTTATATGTTAATTAGTGAAAATACTTATTTTTATTTTACTCAACTAACCCTACCTATAATATACTAAATTTTGAAAAACTCTCAATGTACCCACCGCAGTTAACTTTCTGTTAACACAGCAAAAGATCCAGATGAAGATAGTAATACCTAAACATTATGGAGTCATGATGTAGTTTTTGGGTTGCTGAAGCCTTTGACCTTGTTCTTGACAGTATGCCCACTGGATGCAAATAATAACCAAGCCATGTATACGCCCTGTTATGTCTTCTCACTTAAATTAAACTTTTATACTGTGAGCATAGATACATACTGCAAATGATATTTCACTACATAAAGCTAGGATCCAGTATCTTAAAATTCAACTGTGTCCTATGAACAGGAAAAGCTTGAGACCTGTCAATTTTCTGAGAACAATATTTCATTAAGGATGGTTTTTCCATGCATAAATCTGTAGTTTTCACCTGCCTCTGCATGAATTCTCCTTCCTGATTAGATACATTATTTGGTAAAGATACAGATCTGAAAAATAAGTCCCAATATTTGCACACTGACATTAGTCTGCTAGATTCTCAGAGTAATCCCAAATATCTTTGTTTAAAATTCCTTAAAATATTTTTATGACCAGTTATAGATTAGAATCTGATGAATTATACCCTGCAATCAACCAATGCATGAAAAAGCCATTCCTAAAGAAAAGGTGAAGAAAATAAGTAGTTGTGCATTTATAAATGTTCAGAACACTAATTTTACCCCTAAATAATGCAATTATTTTGCCCCTATATTTGACAGACGTCTCCCCCTAAATTATAATAATGTTTTTTGAACCATTGTGTATAGCAGATTTATAAAAAGAGTATAAATGAGGTGCTTCAAATAACATGGCACCCTGGGAAATGTGGAACTCCTCCTAATGGTGCAACAAATTTCAAAGATGAGTGCAACCCCATACAAGAGGATAAAAAAGAAAATAAAGCCTCACGAGAAGAAAGGGAGTCAAACTCCTGGTGGGAGACATCTCCCCTACCTGACTATTGCAGAAATATATCCTTGCAAGGGACATATTCCATCTTTAGTGTAACTCCATGCACTATGTTTGCACTTGGGTCATGGTGACTAAATCAGGATGATGGAGAGGAGGAATGGGTTTTGTGGTTTCATCATTGGTCTGGAGCTCAGGAGATTTAGGTTCATTTCCTAGCTTTGCTACAGAATTCCTGTGTGATCCTAGGCAAGTAATTTAATCTCTATGGGCCAGATCCAGGTTAGGAGCTTAAATACCTTTGTGGATATGGCCCTCAGGTTCCTATCTGTGAAATGGGATAAGAGTACTTCCTTTTTCTAAGATTTTTCTGTGACACTGTAAGCTCTTCGGGGGCAGGGGTTGTTTCTTTGCATTGTCATGTGCATTGGGTCCCTGCTCAAATTTACGATCTCTTGACCTTAACTATAATATAAATAGTAATGTAAAAATCACCAAGTAGATTTAACAGTGAGATACAGATAACAGCCTTGATAATCCAGCTGCAGTGTGAAGAGTAGATTCCTCCCCCCCATTCTAATTTATAGTTCAGACCAAGAGTTATTTTTGTTCCTGACCCTTTGAAGTTACCTCAAGCTTTTCAGCCTCAGAACTACTGCCCCTATTCTAGAGTCATTTGAAATCCCCGTGTCAAAACATCTGGCTCCTGCTGAGTGCAATACCTGCTTCCCACCATTCAAGTTCCAGCAGCAATGAGATGTCTTATGGAGATGAACTATCCCTTGATTTAACACATGAAAACCCAGTGTAAATAAATAAAGCCAAGTGCAGGACACATGTAGATCATGAACTCATATTCTGCATCTTGCACTTTTGCTCACAGCACATGTTTTTGCAGCTTATCTCCATAGGTATCGATATTGGTGCCTTCCCATTTGTTTGTTTTTTGTGTGTGAATATTTGGCAAGAAACTGATTCTTTGGGAGAAAAGCTGTGTCTCCTAATTAAGAGCCTTCTCCATGGGCTTGGACCAAAAGGCACAGGGTGAGATATCTAACAATGGGCCTGATCCAAAGCCCATTTGTCATCATCATCATTGGCGATCCCTTGATTCGAGGATGATCTCGACCATGGATTTGCAAATGGATCCTGAGATGACTCAAGAGTCCGATCCTGGGACCACAGTTCCTCCTGCAGACATTTCCTGGAGGGTCAGCTGGCTGCTGGGAGAAAGTTCTTTCTTTTTCCCTTCCTTCTCTCTCTCTTTGCAGCTTCAAGGGCAAGGCGCTTCTCCTCGAAGTGGGCCACTGCCTGACGGAGGATATGGTGCCATTGGGGTTAGTTGGTGGCTTGCTCTCCCAGCTTGTGATGTCCACATCAGTTTTCTTGAGATTTGCTTTCAGTGTGTCTTTGTAGCATTTCCTTGACTTCAACGGGTATCCCTTTCCCCTAAGTTTCTCAGTTTCACTATAGAGCAGATTGTCTTCCACTAACTGGTTTCTGGTTTGACTGTTTTTGCTGATGAGGGAACTTCCTGTAATTCCTAGGTGTAATTTAGTATATTAGGGCAGCGAGCATGGCAGAGATTTTCCTTTCTCCTCTGACATCAGAGTTGTTTATTGATTGTTTAATTAAGCATTTTAATTAAGCAACTGTCTAGAGCAGGATCTCTGTTCTGAAGGGGCTCTGCTAAAGGAAAGAGGGGAATAGCTGCTTCTCGTTGCTGGTGGGAGAATCACTGCACATCAAAGGATGAAGCTTCAGCTATTGATGTTTCTCCCGTAAAACAGAAGCAGCAAACCTCACCTCTCTCAATAGTATTATGGAGCTGGAGCAAAGGTTGTTAACACACTTTCTAGTATAAGTTCAATATTAATTCTCCCTAACTATCACAAAAACCGTCCTTTTCCCCTGAGATTTCATGTATATCATTTTCTCCTAGAGCTCATTCTCTGGAGCTGGCTCATTTGAGAAGCCTTTTATAAGATATGCTACATCAAATATACGACTGGCATTCCACTACTGGAAACATCTAACGTTTTTGCTATTGCATATCTCAAAAATCATTTGGACTAGGGACTCCACGTTCTGGTACAAACATTAGTCCTTAGTGAGAACTACTATAGTGTTTAGGAATATTTTAAAGTATGTTTGGTACTGATCAGCGTAAACTTGTGTACTATGGTAAATCATAGTGAGTAAATATGGTAAATAAATTGGGCATGGTGGCACAAGCCTGTAATCCCAGCTACCTGGGAGGCTGAGGCTGGCAGATGGCTCAGGGGTTCTGGGCTGCGGTGCGCTATGACGATTGGGTGTCTGGTGCCACTGACAGCCTGGCCAGTGGGTGGCTGAAGGATTGGCTAGAACAGCACGAATGATGTGCTGTGATTGGCGCTCTCTCTGTGAGGGCTGATGGACTGATAGATGAAGGTGACTGTGGTAAATCAAAGCTCTGGGAGCGCCACAGTGTCTCCATGGACATCAATGGGCCTGATTCTAAACTCAAGAGTTTTCACATCAGTGTAACTCTATTGATATTAATGAATGTCGTCCTGATTTACGCTGGGGTAAGCAAGATCAGAATCAGGCCCTGGAGGGCTGAAAGAAGTCATGGACGTCTTGTAGATTCCATAGGCATCACTTGCAATGCTTGTACCCCACAGACACTATTTTATAGGTCTGATTCTGCTGTCAGTTCTGCATGGCTAGACCGCAGTGCCCTCACAGACCTCCATTGGTTTAATGGGACTTTACGCAGACGCAGGGGTCTGTCCACAGTCTGAGCTCTTTGCCTGGTTAGGGCCTAAATTGTTCACCTAACAAAACATGTTCTTACACAAGAGAGGAACATGATGCAGCTGACACATTCTTAGCTGCTGGTGGTGGACAAAAAAACATCCTTTCAAATACATTTGCTTAACAATGAATCAAATCATGAAGAATAATCAACTGAGGAGTTACAGGGCGAAATATAAAGCTAACTGCCAGTTAGTGATTTAGATCAGGCAGGGTTAAGATGAGGCATCTCAATGTCAGCAGAGAAAAAGGCTTCAAGTGTCCTTGAAATCTCCATATGACATTTAGGCATCAATGACATCGTTGTTCAAATCCGATAACTTGTGTTCTAAGAAATGCAGCTTACTTGCTTCTGAATGGACTGTCAGTAACTGATGTTGAGTTTGCTAGTTAATTTAGGAGATGTACAAGTTAAATGGCAAATGGTTCAAAACCAGCATAGCTCCATTGAAGTTCAGCTACACCCATTTAAAACAACCGAGGATACAGACTTTAAAATGTTTAGCAATCTCTTCTCTTATGCAAAATTTTCAAGAGCTTTTGGGTGGCTACTGTTTCTTCATTTTTCTTTGAAAAGCCATTCCCCGTCTTTTTTATTTTATTTTTAAAGGATTATCTGCTAATCTTATCCCGTTACAAAATGTATTCATAATTCTTGTGGCAGTTATTTAGCAAGTCTTAAACCTGTCATTAAAATACCTCCTCTTGCAACTACGATCTGCAGTTTTAATCCATCAAGGGCCTCTTTTTTCTCCTTTTCTCACTTTGTTCCCAAACGATTCCAATGAAAGTATGGCAGGTAGCAAACAATTCATTACTGAAAATTTTGGAACCAACCACCTCAAGAAGTGTGAAGAGCACAGAAGGCCAGATCCTCATCAGGGACTTGATCCTACAAGGTGCTGAGCACATGGGGCCCCAATCCTGCAAAACACTTGCTTAGCTTTAGCCACATGGCTTTGCACTGCTTTAGTTAGACTACTCTCATGCTCAAAGTTAAGTGCTTTGCAGTATTAGGGCCAGCATGCTCAGGACTGTGTAGGAATGAACCCCTGGTATAAGTGGATGTAGCTCTATTGAAACCAAAAGAGCCAGACACTGATTTATACCAGCTAAGCTTTATGGTGCACAGAGGCAGTAAAGAGTGGAGGATGATCAAGCCTGGTGCAGAGAAGGGACTGCTCTGCAAGAAAAAAGAGGGATGTGAGCATGAGAAAAACACCCTGTAGCAGGTTGTGACCTGATTCAAAGGAACGAGATGGGGGTTAAACTAAACAAAGGATGAGGAGCAGAGGAGAGAATTCCTGGAGATGAGCACAGCTCCACCTTAACTTCTACAATGCTTTTGATGGGCAAGGGGAAGGTTCAGAAGCATTTTGGATAGTCTTTAGATGGTCCAGACATCTTTCCGTTGGAATCCTTCAAAGGAGAGGCCCCTTGAGATAAAATGTATCAAAGAGAACTCCCACTTGCTTTAAGTCTGGAGATTTTCCTTCACCATCACCTCCACGGAAAGGAGAGGCATATCTCTGGGGAGAACTGTGACCAAAACCACTCTCAGCATGTCTCTCTATGAAACTCTCACATGGGACACACTAGCACTTACAAGTCACCATGGGAATTGTATAATACATACAGCACTAGTCTGAAATCAGATATCTCCTGTATAAAATGTTCCACAAGATAATTAGGCTGGAAGTGGTATTTTTAAATGCATTAAGTCCATGTACTTTTGAATGTAAAACAATGTCATGATTATATCAGGAATAAAGCCTTGTGTTCCTTTTTGGATATCATGTGTGAAATTGCCTTGTTAGTAATTAGATGCTAATGCAATAAATAAATGCATTGTGGCATGGGACAGCTGCGCTTTTCCAAGTGGAAGCTTATATGTATATGATTAATGACCAAAATGGGATCTCTGGGGCTCTGCACTTATACTGCATACAAACATAGTCACATTTTGAAATGGGTACATGGTATTTCTTTTTCTTTTTTACATTTTAATAAGTGAGGATTTTTGTGTTCCTGGCATACACACAGAGAAGTTAGTTAAAAACATCAAATATACTTTGTGGTTGCAATGTAACACTACTTTATTTCTTAGAATCCAGAACCCAAACACACAAGAAACAAAAGCAGAGAGAGACAAAGCAGACTACTCCATAAGTTACAGAGGCACAACTCAACCCACCTTGTTCTAAGCTGAGTCTTTACAGACTGAATGCTGAAGACCCAGATCATATGCTTCCCTACAGAGCCCCCTAGCCTACAAGCAGGACCAGGAAACCGCTTACACTTAGAGTAGTAGATAGCCATTTTAACACAGTTTTTTATGTACCACAATGATGACGATAATGTTTCATTTATATACATATATGTGATAAAATGACATATTCATTTTGTATAAGTGCTGTTGATAATTAAGCTGGTTGGGAATTTTTCAACAAATCTTGACACAAATAGGTTGAGGACTAGAAGACTAGAGGACTTTAGTCACAGCCCTGAACAGTGGGTGTTGTGAAAGCTGCATTACTCTCAGAGAGCCCCAGGGAGCACTGCACTCAGAGACATCCTTGTCTTCCTGCTTCCCCCTTGCTGCAGGGGAAGCAGCAGCAAATTTCAACCCTCCAGTTGTGTCCCCCCGACTTTCTCGAAGAGGTATGTAGTCCTAAGTGATTTGCTCAAGGTCATAGAATAAGTACTGGCAGAGCTGAGAATAGCAGATCTCTACTTTGTAGTCCCAGACTTAATCCTTCATTCCTATTTCTCATGTAATGTTCACAAGTGATCAGTACCTTTTACACACACCGACTCAGCATTCAGTACTTGGGCTCAGCTCTGAAAGGGAGCAAAGGATGGGAAAGGGCACAAAGGACCTTCTTCCATTTACTCTCTGCCATAGGGCAAGTAGGCACAAACACTCTGCTGCCCTCTCTGTAGGCACTAGCTTTTTTGTAAGGATAGGTACTGTGTGACCTGACTTCTGAGGGAGTGACTTTACAAATGCGATGAATCATAGAATCATAGAATATCAGGGTTGGAAGGGACCTCAGGAGGTCATCTAGTCCAACCCCCTGCTCAAAGCAGGACCGATCCCCAATTAAATCATGAGGGAAAGTCAATATGGACGGGACTGTGCCATTGTCTGCGTTAAGCCTGGGAACATGCCCACTGTGAACGGATGGATTATAGAACCAGTGAATTAGGATTGCAGTCTCATAGCAACAACATAGTGTACATTTCTTGCCATCACTACTGGAAAACAGCACTGCTTGAAATTGTTATTCAGCATCACAAATACTGATTTGTCATTGGTGGTTCTTTATTTGGTAGGTGGCAATGTTGGGACTCAGTTGATAGTCTGATAGTATATATATATACACACACACACACACTCATATTTAACCTATCTGTGGGTAGAATGACTAACAGGTAATCAATTATGGTACCTGCACTACCCTAAATTGTATACCTAATTCTTCATATAATGTCTTGCCAAAGTTTAGAGCCAGATTGCGGCTTTTAAGTAAAATTATTTGGAGAGCAAGAAAAGCATTTTGACTAACTGTGTGAGCAGTTGGCTCCGTCTGAGCCTGCTCTGGCCACGGTAAACATGTAGTTTGTATAATGATTACATCTGCAACTTGTATTACCCTGATTCTGAAAGGTACGACCAGAAATTAACACTCGTCTGTGATTCCCAGTTGCAGGTGAATGTTTTTTTCTCTAGTGTGTATACTGGCTTGTATTATCCAATATCCTTGGCTTTAGGATACGCTAGAGAAAAGTTTCCCCAACATCCCTTTTAAACACTCTGTATTTTTCTAAATATTGCAGTCTTATTGACTGAAACAGGTTTTGAGGTGGCTACTTCAAATCAAAACCAGGAGCGTTTTCCTCACCCACCTAAAACCTACCCTGAACAGTCAGTGGTTCGGAACTATCCCAACAAAGGGAGTTTCTTTAAGAGCTGTTTGCTTTTCCTCTCAGACTCTTTCTCCCTATCCCGAATTGTTTGTGGAAAAAATGTTCTTGTGGTGGGTCATTTAGCTGTAGTGGTTAGGAAGCTGTAGCTGAAGTCTGGTGCTGTGTGGAAGAAAAACATGTCAAAACAGCCTTAAAAATATAGTTGAACTTTTTTCCCTCTGAGATGCCAGGATGTTATGTTTCTCCCTCCATGAAATGGTTCCTGCCCATGAAACGAAAAAAAAGTAGCCCCTGCTACCTGAGGACATTTGCTAGGTGTGCCAAGGTGCATTAGAACATAACCCTCTTTTCATGGTAGGAAAACAAATATCTTCTTGAATAAACTTATGCCTATGGTTTCCTCTGTGTTTTTACGTTGCTTGTGCATTCACTCCTGAATATCTCAGTATCAGGAAAACATGCTTAATTACTGTTGCGTAATTTTGCCTGTTGGGCTTCAGTTCCTTAAATAAATGCCACATGGGTATTTTTTTTTTTAAGCATTGCCAAACAAGCAGATTTCCCTACTGCCCCTTTGGCTTTTACCTAGTTCCTTTAAAGCAAATTTTGTATGTTCCTTAAGCAAACACTCACTTGGGATACTTTTACAGAGTGGCATGTACACTAAGTGCCAAAAATGGCATGAATGCATTTTTCTTCTGGGGTTTTGGAATGACGTGCATATAATGTGAACGCGTGTTGTCCCAGAGCATGCTCTGTTTTCTTGTCTTGCGTTTGAGTTCATACAGCTGGCTAGCTGAGTTTCACAGGTGGTTGCTGATGCTTATTAGATGATTCATAACTGTTTATTTCTTTATTTTTAAAAAGCAATTAAAAACACATGTAAAAGGGAGAGCACAATGATTACAAGTGCTGCTGACACCTATTTCCAGGTTACCTTTTTCTGTTTTCACTCAGGTTTTAAAAAGCTGCACTGAAACTTGTATATTCCTGCTGCTTAAAGACATGAAAATGGCTTCTTGGGCTCCAGCAGTCAAAAAAGCAAGAAACTGGTTGTGTTTCTGGAGAAAACGATTTACTGATGGTTTGCCAGAGAATCCCACTTGAGAAACCACTGTTGTTTCCTTGGAAATAAAAAACAAAAGGAATAATAACTGTATAATGACCTGACATGTCTCTAGCACTTGTCATATGACTATCCCAAATCACTTGACAAATTTTACAAATTACTGACAGGGAGCAATTTGTCTGTCACTGAGATGTAGTCATATCTTGGCTGGAGGGTGGCAGTCTCTAAACAGCACATACAACAGTTCGGGAAGGGAAAAGGATACTCTCTCTACATGTGAAACTGTGGGGAGAAGGCAGGTAGACAGAATGGGCCAGATTGAAAGCCCACTGAAGTTAACTATACAAGTGGAATTTAGCTGCTATAACAAGGTTATTGCCTGGTCCCCCACCCCGCAAAACATTCCTTGGGCATTTTCATGACTACATGTGATCCAGACATCAGTTTTACATCTCCTCCAATGGATACTTCTGGTTGCTCTGTTGCTGGCTGTAGTTTTCAGAGTTATTGAGCTCTCTTTGGCTTCAGATCAGGCTGTACGTTTCCAGTTCGGGGAGAATCAACCCAAAAAGGCTGAGTTCACTCTCAGAAACTGCCAGTGAGAGAAAATACTAAAAACCCCATGTGTTATTTTTTCTCTCTCTTTCTTTAAAGCAAACAAAATTCACATTGCTGAGCCAGGATTTTTAAAAGGATCCTCTGGCATAGTGAAAGGTGGTGAAGTGAAAGAGCTAAAGCTAGAAATGGTACTGGCAGCAAAGAAAGTGGAAAGTGGAAAGGGTCTTGTGAATCTGCCATTGCACTGATGGCAAAGATGTCACCATGCAGGAGACTGTTCAAAACTCTTGAAATGTTGCTGCCAGGGGAGAGTCCTAAAAAATCTCAAGATACTTTATAGTCTACTCTATACAAGTCAATGAAAAGCAAAACTCTGCTGCCCATTTCTGATGCTATCTGCCTTTGATGCAGAAACTCTAGGAAGTGGAAGTTAGGTGAGCATTTAAATGTACATTTGCATAGTGATGAATGAGCTTGTGAAAGCAAAGCTGAAGGAGGTCTTTGCATTCTTGTTTGCCAGTTAATATGGCCCTGCACCAACATTTTATAAAATGTTCTCACTCACTTCTGTTGCAAAGTCTTTATGCTCCCTCTCTTTGATTTTCATCTTTGCCTTATCTTGTTTATAGTGAGAGTCTTATTCCCCGTTGGCTCCTACGCTCCAGCAGACTCTAGTTTATGTAGCCTGCACATATGCTTCACAGGCTGTTCCCCAGCTCCACCAGAACTTCTCCCAAATAATCTAGATGCTGAAAAGTGTTATTTTAAGATGGTGCTGTCTTGTTATTACCCCTCATGCAGCATGATGTTCTGCACTGTATCATTCTCTGGCTTCAGGGCATTTCTTATACACAGGAAACAAGAACAGGATGGCCAAGTTTGCATAAAATATCTATTCTCACCCAGGAGAAAACAGAGTGCTGACTCAGAGTATGTGCACAAACAATCCAAAGCCTGAAAAATGTATAGCTCCACTGCTCCTCCAGCTGTGTACTTTCCCTATAACCTTCAGCCACGATCTGTTTGCATGGTTGGCCACTTCAGAATCCACCCATCATTAAGTGCTGATCTTGAAAACTTAGAAACAAATGGTTTAAAAATTATTTTCGGGGCTTAGGGACCAAATTCGGATCATTTATACCTGTGCAACCTAATTCAAGTCAGATCTGTGGGAAACATTCGACCTGAAAACATATTTGATACCAGCCTTGCTTAGAGTTTAATCGGAATCCATGAACCAGTGGAGAGATTTGATGAGCTTTGTTCCTGTCTGTGACCTTTCTTTCAAAGCCGGATATGAACTTCTTTGCTTTATCTTCACATCTGTGAACAATCTGAGATGGCTTTACACTGCCATATCTTGGGTTTGAAACAGTTTTGGTCTGGAAAGTGCATGCGGAGAAAGTCAAATGGTATTTTCCATTGTGCCCACTAGTCTGACTTCTGGTTCCAATCATCATGTGGAAATCAGGAGTTACAAGGGGCATGTGACTATGTGAGAAACTAGATTAACTCATTAAGGGAAGTAAACCCATGTGAACTGCCACTTCTCAAGTAAAAAGTTAGCAGATCTATTTCACACAACAGTTGAGTTAATATTTAAGGGGAAGAAACGAAGTATATAAACATAAATGATGATCGACTTACATGGCTGGCAAAGGAGCAGTCCTGGTTTTTAGTAAAGGATTGTCCTTTTGTCCCCAGAAAATTGCCCATGTTAGTCATTCTCCCTTCTAGAGCTTAGTCCCTGGTGGCTCAAAAGCTGTTCAAGAGAGCCAGCACCCAGTACCAAGTCTTATGATTAAGATACCAGCCCGAGACTGGGTTCTACTCCCAGCTCTGTGTGAACTTGGGCAAGTCACAGAGCGTGTGTCTACACTGTGAGCCGGGGGCGTAATTCCAGCTCAAGGAGACATACCTGCACTCTGATTGAGCTAGTGCACTAAAAACAGAGTGTAGCCGCAGCAGCATAAGCTGCAGGACGAGCTAGCTGCCCCATCTACGTGCCTGGCACCTGGGACGGGAATGTACTTGGTGTGGCTAGCCCCTCCCACCGCTCATGCCACCGTGGCTATGTTATTTTTACACTCAATCAGAGCTAGAGCAGGTCTGTCTCCTTGAGCTGGGAATCACAGCCCCAGCTCAAAACGGAGCTATACCCATAGCATGTGATTTTCAGAAACACTCAATGCTGGCTGCATTACGCTCCCATTGAAGTCACTAACAAAACTCCAGTGGGAGCAGAGTTAGGCCAATATTGAGTGCTTTTGAAAACCCCACCCTTTCTGTCTTTCTGTCTCAGTTCCCCCTGGGGATAATAATACTTTTTTTGTCTGTCTTTTCTAGGGAGACTTTAAATGCTTTGGGGCATGAATTCTACTGCTGTGTGTTTATACTGTACTTAGCACAATGGGACCCTGATCTCAGCTGGGCTCTCTAGCTGGTACCATAATACAAATAAAGAAATAATAATAATTTTTCAGTTAGCACCACTTTAATTTTGCCAGACTATGGGATTGATGTTTCACTCCTAGCTTGAGTAAGATACTTTTTCCATTGGAGAAGCAGTGTGTTTTTTATGGAATTCTCTTGGTGAAGAGAACCCCCCCCCCCCGTTCCTTTTACGATTTGTCTGCTTTCTCCCTTTTCTGCTTTAATAATCTTGGGTTTTCCTTGGTTATCTGAAATACTAATGTCTCTCACATTTCCCCGCACATCTGCAGTGTTCAGAGAGCTTCCACAAACATTACACTCCCTTTCTTCCTCTCCTCACTCTGGAATATTACTCTGCCAATATCATTTTCTATAAATGCGTTTTCCACTGCTTCCAAACATGACCAAAGTGACTTAGTTTTAACGTAGATTTGGTTCAAGTTTTTGTTTCAGTTAATGATTAAGGTGGGGCTGCGATGAGGAATCAACTGAGGCTATATACTTTTCTCAAGTACTATATGCTTATTAGATTATTCATAACTGTTTATTTCTTTATTTTTTAAAAAGATTGCAACTTGAGGGCCCCATGTATCTAGCAGAGGACCAGCAGCAAATAACCCCACCTAAACGCTGTCCAATTTGACACAGTCCACTCTAGAAAGGGATGAGCATAAGAGATTTGCTGTCAATTTAGAGTGTTGGGAGGAAGATCTCACCATCCCGTAAAACCTGAACCCCAAGGTTTGTGATGGAAACTATTTGAAGACCAGAACACATTCCCCCCTTATCTTTCCTGGCATTGCTGTTCACCAACATTTTTATGAGCAATATCTGTGCTTTCTTTTTGCTGAGGCAAGTGAGGCACTCATTCTGTGGGATTAACAGATTTTTGCGTTAAATGGAGAAGCTTCGAGAGATGTGCACTTCTTTCTCCTGTCCGCTCCGTGGTTAGCCCAGAAACCCAAAGGATTTTGGTTTTACAGGTCAAACCACAAAGACGTTTTTGACTCAGTATCTGAGCTAACACCTTTTCCCTGAATTACAGCATTTCATTTTTCTTAATCTAACATTTGCAAAGGATTCAAAGAGTCTTTTTCCTAGCCCACTCCATTGCTGAAGTTGTGTAAGTAATTTCATCATAGTAGGAATCACAGCCAAAATAAGTACTTAATGCCTTTTCTCAGAAAAAGGTTGTAAATATTATCAGTCTCAGATCCATTTTGACACTGAATCAAAATTATGTTATATACTCTAGCTGTGGACCACTCTGGATGGAAAAAACTACTGACAAAAGAGGATCAGATAAACTGTATTTTGAAAAAGAAAAGGAGGACTTGTGGCACCTTAGAGACTAACCAATTTATTAGAGCATAAGCTTTCGTGAGCTACAGCTCACTTCATCGGATGCATTCAGTTTTTCCACTGAATGCATCCGATGAAGTGAGCTGTAGCTCACGAAAGCTTATGCTCTAATAAATTGGTTAGTCTCTAAGGTGCCACAAGTCCTCCTTTTCTTTTTGTGAATACAGACTAACACGGCTGCTCCTCTGAAACCTGTATTTTGTAAGTCATACAGGGCCTGATTCGCCACTGCCTTGCAGAGTTATTTACTCTTGTGCAATGTGGATGTAAAACACTATCACTCTCGCTGGATAGTATTTTACACTCACTGCTCACGTGTAATCACTTTCAATCATGGAGGCTGTTCTCAGTCATGCTTTGTTTCCCAGTCACATTAATCCTCTAGGCATCAGCCTGATCAGTCTTGCAGAATGCTGTCTTTGTGCATGGGTGTGTGTGCAAAAAGGAATGAGCAAATTTGAAAAGCATTAATGCCCAAACTTTTGCTGTGACTTAATAATACATTCATTCTTTAATCTATGGTATTTCTGTAGCGCCAATCCCAGTAGTGCCTAGGCACTGCTGTTTTAATTCACTGCAGTGAATACAACTGTTGTGAATCCAGAGATAATTCTTAGCTTGGCCTGCTAGACACTTTCTGAGGCCTCGGTATTTCTATTTTTCTCTGCAACTCCAATACTGGATAACGTAGCCTGTGGTATTTAGTGTCACTACAACAGGGCATTTGTGATTCTTAGCAACCCAGACGAGGCAGCAATGGGATAGGTGGTGAATTACATTACAATTCCAGGATGCAGTATCTTCCATGGGTATTTTTGAAATATTTAAGCAACTGAGCATGTTTCTGCCCTAGAGACCTTGCTTAGAGAAAAGTTAACATGAGATAACCACATATGAGTTAGCGTGAAAGGTAAAGTCTTTCTTTATCCTCCCTCTCCTCCCTCCAAGCCCCTCTCAGTTGCTCATGGCAATATCCATTACAAGGGAAGGTTTTTTTCCTGTGGATATTAGGTTTGGTCACCATACACTCTTTGTCCACAGAGCAGTTACCTGGTAACTTGTGCAGATCTTGGCAGAACTCAAAAGTAGCCCATATGTAGATCTTAAGAAGCTGGAGTTATGTCTTTCTTCAGTGAATTTAGATAACCAGGTAAATCTTTGCACGTGTCCAACAGACAAATCATAAAATAGGGATTCAGAGAAACTGGAATAAAAGCATCCCTAAAACTCAAGGGATGTGGGGTTATACAGAGAGAAACATAAAGATCTCGCATCATAAATCCTCATCTAATTCATTACATTCCCCAAACTACATGTATGCCATTAATGCTCATTATCCGATTTTCTTAGTACCTTAAAACCAATGTTTTAAAGCATTTACATTTTTTTCAAGCCCATTCCATGTCTATGTTTGGTTAGAAACCTTCTTCATGGTGGGAATGATTGCCAAATACTTAATCTTCTCCCCTCATAAAAGTGCTTCTGGAAAGAGCAAAGATTACAGCACTTATTAAAGCAATTATCTAGAATTTCATGTTAATTTTTATGACCTCACAATAAAAATACAGTTTTGAACTCAGGGGATGGGTTTGGATGGGATGATGTGTTATGCTTAATGGGAATTCAGTTCAGTAGGAAATACACTGAAAGAGTACATTAGTGAAAAGCATACTTGTCAGGTATCCTGAGCTGGAATGCACCATGTATGCACTAAACACTATTCCGTATACCACAAAAATCACTTCAAAGAGACTATTTTGGCCTTCACAAGTTACTGCATCACTGCCACCAATGGTAAGATCGCTGTTAGGGTACTTCTACACTTGAAGCTGGGGGTATGATTCCCAGTTCGTGTAAACATATTCATGCTAGCTCTCTTTGAGCTGGTATGCTAAAAACAGCAATGTAGCTAGGGGAAGCTCTGCCAACTACAAACCCACCTGAACCCTTTGAGTATATACTTGGCATGGCTAGCCCATGCCACTGTAGCCCCACTACTATTTTTAGCACACTAGCTCAAGTATGTCTACAAGAGCAAGGAATCACACCCCTAACTCCAAGCTTCAGTACTTATACATGGTCTCCATTACCGTGGTATCTCACAGCACCCCTATGAAATATGGAAGTGCAGTAGCTAATATTTAGTCCTGCCATGAGTGCATGGGACTGTACTAGATGACCTCTCGAGGACTCTTCCAGTCCTACGATTCTATTGTCCCCATTTGACAGATGGAGCATTTAGGCACAGAGAAACTAAATGGCTTGCCCGAGGTCAGGCAGGAAGTCTGTGGAAGAGCAGGGAATTGAATCCAGGTCTCCTAAATCCGAGGCTAGCATCCTAATCATTGGACCATCCTTCTGTATGACGGGGAAGAGAATACACTGCTCGATGGCTTACACTGAGCAGCACAGTGGATTAATACACTAACCCTGCACTTCTGGCAATTGCAAATGGAAATGAGTATTTTTACCCTGGACCATAGTTGATATTCATGCTCATCACAAAACTTACTATTGCATTGGCGTAATTCAGGCAAGGCTAGCAGAATCCACTCTGGACCACGCAAGGAATGGAGTAACAGGGATATGCAGCTCAGGATTGACATTCATTGCTGGAGCTGTGTATGTGTGTGGAAGTCCCAGATATACCTGAGTCTAGTCAGCACTATTATTCTCTTGTTTACTTGACCACTAAGGTGGTTTTGTACACACATGTGTAGGTGTATCGTTATAATCTCCCAATAACACTATAACTAGACCTGGTTGAAAAATCAGTGGATGTGTAGAGAACTTTTTTCAAAACTGTTTTACAGGTGCTTCAAAGTTTCAGTGAATTAAAAAAGAACAAAACAAACAAACAAACAAACAAACAAAAAACGGCCTCCACAGCAGCCTGAAAAACCAAAAACTGACAAAAATTGTCAAGATTTTTTTGTTTTTCATCAAAATTTGAATTTGATGAAAATTTCATCCAAAAATTAAAATTTTAAAAATTTCGGCCTGCTCTAGCTAGAACTACAAGCCATTGCTTCAGAAAGTACTGCCCATTCCTCAACACACGCACACACTTCCCAGTGTGGGTCGGTGTCTCTCTCTCTCTTTCTCACACACACACACACACACAGAGCGTGTGAGTCTGCTGTTGGAGGACAAAATTTGGCATGCTATGGCTGGGTTACACCTGCCTCTCCCCACCCTCCCCCACAATGAAGAGCCCTGCTCCAGACATGGCACAAGGCAGATGCCATGGAGCCTACAAGGCAAGATTCCTCTTCAAGATCCCTGTGCATTTTGGTTTGGTTCTGGGCTGGGGATTTGGCCCTTCAGGAAGATTCCCTTGCTGCTTTCAATACAGAAGGGAGTACAGGACGTTATAATGCCAAGCTTCACAGGCATGATTGGTAGCACCATTTAAAACAGGTGTATGATGCACCATAGGATCTGGCACCTCATGGGGGCTGCAGGGAGCACCAGAGCTAAACCATCTGGCTGTCCTCCGAGTCTTCATTCCTTTGCATCTCTACACTCACACTGCAGATTTATTGCTATGCTTTATTGGTAGAAATCAAAAAGAGTCAACTAAGAAATATGTTTTCAATAGTAACATGTCTGATGAATGCTGAAGATCTAGAAAACTGATCATTAAGCAAAGGCAGGAGTGAATGAGCTTCATTTGTTTGTTGCCAGTTTTGTTAGACTGGCTTTCATTTACAAGAGAAGAAAAAATTCCAAATCATTGCTAGCAAGGTTACAGTGAAAAATATTCTTTGTTGGCAGCAAGTCAAAATATAGAGAGATATAATTTTCAGAGAGCTGAATTCACATTTTCTGATCTAAATGCACCACACTTGTCCTTTTCGCTGGATTCCCTTTCCTCAATTAGTCACATATGTTTTCTGGTTCAATTATAACCCAGCTGTTGTCCCTAAAGGAAAAACTTGCAATTACAGATTTTGTTACATTCTAGTGGAGCAGATACTTCTTCTCTGCCATAGCTTATTCCAGAGGTTGAGCCATAATGCTATCATTCTTGGACTAGGAGAGGCTAAACCAATTTCTGCTAGTATACAAAAGTAAGCAGCTAAAAATACTGTTGAGCTATTTAGTGCAGAGGGTTGAAACCCCTGAAGGCTTCAGTCTAGTGGCTTAGATAACAAACAAAGCGAATCTGATGGTCTCACTCCAATAACTAATGAGTATTTTTACACATCACAAAATCACTCTGTAGTTCGGCATGTTTGGAACTGTCTGCTAAGGAGTGTCAGCATATTACATCCCCATTGTGAAATATTAAATGTAAATTAACATGAACTATGGCCGTGTTTGTTGTGCTCCATGTCTTTGATGTACGATTTAGTATGGTGTGCAGCATGTCTAATTAATTATGACAGTTTTAGTTATGGGAGATGGTTGGAGATTACAGATAAAGACCCTGCGTTGCATACGAGAAACTGAGGATTTTCTGGACAAAAGTCAGGATATGCTTCTACGGGCACAAAGCTCTAAAAATTTAGAGCAGGTTGCACAGCGGAGCCAAGAGGCCAGTGAAGAGGCTTGGCAACATGTGACCTCCAGAAGAAGAAGGGGGGATGTCCGGGTTTCAGCAAAGCAGACACAGGTAACTAACCGCTTTCATGTTCTCTCCACAGGTACTAATGCGGAGAGTGGACCAGATGATACGTCTGAGGGAAGGGAGCAGAAGGAGACTCCGCTGGTTGGAAGGCATGAGATGCACTGTCCTGAGATGGGGGGTTCCACGACCACCACTCCCAAGAGAAGGAGGCGGGTGGTGGTGGTCGGGGACTCTCTCCTCCGGGGGACTGAGTCATCTATCTGCCGCCCTGACCGGCAAAACCGAGAAGTTTGCTGCTTGCCAGGGGCTAGGATTCGTGATGTGACGGAGAGACTGCCGAGACTCATCAAGCCCTCGGATCGCTACCCCTTCCTGCTTCTCCACGTGGGCACCCATGATACTGCCAAGAATGACCTTGAGCGGATCCTGCGGACTACGTGGCTCTGGGAAGAAGGATAAAGGAGTTTGAGGCGCAAGTGGTGTTCTCGTCCATTCTCCCCGTGGAAGGAAAAGGACGGGGCAGGGACCATCGGATCATGGAAGTCAACGAATGGCTACGCAGGTGGTGTCGGAGAGAAGGCTTTGGATTCTTTGACCATGGGATGGTGTTCCATGAAGGAGGAGTGCTGGGCAGAGACGGGCTCCATCTTATGAAGAGAGGGAAGAGCATCTTTACGAGCAGGCTGGCTAACCTAGTGAGGAGGGCTTTAAACTAGGTTCACCGGGGGAAGGAGACCAAAGCCCTGAGGTAAGTGGGAAAGCGGGATACCGGGAGGAAACACAGGCAGGCACGTCTGTGAGAGGCGGGCTCCTGCCTCATACTGAGAAGGAGGGGCGATCAGCAGGTTATCTCAAGTGCTTATATACAAATGCACAAAGCCTTAGAAACAAGCAGGGAGAACTGGAGGTCCTGGTGATGTCAAGGAATTATGACGTGATTGGAATAACAGAGACTTGGTGGGATAACTCACATGACTGGAGTACTGTCATGGATGGTTATAAACTGTTCAGGAAGGACAGGCAGGGCAGAAAAGGTGGTGGAGTAGCACTGTATGTAAGGGAGCAGTATGACTGCTCAGAGCTCCGGTACGAAACTGCAGAAAAACCTGAGTGTCTATGGATTAAGTTTAGAAGTGTGAGCAACAAGAGTGATGTAGTGGTGGGAGTCTGCTATAGACCACCGGACCAGGGGGATGAGGTGGATGAGGCTTTCTTCCGGCAACTCGCAGAAGCTACTAGATCGCACGCCCTGGTTCTCATGGGTGACTTTAATTTTCCTGATATTTGCTGGGAGAGCAATACAGCGGTGCATAGACAATCCAGGAAGTTTTTGGAAAGCGTAGGGGACAATTTCCTGGTGCAAGTGCTAGACGAGCCAACTAGGGGGGGAGCTTTTCTTGACCTGCTGCTCACAAACAGGGAAGAATTAGTGGGGGAAGCAAAAGTGGACGGGAATCTGGGAGGCAGTGACCATGAGTTGGTTGAGTTCAGGATCCTGACGCAGGGAAGAAAGGTAAGCAGCAGGATACGGACCATGGACTTCAGGAAAGCAGACTTCAACTCCCTCAGGGAGCGGATGGGTAGGATCCCCTGGGGGA
The DNA here is from genome assembly GCF_015237465.2 of Chelonia mydas. NCBI lineage: Eukaryota > Metazoa > Chordata > Testudines > Cheloniidae > Chelonia > Chelonia mydas. The sequence continues at coordinate 92,575,767 of NC_057854.1, forward strand.
CTAACATGAAGGGGAAAGGAGTCCAGGAGAGCTGGCTGTATTTCAAGGAATCCCTGTTGAGGTTACAGGGACAAACCATCCCGATGAGTCGAAAGAATAGTAAATATGGCAGGCAACCAGCTTGGCTTAACGGTGAAATCCTAGCGGATCTTAAACATAAAAAAGAAGCTTACACGAAGTGGAAGGTTGGACATATGACCAGGGAAGAGTATAAAAATATTGCTCGGGCATGTAGGAATGAAATCAGGAGGGCCAAATCGCACCTGGAGCTGCAGCTAGCAAGAATGTCAAGAGGAACAAGAAGGGTTTCTTCAGGTATGTTGGCAACAAGAAGAAAGCCAAGGAAAGTGTGGGCCCCTTACTGAATGAGGGAGGCAACCTAGTGACAGAGGATGTGGAAAAAGCTAATGTGCTCAATGCTTTTTTTGCCTCTGTCTTCACTAACAAGGACAGCTCCCAGACTGCTGCGCTGGGCATCACAACATGGGGAGTAGATGGCCAGCCCTCTGTGGAGAAAGAGGTGGTTAGGGACTATTTAGAAAAGCTGGACGTGCACAAGTCCATGGGGCCGGACGAGTTGCATCCGAGAGTGCTAAAGGAATTGGCGGATGTGATTGCAGAGCCATTGGCCATTATCTTTGAAAACTCGTGGCGAACGGGGGAAGTCCCAGATGACTGGAAAAAGGCTAATGTAGTGCCAATCTTTAAAAAAGGGAAGAAGGAGGATCCTGGGAACTACAGGCCAGTCAGCCTCACCTCAGTCCCCAGAAAAATCATGGAGCAGGTCCTCAAGGAATCAATCCTGAAGCACTTAAACGAGAGGAAAGTGATCAGGAACAGTCAGCATGGATTCACCAAGAGTAGGTCATGCCTGACTAATCTAATAGCCTTCTATGATGAGATTACTGATTCTGTGGATGAAGGGAAAGCAGTGGATGTATTGTTTCTTGACTTTAGCAAAGCTTTTGACACGGTCTCCCACAGTATTCTTGTCAGCAAGTTAAAGAAGTATGGGCTGGATGAATGCACTATAAGGTGGGTAGAAAGTTGGCTAGATTGTCGGGCTCAACGGGTAGTGATCAATGGCTCCATGTCTAGTTGGCAGCCAGTGTCAAGTGGAGTGCCCCAGGGGTCGGTCCTGGGGCCGGTTTTGTTCAATATCTTCATAAATGATCTGGAGGATGGTGTGGATTGCACTCTCAGCAAATTTGCAGATGATACTAAACTGGGAGGAGTGGTAGATACGCTGGAGGGCAGGGATAGGATACAGAGGGACCTAGACAAATTGGAGGATTGGGCCAAAAGAAACCTGATGCGGTTCAATAAGGATAAGTGCAGGGTCCTGCACTTAGGACGGAAGAACCCAATGCACAGCTACAGACTAGGGACCGAATGGCTAGGCAGCAGTTCTGCGGAAAAGGACCTAGGGGTTACAGTGGACGAGAAGCTGGATATGAGTCAGCAGTGTGCCCTTGTTGCCAAGAAGGCCAATGGCATTTTGGGATGTATAAGTAGGGGCATAGCGAGCAGATCAAGGGACGTGATCGTTCCCCTCTATTCGACATTGGTGAGGCCTCATCTGGAGTACTGTGTCCAGTTTTGGGCCCCACACTACAAGAAGGACGTGGATAAATTGGAGAGAGTCCAGCGAAGGGCAACAAAAATGATTAGGGGTCTGGAACACATGACTTATGAGGAGAGGCTGAGGGAACTGGGATTGTTTAGTCTGCGGAAGAGAAGAATGAGGGGGGATTTGATAGCTGCTTTCAACTACCTGAGAGGTGGTTCCAGAGAGGATGGTTCTAGACTATTCTCAGTGGTAGAAGAGGACAGGACAAGGAGTAATGGTCTCAAGTTGCAGTGGAGGAGGTTTAGGTTGGATATTAGGAAAAACTTTTTCACTAGGAGGGTGGTGAAACACTGGAATGCGTTACCTAGGGAGGTGGTAGAATCTCCTTCCTTGGAAGTTTTTAAGGTCAGGCTTGACAAAGCCTTGGCTGGGATGATTTGATTGGGGATTGGTCCTGCTTTGAGCAGGGGGTTGGACTAGATGACCTCCTGAGGTCCCTTCCAACCCTGATATTCTATGATTCTATGATTCTATGATTCTACATGCAATGTCAACATACCCTACTGCCTATACCACTGATTCACAAAAATCCTTATAAACACATTATCTTGGCAGGAGCAATCTTTTGAGGTAGTTAGTACTTATGGTAGAAGAGACCATGAAGAAGAATCAAGGAGGATGGTTATGTAGAATATTAATTGGAGGATCTTATGCTGAAGTTCTTTGGAACTTTTTCTCATGGTGTGACAGGCTGCTGAGTGAGGAGCACTTAATCAGCCCTTGCCACTCCAGCCCCAATCAAGGGGAATGGATTGGGGCTGGGTTGGATAGCCCTGTGTCTGCCTGGTAACGGGTAGCACCTGGCCACCTCATTAGCCAGGGCTATAAAGGCTGGGAGGAAGCCAGCAAGAAGGGAGGAATGGCAGGGAAGAGAAAGGCCAGGCACAGAGGGAGGTGGGAGCCTTCTGGTCTGTTGCTGGCCAGGCCTGCACTAGGCAAAGTTGGTACATAGGTGGAAAGCGGTGGCAGGAAAACAACTGTAAATAAAGAACACTGGTGTTGCATCAAGCTGAGGCGTTCCTGACTGATTGGAGAGGGCAACAGGGGCCAAAACTAGAGGGGCCCAGAGTGCGCCCCACTACACAAGACAATGATTCAAATTCTTTGGAAAGAAAAACTGAAAAGAAAATTGGCTTGGAGGACAGGTGAGTCCATCACCAAACCTCATGACAACCAGCCAGCTCCATCATTATTCTGCTGCTTCTGCCAGCAAAGCTATTAGCAGAACCAGACACAAATCCAGATGCCTCTGCTTGGAGGGGAAAAGATCCAGCTTTGACATCTGGGTTCTGCTACAGTTGTAGCCACAAAATGCTGACCCCACTGGTGGAGGCTACAGAGGGCCAGATGGAAAGAGAAGCATCACCCTCAGTGCAGCCCACAAAATCTGATGATACAGCCTGGTTGCTGATGAAACGGTACACATACTTCTCCCTGTATGTAATCCATGGGAACATAACCATACTGCTTTGTGAGCTTCAGGGCTGGTGTACGGGAAACAAAATCATCTGATTCCACAGCTTTGTACATCCCAAGTTTTCCCTAATTTCTGGGAAGTTACATTTTCTGAACTGTGGAATGCTCACACTTTTGTGCTGAATGTCTGAGAATTAGGGTCATGATTTTAAAAAGTGACTAGTGATTTGTGGGAGGGAAGGGACAATCTTGAAACACCTTAAAGGTACCTTATTTTCAGAAAACGCTGAGCACCCTGTGAAAATCAGGCCCCATTAAGATATTTTAATGTGTGTACCCCAAATCACTGGTCACTGTTGAAAATCTTTGCCTTAGCATATGTCTGAGATAATGTAGGTACATGCAAAAAAGCCCCCCTTTCAAAACACAATTTAAGCTGTAACACTCGGGAGCCCAGCTTCTCCTTATGCATCCTTTCACAGACTGATCTGTCAAGGTAAGTGACACACTGAACATAACTGCCGCACTCTACATCTGAAAGTGCCCAATACATACCACACCAAGCCCAAGAAACCACAGAAGAAGAAACCAGCTTGGAGAAACTGTGCCAGACCCAGACAGTTGTGCCCCATCCCCAAGCTCATTGGCTCTGCCTGCCTCAGTACAGTGAAGAAATAACGCAAGTTCAGTCAGAAACAAAAATGGATGACACATGAGCTAGTTGCAGATGAGACGCCTGCCTTCTTGTGCCTTTCCAACACCTGTTTGGACAAGTTTGCCAACATCACACTAGCTCAGTTCATCTCATCTGGCTGCTTGGCCTACCAGACCCATGGACTGACAAACAAGGAGGAGTGACTGTGTTTGCATCTGACCTCAGACACAGGAGAAACACACCCCTAAAAGTCAAAATTCTGTGAGTGCACCCACCCGGACTGCCCAATCTATGATTACTCCGATGGAGTATTGGCCTTCAGACAGCATCAGGAGCTTCACAGCAGACTTGAAGAAGCTTGTGTCATCCTTTAAATTCATCATACCAGGTTGCTTCAATATCCATGTGTATGATTCCCACCACAACAGGTTGGACCGGAATCTGTTAGCCAGCATGCAGAGCACTGACTTATTCCTAGGAGACATTAGTTCCTCTCACTCTGTAAGCGTACCCTAGACCTAATCTTCAGGGCAGGGGCAGGCACTTGGGACACAGCTAACATGCCCTTAGCCTCGTATAATCACCACTTGGTGACGGGAGGGGTCTCAGCACCACATACCTCCTGAGGGCTTTGTATAAATCGCATAATCTAGACCTCAAATGGGAGAAAGTTCATGACCTACATAATTAGCAGCAAAATACAACCCTCAAAAGGCCTAGAGATTTCGTTTGGATAAACTCTCAGAAATTCAGATGTTCAGCTGAATCTCTTGAAACGGCGGGAAATCTGTGAGGATTCCCCTTGACATTTCTTGTTACTGATTGGGCTGATACATGATGCATGAGAACATTCTTTCTTAGGACACATCTATGCTTCTGCTTCTCATCCCCACGGGAACCCAAGACTGTAAAGGTCCACGGTGATTACAAATAATGGGGAAAAAAGTTAAATTAACTTTTTTCAAACATCTGAAAAATCTGGCTAGATTTGTGCTTTATTAGAAGTTTTTAGTCAGCTCTTAATGAGGTTGAAGTAATTCACTCATTCCCAATAAGAAGAAACATTTCAATGTCACTTATGAAAAAACATGGACGCTGTGATTTCAGTTTGGAGTCCTCTAGTTATAGTTTGGAGTCCTCTAGTTTTAAAACACATCATTTTGATGTTTAAATTACCAAAGGACTCATGATAGACTTTAGTCACATTGTCTGACTGTGCAAATAACCTTTCCAGTTTAATAGAATAACTATTAGCTCTGCTCCTGGGAAACTTGTCCCTGGCTGAAATGGGTGCAGAAACATAACACCCGTAATAAGGTTTCCATCTTTCTTCTATCTTGATCATTTTAATTAGTTTCCACTCAGCCATTAGTGAAAATCCAGAAAGGGGAAAAAGCAAGGAGCCTGGGGGATGCCAGGAGTCAAGTGTGAATTGTTTTCATCCTTTACCAACACTTCTTGTGTAGATTAATTAGGTGTTGAGAGATATTAACAACTGTTAAGACACAACTCTGCTTGATCATTTGACAACCTGTGTTTAAACCTGCAAAATAGATCACTTTTTATTGGAGAAGGGCCACTTAGTGCGTATGACAATGACAAAATTTAAATACAGTGAAACACTTTGTAACCGACCTCAACAAACCCCTGAAAACTTGTGAGTTTTTCAGTTTTTTGCCTGGTTGGCTTTGGCTTTCTAGGTCTCTCTTTCTTCCTCTCCCCCAGCAATAGCACACATAATAATTACTGACAATAAAGCTGTGGTTTGTTAAAGGGAAAGCAATGGAGAGTCTTAGCACAGTGCTTGGCTTAACAGGCTGGAGCGGTTGGGGCGACCCAACCCAGATGGAAATCCCATTGAAGCCAGTAGAACGATTTCCCTGATGATGAATTCAAAACCAACATTATATCAGACTGGTAACGGTGACTTATGATGTGAATATTTGTGCAGTGAAACTTGCACTAGGCACCACACTAAGATAGGCCTCCTGTCTTAAATGACCAATTTATAGGATCCCCACGCATTACAGTTTTATCTGATACACCTCTACTACGTGACTGTTTTGCTAGTTCCTTGGGTGGTCACTTACAGGGGGGCTTTAGCTGGGCTCTTATCTCATCAATAGAAAGGTTAATGCTTTTATAGCATTTTTGCTACATTCCTTTGTGCTGCTTGGAACAGAAAAAAATACATTTTACACCATTAACTGTTGCTGTTCCGTTAATAATAAAACAAATATGTGCAACTCAGGGCCAAAGCCTACCTTGTATAGCGGTGGGTGCACTGTGCGTGGGCGGGGCAGGGCGTTGCTACCATGCACCCTTACAGCACCAATCAAGCACTCAAGAGAATTCTATGACAAGGTTATTGACATACCAAAGGCTTGAGTCGGAGGGCATGAAGTACTGCCGAGTGGGTGTAGTCATGTCTCCATCTCCCAAAGGCATAAGCTGCATATACCTGTGTATACAACAAGTATAGGCCTTGTCTACAATGGCATCCTGTAGGACACTTGTAGCTACACATTGCAGTGAACAGCAGACTGCACCCACCTTGTGGCATGTAGCTATGTGTGAAGTGTACCTACATATAGCAGCAAAAGGCTCTGGCAACTTGGCAGAGAGAGGCAGCGGGGAAAGGCTCTGGCAGGTGGAGGCAACGGGACACTACACTGCTAAAAATAGCAGCATAGACTTGGGAAACACTTGGGCGGGTAGAGAGCTATACCCTAAGGCAGGGTATATACCCTAAGATTCTGCCGTGTCCTTCCTTCACTTAGCAAAGCTTTGCCTCGCTTGGTCTCTGTACCGCTATTTATACCTGTACTAGAGGCACTAGCTGTATATAGACTCTGCATGACACCGTAAGTATAGACAGAGACTTAAAAGAAGAAGGTATTACCCACTGAGTTGTTCCCTTGCCATGCTAAGTCCCCTGCCTTGCATTGGCAGGATGGTGCTGGGACCATGACTGGCCCCACTTTGCTCCCCACCCATTGGGCAGCTCTATAAAGCAAAGGTAAGATTTTGCCCTAGAAGTTCATGATGGAAATCTCCCTTGGTGCATTTGCACTGCTCCTATAATGTACCAGCTCACTAGTATACTTCTACTTCGGCCCAGATGCAGGCAATATGATCGGAGCTAGTGAAGTACAAACCTCAGACTTGGTATGCTTAGCAAAAGCTTGTCTGAGCCTCTTGGATGGGCTAGAAACCTCATGAGAATGGCCTTTCTTGTACCATTTCTGGTACTCCAAGGTCCTCTGGAGTCCTTTCAACATGTTCTGGCACACCTGCCTCTACCACTAGCTGGCTCCCAAAAGGGAAGAGGGTGCACAAAAAGGAAAAATAATGAGGAACATGTAAATATGCTCAGAGCGCCACTTTTTCCCAAACCCAAAGGAGGAGTTGGTTTGTTCTGAATTGGGAGAGAATGTTCCAGCCGGTTCTTGCGTTGCTCATCCCCAGCTAGAACGTGTGTGGTTGACAATGTGGAAAACTGAGTTCCTAGAGCAGGGTGTTCAAGTACAAAGGAGGCCTGGAGAGAGCTGCTGACTTTACAGACCAGATAAACCCTATTAACTAGCCATATGGATGGAGTTTTGCCCTTAACTTTCCATTTATCCATTCTGCACAGGAACCTTTTGTTATTGCAACGATCCCATAAAGATGGTGACCACAGAGGAGGCAATCGAAGTGATAAACAAAAATAAAGTAGCCCCTTCAAGAAGCCATTCCCATGTCAGGGCACTTCAGTATGCAAAAGCATTGTTGCTTTTTCTATAGAACCTGTCAGAACAATAGCCCTGCACATCCATGTTATACATATCTGTGTGTGGCTGAGCTGCGTAGGGCTAGTCTGGCCCCTTGCAGTCCGCCTTGAGTAAGAGCCAGCGCAAAGCTGCACTGCCCCAGGAATTGTGAATCACAATTCAGTCCTTTGCTCCCAAGGGGAAGTAACCTATCCCAGCCCTTTCCCTGGTGCAGCTCTCTTTTCTTCATACACTGGCACAGCTGTCTTGGTGAGTGTGCTGCAGTGGGGTCAGAATGCTGGCTCTGCCCACTCCATGCTAACCCTAATTCTAGCTGCTCTCTCTCTCTCTCTCTCTCTCTTTCTCTAGTGTTGTGTCCCATAAAGTGGATAGTCCACCAGAAAAAGGACTCTTTACTGCCCTCTGTAGGTGTATTGGCCAGCTCCGGGGCCCTATCTATTTTTACAGGGGTTCCGTGTAATTGAGCTAAGCTGTCTGGGCTTCTGCTCCTTAACTTTTTAAATCTGTTGTGCAGGTCTGTACTTCAAGCTGGCCACAGCAAATGAAGGTAAATGAATGATGGTGAATGAAGGTAAATAAGCCCTTATTCCAGTGCCAGTGATATAACTGTCTGCTTTGGCACCACACACCTCTTCTATTGATCTCTAGACATCTCTTCACCACTGAGATTTTCCAGATACCAGATACACAGAGTTGACTGAGTACAGATTCTTGCTCCATGCTCTCTGTTTTTAGTGAAAACGAGCTTCATCCTTGTTCAGTGAGTGGTATTGCCTGGTGACCTCTGAACCAATGCAAACCCCTGGAGCACTGAAATTAGACTTTAGTCTGGAAGGACCTGTACTAACAGATGACCTGTTATTTCATCTTGAACAGGAGCAGCAGAGCAGTGTTGACACATGGCATTTAGAGCTCTGTCTTTGTATATGTTAGGAATTTTGATCCCCTACTCCCCTCTCAAGCCTGGCGACAAACCTGAACCTTATTTCAAGTTTGAATCAGTGTAGATGAACCCTCCCTGCCTGTTTCTAGCCTCTTTCCCTCTCTGATTCCTATGCTGCCCCACACCCAGGCTCTGATATAATTAATAATCCTCCCTACTGCATGTGATGTGGGTTCTTCACTTGAGCTAGCCAAATCGAACCCTCACTCCACTCCAATCACCTCCTCCCCCTCTCACCCCGTTCCCGACTCCACCTCTCTTCTCACTCAAATCTTCCTGACTCTCCCCTTCACTGACACCTGATCCAAATCTTGTCCTCTTTTCCACTTCACGGTCACATCACTACCTTTGAAGATCCCCAGGGCATAACCAATGTAATGGACTCAGGCAACGCTGTCACTTTTCCTCCCACTTTCCATCAGACCCCAGAATGCACAGTGAGCCTCTGAAGCTAAAAGCAAACAAGAGAAGCCAATCTCCATTTTTGTACATCCTGGCGCTTCATATATTTGTCACTTACTCAATTGGAGGCTACTTCCAGTTCAACTTCGCTGGACAAGACAGCAATATCAACACTTCCCATCTTCCTAATATTCTTCCCTCATGCTCGCTGTTCAAAATTGTAACTCTTTACGGGCCCTCTGTGGCTGCCAACATCTTATATCTCTTATCCTCCTCAGCAAGGCTACCTCTACTCTGCTGCATAATCTGCTGTGGAACTATTTGAAGATGTGAGCAGCTGCAGACGAAAGAGCAAATTCCAGAGTGTTTAAGATGTCCTCAACCATCACAGTTCCTGGCTGAACTCACATGAGACCCAGGGTTTAACCTGTCTAGTTGTGATAGCTGTCATCTCCTTATGTAGGATGGATTGAGTGCGAGAGATGCAGGGGACAGAGTTAAGGTTGTTTGGCATAATTTAGTTCTGCATTTAACTTTGAATTTCATAGCTTTCAGATGACTGTATTTCACAAAATGACATTTTAATACATTTCCCCCCTCTTTATGCCATACACATAAATCCAGTTTTGAGAAGATTTTTCCCCTCTCAGATTGTCAAAGGAGCAGGAATAAAGGTTTAATGGCACAGGTCATAGTTTTATGAGCTATCATGCAAACTCAGGTGTACATCAGATGATGCCAGTTGTCCAAGTAAATTCAGCAGAATAGTTGGTTTGAAATATTTGTCCATGTGATTGGGGTGTAATGGTTTCGGTTTGATCTTGCAACCTGTCCACATGCAGAATATCTAATAACTGGAAAGGGACGTGGACTGGGTCTTACGCTAAAGCAAAGATGATTCAAATTTTGGCCATGTTCTTGCAAAGATGTGCTTAATTTACGCACCACGAGTAGTCCCACTGGCCTCTACTCAAAGTGTGTAAAATTAAGAACATGCATAAATTTTTGCAAGATTAGGGACTTGGGTAGTAAAAGTTAGTTGTAACTAACTAAACGGTGGAGGGACAGAACAGCTTTACTTGCTGATTGGTGGTTTCATATTGCACAGAAGTACACAAACCCCCTTGTTACTACACTGTATGCTGCTCTGAGGAAACATGAATTTACAAATGTGTTCAGACAGCATTATTATCCTAAAGAAACAGGAGCAGAGAGAAAAACAAGAGAAGAAAATGTTGCAATAACAAGACCTCTAATTAAAGTGTTCAGTGTTATGTGTATACTGGAAGCTACTGGTGAAAGGCTGCCAAAAAGCAGATTTACTGGTAAATATGAGTTCATAATGAAAAGGAAAAAAAAAAAACCTTGACTTTTTGCACAAGTTTCATGCTACTTCCACTTGATTGCACAGGGAAGTAGGCATGAATACAGACTGAGAGCAATGCAGACGGAGAGCATAATGAAAGCATTTCTAGAAGAACTAAGCTTTTCAGCTCTGCATTTATTTTCAGAGTGTAGGACTATATTTTTCAATATGCAGTGGATAAAACACAGAGGTCCTACTTATAATCAGATTAGAATGGGCTAACGGTTTCTGATACAGCCCTCTCTTCCTCCCCAGACACCATGGGGCAAAATTCAAACCAAACGCTTTGAGGCAAAGAAGTTCAGTTACATTTAAAAAAAAAATATTTTTTCAAATGCCTCTGCACTTCCTTGTTCTGTTCAGATCTGGAGTGCAAGTGTCCAAATACAGAGAGGTTCAATCCAATTTTGCAGATCCATAGTGCCTGACTAAGCATCTAAATCGTGGGGTGCTTACACTTTTGAGGTTCACTACTTGTAAAAGCAAGATATAATTTTTTTCTGGGGGCAACAGTAGTTCTAATTTGTTTACACACAAGCTCAGTTTCCATATAGTGATTGGTGAGTACACTAATCTGGTCACCTTTAAACTATACATAGGACAGTCAAGAAATGCGTGATACCTTCCCTCACACAAGTGCTTAAAGTCCCTAGGCAGATATGGTCCTATGCCTAGTTGAATTGTCTCCAGCTTCTTGGTGGCTGCCCTGGTTTACGCTATCAGTCTTAAAAAGTATTCTTTTGACATATGTGACCATCCCAATACCAGATGAAACTGAGTGGATGACACTGTGATAGATGTGCCCAGAGGTTCTGCTTTCTAGAGAGGGTGCCTCTTGGACTGATGTAACACAAACGTTGCATCTGTTCATCTATCTCTATCACCTATGGTGTTTATAGTTTGTCATTCATCTGGTGTCTACAGTAGGTATCACAGTATCCATCCGTATACAGTAGAACCCCATGTATCCGAGCCTCCATGACCCGGCTCTCTGTATTAACCGAACAACCAGTGTACACACAGGAATACAGTATGGGAAATCGATGTCACCTCCATGGCAATACTGCTGTAACCGTTGCATCTTTTCAGCCTTGTAAAATGACCATGACTATTAGGCGAAAATGTGTAGTATTGTCATTGTACGCTAAAATAAAAAAGAAGAATCACTGGCAAAAATAGCCCAAGATTATAATACTGGAAAGCGACTCCGTGATTGCAAGGAAGAGAACCTCTCATCTAAAACAACGCAAACGGTCAGATTTTTTCCAGGCATTATATGCATGAGTGCTTCTGTATCTGCCACTGTGCTGTATACAGTACTCTATTTTAATGGGATACTTTATGCTTATTAAGTATTGTTAGTTGTTACCATTACTGTTGGTGTTGCTGCAACTTAAAATGATCCGTTCTGCATTTTTAAAAAGTGGTACCCTTTACTAGAAGTAACTGTTTGTGTACGCTGCAAATAAAGAAGAGGGGTATGTTTTAATGCTTTTCTGGGAGGCGATAGCTAGTTTAAAAGCAACTCCGCATCTTAAAATAACAGAACACTCTTTGCCCGTTCTCCTGATAATCCAAATTTTTGATTATCTGATCTGGCCCCGGTTTCAATTAGATCTGATAAACGGGGTTCTACTGAATTCATACCTTGGCAGATACTTTGGGTATTTTGTAAAGAGGCCACTCTGTGTTTAAAAAACCCACAAAATCAAAAAATACAAAACAAAACAAACAACCCACAGACAAACACCCGCTTTACTCACAGTACTGCAGGCTGGGAATTTGCTGTTTTATTCAACTGCATCATAAACAGAGGGCGAATGGAGGTGGGGGTGGGAATTCTCACTAATAAAACAAGCCGCGAGAAAGGGGTAGAGTATGGCTCCATGCCATAAGTAACCCACCCCATGATGACCACTTTACTACAGGGCAAACACACACACACACAATTATCCTCATGAGTCTAGGTATTTCAGCCCTAAACAGGTCTAACTAAAATATACTTGCATTTTTTAAAACTAATGTTCACAGAAATGACATTTAATGACAATACTGGAGTAGGAATTTATTGTTTGGTTTGGGATGTTGCAACTGTAAATAGACTTTGTGGTCTTTTGCAAAGTACTGTATTCAAAGTAAAAAAGAAAAAAGAGACCAACTTCATTTTACCGCCTGTGAGCAAACTGCAACAGGATACCAAGTGGGGAAGAAAGCAAATATGCCTAGCCCCCTGGGCTATTTACTATTTATACCACTGTGCCTAGATAAACTATCCCATGAAAGATTAGGACAAAAATAATTCTGCAACGTGGAAACAAACTACGTATTTAACGTGATTTTATGTCTGAATGGCCTCATTATAAAAACAGTCTGCTTGCAATAACTTTTTACCTTTTTGTACATTATCCAATGAACTGCTTTTTGTCGCTCTCACCAGTTCAGTACTTTCATGGAACCACCTTAGTAGAAGGCCTCAGTGGTTACCGTAGAAACGTCTTCCTTCCTGGATGTTGACCCACAGTGGTTGAGGCAGCTAAAACCCAGGAGAGGCCTTGTTTAAACAGGAAAGAGCAGACAGTTTAATGGCCAGCTTTGCAGCTCTATTCCTCCACAGTTTACAGTAGTTGGGTGCAATAAAAATCATAATGAATGTTTCTTTATTTTACAGCTAATGTGGAGTTGTTGTCCTCGTTTTCAGCAGATCACAACCGGAGGACATGCAGAAACAGCCTATTGTCAATCTGTTGCAGAACAATGCAGCTCTCTCGCAGAAAGCTGGGGCTTCGGTAAATGTTTCCCTGATGTAAAAAGGCTTTGTCCTTTGAACAAAATGTACATGCTCAAGTTTATAGATACGTTCATAAGTGGCTAGCGCAAAGGGATGCAGTCTGAGAATCTATATATAATGTCACTTTTCAAGTGTTTGACCATGCTTGTTATACGTTAGTGTTCTGAAATGCCTGCACAAAAATAAGATGTGCACATGTATCCGTTAGGGAGAGACAACTGGATAAACCCCTCTCAGGGCAGCCCATATGGGTTCTTTTTGTTTATTTTATTGTATTTATTATTTTGTGGTTGTATTCCAATGCAAATAGCAAACATGTTCCTAATGGACAGGTGTCATATTACAAATGAGTCACAGCATCTGGTATTACTTCACATGGGTGTTGGCAATAGAGGGTCCCTCCAGATTAGGGATGAGGCCAGGAGTCAGACCGGGGAAAAATAGGAGAACGTATTCTTCCATGCTCCACCCACAGAATAAGGTCCACCCATGGGAGTTGTCAAAATGAGATGCCAACATAGTAGAGATTGTGCAGATGTTTAGTAGATGATCATGTGTACTCTGGGCGTCAGAGGCACTTATATATGCCCTGGGGCCTGGTTCTTTCTTGACTGGGGGGGAAAGAAATTTATGGTATCTCCCAAACACAGCCTGCTTGTAGCACCAAAGTGAGACATGGTTCACAATACATTGTGAAGTTCTGATCCTCCTTCTCCTTTCTATCAGGAGGAATAAAATAGTTAACACTGATGACATTTAAATGATCAACCCTGGGCATCTGGGTTAGCACCTGACTGTGGTAAATGGGGCAGTTCAAACCTCTCAGAGCTGTTCTTGCAGGCTCTCTGCAGACTCTGCATCTGATACACTCCATTCACATTTGACTAGAGACTCATGTTTTTTATGAAAGAAAAACAGATTCTGGAGAACAAGAGATGTGTCAAGACACTGTACCACTCGGTACCAGCTGTTTTTGAGCCTGAATTGAGTCACTTTGTTGCAATAGTGGGGAAAGTCTGTACTATGCCTGTCTGCGATATACCTGTTGTTTTCTTGATAAATCTGTGGATAAATCTTCATTCTTAAAGGCAGTTAAGCTAGCACATTTGGCAAGGGAAAATTCACTTACAGAAACAAATTAAACAAAACAAACAGGGAGAGCTGTAATTAACAAAATCAATCAGTTACTCAAGAATATTTCTCCTCAAAATTTTGAACAGCTTAAAATTCAGAAAGCAGATTTTCCAAGCGACAAAAATGCAACTCATTCATAGAATTTTAGAATCTGGACTATCAAAAAACAACCTGTGGACAGGAACTGATGAAATACAAGTCTCTAAAGAAACTGAAGATTCATGAGTGATCAGAGTAGCATAAAAATGTTAAGCCTAAAATAAAAATAGGTCCACAGATAAATAAGGCAGCTGATCCTAGGCCTGAGAGGTACGAGCTGTGAGGAGAGACTTAATCCACACAATTTACAAATCTTAAAATGGTTGAGGAAATTAATTTGGGTATGTGTATAAATCTTAAATGGTATAGATAATGTCCATGAGAGTTATTGCTGTTAGCTCAGCAGTGATAATAGAAAGGGAGAAAACAAACCCAGAGGCCAACCATTAGGTAGTCTTTTCCCCATCAAAGGATAATAGATGTAAGAAATAATCCAGGTACCAGGCACAGTTAAGGCAGAGACACTGAGGTCATATAAGAAACAATTTAACTCTCGAGGGAGATTGGCTATATGATAAGGATGAGCTGTGATGGGCTAAATTGCTTTTATTTCTTTTCAGGCATGTCTCAAATTCTAATCATTTAATGTTTCCAATGATACAACAACAGACAAGGTTTAAATACCTACATGCAAGAGTCAAATAGCCTCCTGGTGACATGTTTAAATTAATATGCAGACAACTGCTCCAGAAAGCAATGGCAAACAAATATTTATTAGCTGTTCCAAAGAGCCACAGTCATAAATGTTTGTTTTTGGATTACAGAAGTTTTCATGTTTTTATTGAAACCAGTGCTAAAGAGTGCTAAAGCTTTATGCCTAACTGAGGTAACATCTGTAACTCAACCATTTACTGCCTTCTGGTAATAAAAACAATCAGAATTTGTTTTATTATGCGGTGCATAGTCCTCTTTCAGTCAACTGAGAAGATGCCAAGTACAGGCTTTAAATTATCATTTTATGTGAGTGAAATTGCTCTTGGCTTGACTATATGGTCCATTGCCTCTGATTTTGTGGTCCGTTGTGTTCTTTTGAGAACAACTGACCCCTTCCGGGGCAAACAGCTCCTGCTAATGACCATGCACTGACACAAAATGGTTTAATAAACAAGGGTGAAATGGACATCATTAGCGTTGGTTATTGAATTAGGCCATAAAGTGATGTCTAAAGAATACCCAAACATGTTCTGTTGCATTGAAAACTCAGAAGAAAACACAATGGCCAGAGTTTTCAAAAACGGGAGCCTAAAGTCAGGCTCAAAAGTCTATATTTTAGCACCTGAATAAATAGCCAGATATCCAAAAGCGCTGAACACCCAAGAACTCATTTTTACTTCATTGGGGGCTACATGTAAGGTACAGTACTATTCACGGTGAGTAATAATACCAGAATCAGACCCTATGTATATACATGCATTCTTGTATCTAGAGCATTTAATACCGCTCCTGCATCTCTGTACAACAAATATAGATGTACAGCATGCACTGTCTTACATGATCAAACTAGCCTATCAGGGAGGTGCATATTAAGTTT